>NC_140969.1:74073589-74201089 GCF_056783735.1 Eptatretus burgeri
GGTGCTACCAAAACTGATCAATATGATTTCTGAACTATACTCTGGTACTGAGTGCTGTGAGGTGTGGGGGTTCCATCTCTGACTTATTTCCAGTTGATACTGGATTTTTTCAGGGGTGTGTATCGGCCTCAATGTTTTTCAGAGCTTGTGTGGACTGGATTCTGGGGACGATGTCGAAGAGATCAAGCTGCAGTGCATCGTTTGTGAATGTCAAGATCTTTGACACTTATTTCACAAATTATGCAGTCATCTTTGAGGAGATGCTGGATATCCTTATTGGGGTCCTTGAAGCGCTGAATGAGTCATCGGAGCCACTGGGATTATGGGTTTCTTGGGTCAAAACTTAGATCTCGGCTTTTAATGACATCTTGGATGCTGCTATATTGTCTGTACTTGTTTGTGGTAAGCATACCAGAGGTTGATAGATGTCTGGGTTGGGCCTGTGAAGTCATGAATTCACTGGATCCATGGGGTGTGGCACTTTCGGTACCTATGCAGGAGGATGAAAGTCTGAGTCTTTAAGTCCTTAGTGACTTGGACTTTGACCAAAGATCTGAGATCTCTTGGTACCAGGTACTCTTGGTACCAGAGAGGTACTCTTGGTACCACTTCTCTTCAGAAAATCCTTGAGTATCGCTGGTGAGACTTTGTGTCCAATGAGCATTTGATGAGAGAGACTCAGATGAGATTTGTTACCTGCACAATCCATGAGCATCAGCTGTCGCTGTATGGACACGTGGCTGATTTTCCTGACACTGATCCTGCTCACTAGATTCCCTCAGCAAGGGAGTCTTGTAAGTGCAAGAGCTCAACGAGCTGACCACATGTCTTGTGGTTGCAGCATGTTGATTGGCATCTCAAGGAGATGGGGTTTGGCCAGACGTCTGCCTGGTAGGGGGGGGAGCACACAGAGGCCCCTGGAGTACTGGCGAAAAGTGGATGCAGTGATGCACTGCTCCGGCACATGCTGCCATACCTGACCTGTCCTGTGCGTACATCTTCACCATTCTGCCATCCCAATAACTGCTTGAATATTCAAAATTATTTGAAAGTTTAATATTATAATTTGATCCCAGGTCCATATAAAAGTATATGAAATGCAGAAGGAGGATGATAGGAAACATCAGTGTGGTTTTACTTCAAAATATGAGGGGGTTGATTGACAATGCAGAATTTTACAGTTTTTCAGATTTAAACCTGAGATCACAGCATCATGAGATGCATGCTCAGATTGAAATACCATGCTGGCCAATTCAATGTTTCACTGTTTTTACGAGATTAAATACTCCACTGCATGTTATCTATTTCTTCTTCTGCTTTACCTGCCTCCTTCAATCCTGAACAGTCTTGGGGAACAACCCATGGTTGTTTGTCCATGCTCAATCCTTTTTGACACTGAGTGTCAAGCAAGGAAGCAGCATGTACCATTTTTAAAGTCTTTGGTTTGACTCAGCTGGGCTTCAAACTGCTGACCTCCAAGAATCAGAGCAGACACTCTCGCCATTACCCACCAGTTCTGATGAATTTTTACCTTTGGTGCAATTATTTTCTGGATGGAAGAGCTTATCCAGAAGTTTTAAGATTGAATAAATTGAAAATTATAATTTCTTTGAAGTAGTGTAATGTTAAGTCTTGATTGCTGTTATTATTTCTAAATTCCCCAAGCATCTACACAACCAGCGGTGAATGTTTCCAGACTCATCAATGTTTACCCAAGAAAGGTTGTGACTCTATTACAGGGGTGCTGTTGATAAAACTCTCAGTCAGAAAATAATTTTGATTTTGAACAAGATTCCAGCATACAGTCCAACTTTTTATAAAGGTATCACAAGGTTGTTCACTTCCAAAATGAAAGGCCGCAACTCTGACATCCAGGTAAAAATCCACTCGAAGGGAGAGTATATTCGGTGCAACGTCTTTCCTCCAAAGCACAGAGGATAGCAGGTTTATTTGGGACAAGAAACAAGTATGCTAAATCCAAACAATCATATCTGCCCCATTTTTCAACTTAACAATACAATTTAAATTTGATTTAATTTCTCTTTCTGCAGATGCTATGCTTTGAAAGGTTTCTCATATAATAATCATAACAGTTGTACGACAGGTAATTATTAATAAGTAAACTCTTTCATTGGTGTCCCTTTGACGTTGATGTATTTTATAAAGCTGCATATCAAGCAGAACTAGTTAAAGTCGTTTATGTTGAAAATACATGACCTTGTAATGGGTAAAAAAAAAAAAAAACATACAGGAAATGTTCAATGACCTTCATATGTTAAGGAGCCTTGACACTCTACCATTTATTTGTCGTGTCATCTAGTTAAAAATATCACCTGTTTTTCGAGAACAATATTGACTGATGTTTCAGCAGAAAATAATTTTATTTTCTTGTTCAGAGTATATATTTTTTTTGATCGTTTCACATTGCAGAATAATTGCAGAAAAGAAACCATTTCCTTCCATTGTTTTTATTTCAAAAGTACGAGACGAGTGAAAAGTTGCGATCAAAAATGAGGGGAAAAAAAAGAAGAGAAGAGTTGACAAAAAATCAATCACAAAATACAGACACTGTTTTATGAGCTGTGTCTTCTTTGGATGAAACTCATTTCAATGCAATTTAAGAAAAGATTACTTTGATAGCTGGCTTTAACTATGCAGAAAACTGCATTATTCATGTTTGGCGATTTCATTTAGCACAGCTCGTGAACCAGATAGATTTCTTTGGCAGTTATGCAGCTGCCTCAAACAAAATCCAGAAATTGAAATGACATTGTGGTCGGTCTTGTACCCAATCTATCCCTCTCTGTCGCCACCTTATCCCCTCGTGCCCAATTCCTTCTAGACACTGTAACTTTTTCACTGGAGAAGGGAGAGAAAGTTTTTTGGCCACCCACTACACCGTTTGAGGATTTTTGCATCCGGGAAATAGATCTTACAATTAAAATAGCTAATTCTGGCTTTTTATTTGTGGGCTGTCAAAGATACAGAACTGCCTACTGCAAGCAATCAGTGTGTTAGCTGCTACACTGCTACCCACGGTATCAGTCAGCCAACCTTTTTAGCAACGCCTAAATAGGGTGGAATTGTGCAAGGCATGGTACCCCCTATTGGTCAGAACCCTCACAGCAAATTCTGGCTTGGCACAATGGTTCATGTTCACTATTCCAGTGAAGAGGTACTATTTGGCATTTAAGATGATGATGTAATATTGCCAGCTCTACTCTTGAGGGGAATCCACTCTGTCTGAGTAGTCGACCCCCAGTCATGCATTCTGGCCCTGTGGGTTAGAATGCGTGTCTTTGATTGACCATGTACTTCAAACTTTGCGCTGTGGTGGATGTGTAGTTCATTATTTATTTTAACTTTGTATTATAAACAAGGAGCTGATACTCTCGGTCTCCCACCTTTTGGGTGGTTGTCACACACACACAGCCTATTTAACACGAAACAAGGCAAGAAGAGTCTCACAAATATCGTGTGCAAGCCAAATTAGCAAGATGTTTACAATCATAGCTGAGATCCAATTAGGTTGAGATAATATCATGAGGAATATATACATATATATATATATATATATATATATATATATATATATATATATATATATATATATATATATATATATATATTCTTCTTCTTTTGGCTGCTCCCGTTAGGGGTCGCCACAGCGGATCATCCGTTATGATCCACATTATGATTTGGCACATGTTTTACGTCGGATGCCCTTCCTGACGCAACCTTGGTCGCCTCTTACGACACAGGGATATGGTACACCTATCCTAACTGAGGCATACACCGCGCCCAGTACACTGGTACTCACTTCGCCATCCTCGGAAGGATGACAGGCTGAGTCAACCTCCTGGTGTGTATTAATTCAAGCGGCCAACGGGACTTGAACTCAGGACCTTTTGGATCCCAAGCCACTACCCTAACCACTGCGCCCACACCAGGTATATATATATATATATATATATATATATATATATATATATATATATATATATATATATATATATATATATATATATATATATATATATATATATATATATATATATATATATATATATATCTGCAGTATATAAGCCTGGTGTTGGCTTAGTGGTTCTGAGTAAGGTTCGGCTTAGGGTCCTAGGGTCCTGAGTTCAAGCCCTGTTGGCCACTTGAATTAATACACCAGGGGTTTCAATCAGCCTGTCATCCTTCCGAGATAAGCAAATTGAGTACCAGCTTGTTGGGATAATTGAGCCATTCGAGTATCCTGCGTCAGCGTGGTGACCCATCCAAGATTGTGGCCAATAGTGCAGGAAACTGCTTTGGCAGCACCGACACTCTCTGTACAGAGTATGGTTCTAATTATTATTATTATTATTATTATTATTGTTATTATTATCTAGAGTATGAGAGCTAAATGTTCAACGGCTTTTGAAATATCACATAAACAAAAGTGCATGGATGGATGATGGTCAGTTGGTTGGCTGGACGGAGCTCATTTTAATGTCCCATCTCTGATCTTATCAGAAGGGCAGTGGACAAAAAGGCTTCCACCATAAGAGTGGACCCAAGGTTATTGTATGACCTTGCATTCTGGCCTTTTGGGTTAGAGTGTGTGTTTTCGCTTGATCATGTGCTTCAGCCTTCAGGCTGTAGTTCATGAATCTGATGGGACAGGCTTGTTGTCCCTCACCCCTCCAATGAGGCAGGGGGGGGGGGGTTGTTATCTGGCCCATGTTCTATGTCACAACATAATCATAAAGTTGAAGAAAAAAAAAAGAAATGGACTTTTCTTATTTTCCAAACAAAATTATTACTTCGTGTCAAAATATTTTTGTTCATGGAGCGATTCTGAAAGCGGAATGTTTGTGACGTGCTCCATCTCAGGATTTTAGACACAGAGCTGCGAATAAAAGCCAAATAACGTGTGTAGAATTCAAAACAAATAAATGGACAGAAAAATACACAGACATAAAATCAGAGAGAAAATGATTGCACTGTACAATATTGTTTTCTTACAGCTCTGGTTCAATGGAGTCTCGAGGTTAGGGAAAAGAGGAAGAGAAGTAGAGGTGTAGAGAGGTAGGTTTTGTTTGTGTGTGTGTGGTTTCTTTTTTTTTGAGGTCATGCCCTTGCTCTGAAGTCCTATTTGCTTTGATGTTAAATTGCTCTCTTCTCACTGGCTCTATTTCCTTCTCCCCTTTAACATTTAGGAAACATCTGGGGTCTGCTAACAGAGGCCTTGGGCAAATCTTCATAATAGAGCATCCTGTGCAGATCCAGGATAGGCTCCGCACTGAGAGTAATTCCCTAATCAATGGATACCAAACGCAGAATTGCCAAATTTACACTGCAATCCTTTTTCTTTTGCAAAAAATAATCATTTTTTAAATCATTTTTTTCTCATCATGTTTTTATCATAAAAAAAAATCATTTTATTGGACTTAGGAAAATTTATGCTGTTGTGTGCAAACCTTTGGAATACACCCAGAATCTTTTTGGCTTGAGATTGAACACAACATGGTAAATGTATTTATTTTCACAACCCATAAGTGGCAAATCCATCAAGTCTCTTCACACAAAGCACAATATAAATAACTTTTTTAACTTTAACTTTAACTTTTAACTTTCAAAATAAATAACTTTTTTAACCATTCAGTAAATTAACCACATGGATAGAAAATTAGCGGAATTTTAGGTAGGATATAACGACAAACCTGCTGATGTTTATTTTTTCGATGCGAACACCAGCACGCTCACACAAGCCTGGCCGTGGGCAAAGCGACCCATTGGGGAGTCATTGCCTTTCTTCAACAATGCCTCTCTCCTCGGCTGACCGCAGTGCGAGAAGTCGGGCCATGTTCAAACACGGTGTAAACATTGCTGCATGGGCATCCCCCATGGCCCGTTGGGGGGGGGGGGACTGCCCTCCATCTGCTTTTGGTTTTCCAAGCCGAGGCTCTTCCAGCAAGTGCCAGAGTAGAAACAACAATGCTGGAATGCCATATCACCCTGCCTGCAGCAGTGCTCCTTGTGTTACAGGCTTTAGGCCTACCTTGGGAGATTGTTCTCTGCCCAAGGCCTCGGAAAACCCCAGAAAACAGTTTATTCAACCTAGGGTGGTCAGAATAAAACACGGTTTGAGTTTAGTTATGTTTTCCGAATATTTTCTCAATTTCGGTGCAGTGTTACTAACATTTTTAGCTGTTTTAGTGCAGAATATTAATAGAAGCTGAAAATTATTTGAAGAATTGATTACCAATACGTCAGGTTACTATTTCCCATTTGTAGTTAACTGGTAATTTTCGAGTCATCAAGCTTGGTTCACCTCCTTTCTTAAAGTACTAATTGGGACATTAAGGGAATCACAGTTATTAACAGGATTCAATAAGATGCACTGGGAGATGATCCATGAGAGCTAATTTAAGCCTGATCATTATGCCACCCTGTTTGGTGTTTCTCTCTAACAAAAAGCTCATGATGTTGGGATCTCCGGTTCAAATCTCAAATACGATGTTTATTTGTTCATTGCCCCCTCGGGTCCATGTTCTAAAATGTAATATATGTGCAAACTCCTCGTTACATCGAAGGATAATCTAATGAATAGTACATATGATCCTATTGTTGATTTACGTTACACTTTGATTAAATAACATTGGCGTGTTACCAAAGTAACAAAGTGCAATTATTCCATTTAAGTAATACAGGATATCTTGTCTTTCTTGCAGAGTCCTTCCCATTGAATTTTCATCCTCTGGTTAAATGCTGCATAAAACTGCACTATCTCCCACAGGTATTTTACCTAATGCATGTTACTTTTCATAATAGTATTTTAAAAATATTTGGATGGCAAGATATTTCAGTTTGTAGCCTACTCGCATAAGGATTTGTTCTCTCATGGAGACAAATCTGACTAAAAACCACCTTCCTGCTACAGGGCGAGCCTGCTGCACGGCTTTCTTCCTGCTCCAGTTACACTGCAGCAAAAAGGCTACATTTTGGACCCATGAGCTAGATTTTTGGAACACACCGTTCTTGAGATGCTAATGTGAAAACACTCAAGATATATCTCTCAAAAGAGTATGTCATTGGGCAAAATCTCTGCCAAAAAATACCATGACATTAAAGGATGAGCATGGCACATGGCAGAGTTTACGTTTTGACTACCTCTGCAAGATTGAACAGTTTGCATTTTGTATCGCACTGATAGGCCGGATCTGGATTTGGTTCTTCAAATCAATTCGTCCTTGTCACGCACCCAACCTCTCCACCAAGTTTTGTCCAAATCGATGCATAACTTTTTGAGATATCCTGCTTACAGACAAACATGAGTGAAAACAATATCCGTCCACCTTCAGTGATGGAGGTAACGAGAAGGGCAGTCAGTAGAGCGCATACCTCTGCCACGTAATGCCTGATCCACGAGAACATATCGGGCCCAATATATTTTTGAACTAGAACGGGCACTCATAGAGCGCATACCTTCGCCGCCACTACTTCTTTTGTTCTTGGTATGAGTGTGGGGAACTGGTTTCATATGAATGGTCTTATGACACAAATCACATATCTATAATGTCATGACCCCCCCCGACTTTCGGGGGCTACGGACTAAACAAAAATCAACTCACGTCGTTTTGGCGAGTCTTCACTCGCAAGCTCGGTGAATGCAACGTTTCAACAAGAGAAGGTAATCTCGTTTGATGCTGGTTTCATGCAAATCGAATAAGAATTGACTGAGTTATGCCGAAAACCGCATATTTTTCAAGGGCGTGACCCCCCCCCGACATTTTACCCCAACCGGTGATATGTGTTATGACGTCATTGTGTCACAAGATTGGGCATTAAATTCTGAACATTTTGGTGCTGGGTTCATGTAAAGCGGACAAGAATTGACCGCGTTATCACAAAAACCGCATATTTTTCAAGGTCGTGACCCCCCTGACTTTTGACCCCTAACCGGTAACAAGAGTTTTGGCGTCATTTGTCATATTGCATATCACAAGATGAGGCGTTGAATTCTGATCATTTTGGCGTTAGTTGCCTGCAAATTGAATAAAAATTGACCGTGTTATCGTAAAAAGATGATTTTGACCTTTTCGTGACCTTGACCTTGACCTTTGACCCGAACGATCCCAAAATCTAATCGAATGCTTCCTGGCTAATAACCAATCATCCCACCAAATTTCATGCAATTCGGTTTCATACTTTTGAGTTATGCGAATCACAAGATTACAAATAAATAAACAAATAAATAAATAAATACACGCCGACCAAAACATAACCTTTCGCAGAATGCGAAGGTAAATATCATACTACATATCGTTTTTGGCCGAAGCTCTCAATGGTGAAGAATCACTTTGAAAAATTAAATAATTATCGTATCCAGATCCCGAGTCGGATCTTCACCAAAATCAAATCAAGTCATCGATGTAACACACCCAACCTGCCCATCAAGTTTAATCCGAATCCGTCCACAACTTTTTGAAATATCGTGCTATATATTAGTTAAGCCCTATCTCTCAAAGGTGAAGAATCACTTTAAAAATTATCAGATCCGTATCTGGAACTTCACCAAAATCTAATCAGTTCATCCTTGTAACACGCCCAACTTGCCCAATAACTTTCATCTGTATCCGTCCACAACTTTTTGATATATCCTCCACACAGACAGACAAACACAGACAAACAGACAAATAAACCAATGTCACCCGCAGGGTGACCCGTATCTTGCCAAAAGGTGACCACGTGTGACTTCTTTAAGGTCACACTGAGGTGAACAGAGCTGCTATCCACCAGGAGTGACTCCTTGAGGAATATCTGCCTACGAGAGATTCCGATGAGAATCGTTCTACAGTCACCATGAAAAATATGCTTTTGCCTCATAACGTCACCAAATGACGTCATAATGTCTCAACCTTGACATATCTAGAAAGCACTCATCGAGCTGTTCAATTTGAGATACTACACGATATGGTTGCTAAAACTTGAAAATTTGACCTTGGAGTCAAATATGTTTGACCTGAGGCGCTAACCATGAAGGTCAAGGCCAATCGCCACCAAAAATTAATCAGCTGAGTGCCAGATCATGAACTATATTCCCATGAAGTTTGAAGACGATCCGATCAAAATTACTCAAAAAATAAGGGTTTCGTCGACTCCCCTGATTTGCGACAAAGTGACCTTGACCTTTGACCTTGACCTTCAAAATTTTATGTGCTGAAAGCGACCTCTATGGGCCTTTGATATGCGAAGTTACAAAAATTTCCAATGATAACTGTGCTCTGCAGAGTGATTTATATGTGATTACAGACCAAAAAAAACAAAACATATGAAGGTCAAGGCCAATCACCACCAAAAATTAATCAGCTGAGCGCCAGACCATGAACTATATTCCCATGAAGGTTGAAGACGATCCGATCAAAATTACTCAAAAAAATAAGGGTTTCGTCGACTCCCCTGATTTGCGACAAAGTGACCTTGACCTTTGACCTTGACCTTCAAAATTTTGTGCAATGAAAGGGACCTCTATAGTCCTCTGATATGCGAAGTTACAAAAATTTCCAATGATAACTGTGCTCTGCAGAATTTTTTAGACGTGATTACAGACAAAAAAGAAAAAAAAAAGAACATACAAGCTGACTAACATATCTTGCAAAAACTTCGTTTTGGCAAGATAATGAAAAATCACTCATAGAGTGACAACTTGGCAAAACAGCACAAAGTAGAATGGCATTCAGTTGAGTGCATACCTCTGCCAGGTGGAACAGTTCACGTTTTGTATCCCACTGATGGGCTGGATCTGAACCAAAATCCAATCTGCTTGTTCTTGTTACCTATCCAACTCATCCACCTAGTTTTGTCGCAACTCGTCCAGAACTTTTTGAGATCTAGTGATATATTTAGTTTACGGCCCTCTCCATCAATTTTAGAAATGAGGCCTTTGTTCACCTTTTGACCTTAAAATTAATTGGTATTTGAATTCAGCGACCTGAAACTGAGAATTTTAGAAAATTTAGCCCAAATTGGCCTTTTGGTCTATGCTTACCTAAAAATTAGTAGGTGTTTGAATTCACTGACCTGATATGCAAATGCTCTTCAAATTTCAAGTGAATCGGATTAAAATTGAGGATTTTCGAAATTTGGCCTCTGTTGACCTTTTGGTGTATGTTGACCTTTTGACCTAAGTTTACCTCAAAATTAATAAATAGGTGATTGAATTCGGTAACCTGAAGTGCAAATGGTCTTCAAATTTCAAGTCAATTAGATGAAAATTCAGGATTTTAGAAAAATTGGCCCAAATTGGCCTATTAACCTATGTCGACCTTTTGGCCAATGTTTACCTCAAAATTAATAGGTGGTTAATTCAGTCACCTGATTTGCAAATGCTGTTCAAATTTGAAGTTCATTTGATTTAGATTGAGGATTTTAGAAAATTTGGCCTATGTTGGCCTTTTGGTCTATGTTGGCCTTTTTACCTCTCGTAACCACAACAAGGACAAATGTGTCCAAGAGCAGCGTCCTAAAGGTTTTGTCGGCTAAAAAAAAACAAAAAAAACAAAAAAAAACAACAACAACAACTTCCGATATTTCGTCACGTGCTTTGATTAAGCCAATAGTGAGACCCGATGTAATGTATTTACGTATTTACGATATATAGTATATTTACGAAATAAATAATGTATTTACGAAATTACAATACGATAAATGGAATAATCTTTAAATAGTAACGTGAACTTTTCGAAACTTTAAAGCAAATGTCCGAATATATTTAAAAGTTCATGATAGTCGCTCTCAAAAGGCACCGTCAATGCGAGGATGTGTACATGTGCTTCGTATTTAAGGAGATCCGCATCGTGTATATACAAGAGCCGAGTCCTCGAGGTTAAGGTTTTGTCTTCACAAGAAGAAGAAGAAGAAGAAGAAGAAGAAGAAGAAGAAGAAGAAGAAGAAGAAGAAGAAGAAGAACTCCGAGCTCTCTATGAGCACCGTTTGCTACGCGAGACGCTGCTAAAAATAATAGGTGCTTGAATTCATTCACCTGATATGTAAATCCTTTTCGAATTTCAACTCAATCGCATTAAATTTGATGATTTTATAAAATTTGGCTCAAATTGACCTATTGGCCTATGTAGACCTTTTTGGTCGACCAAATTTTATGAAACCTCAATGCGGGACCGTCACAGGGTCGGTGACATTAATCTCTGAAAATTTCAGAACGATCGGTTGAGCGGTTTGGGCTGGAGGTGAGCACACACACACACACACACACACACACACACACACACACACACACACACACACACACACACACACACACACACACACACACACACACACACACACACACACAAAAATTTGCCAAGTAACAAGAAGGATGTTGATCTGGCTCCAAAGCTTTATCTTCTTTCTTTAACTCCAAGAAAGACACCAACTAATGTGAGACAACTAAAGAACTAATGCCGGCAGATAGGATGATGAGTTTCATGTCCATCCGAGGGACAGCACACATTGATGAACCTTTCTGCCTGTGACACACCAAGATGGGAGTTTATAACTTGGTCAGGATTTAAACCCAGACTGGATAGCTAAGAGGCAAGTGTGCATACCTCTAGGCCATTCTGTCATCATTTACCACAATGTATTTAAGAAACAATTGTCTTTATTTCTTAAAATACATTGTTTTGTCGAATAACATTGGGACTTTTTTCTTCATAGGAGATTCTGAATTGTGAGGTATTGATGATTAGGTGTGAGTGTTGAGCTTTTGTTCCCATGGTAAAATGTGCATATTTCATTTATCACTAATTTGGGGGCTCAAATGGTTAACCCTTTGAACACTGATCTCCTTGGACTTTCGGCTCCCCCCACCCTGAGCTCCCTGGAGAAAACTCCTGCTGTTCAGGTATATGTAGGTTCGAATAGAGTCTGGTAAACCGACCTCTCAGGTATATGGAGGTTCGAATAGAGGATGGTAAACTGACCTGTGAGGTATATGGAGGTTTGAATAGAGGATGGTAAACCGACCTCTCAGGTATATGGAGGTTTGAATAGAGGATGGTAAACCGACCTCTCAGGTATATGGAGGTTTGAATAGAGGATGGTAAACCGACCTCTCAGGTATATGGAGGTTCGAATAGAGGATGGTAAACTGACCTGTGAGGTATATGGAGGTTTGAATAGAGGATGGTAAACCGGCCACTCAGGTATATGGAGGTTTGAATAGAGGCTGGTAAACCGACCTCTCAGGTATATGGAGGTTTGAATAGAGGCTGGTAAACCGACCTCTCAGGTATATGGAGGTTCGAATAGAGGCTGGTAAACCGACCTCTCAGGTATATGGAGGTTCGAATAGAGGATGGTAAACTGACCTGTGAGGTATATGGAGGTTTGAATAGAGGATGGTAAACCAACCTCTCAGGTATATGGAGGTTTAAATAGAGGATGGTAAACTGACCTGTGAGGTATATGGAGGTTTGAATAGAGGATGGTAAACCAACCTCTCAGGTATATGGAGGTTTAAATAGAGGCTGGTAAACCGGCCACTCAGGTATATGGAGGTTTGAATAGAGGCTGGTAAACCGACCTCTCAGGTATATGGAGGTTTGAATAGAGGCTGGTAAACCGACCTCTCAGGTATATGGAGGTTCGAATAGAGGCTGGTAAACTGACCTCTCAGGTATATGGAGGTTCGAATAGAGGCTGGTAAACTGACCTGTGAGGTATATGGAGGTTTGAATAGAGGATGGTAAACCAACCTCTCAGGTATATGGAGGTTTAAATAGAGGCTGGTAAACCGGCCACTCAGGTATATGGAGGTTTGAATAGAGGCTGGTAAACCGACCTCTCAGGTATATGGAGGTTTGAATAGAGGCTGGTAAACCGGCCACTCAGGTATATGGAGGTTTGAATAGAGGCTGGTAAACCGACCTCTCAGGTATATGTAGGTTCAAATAGAGGCTGGTAAACCGACCTCTCAGGTATATGTAGGTTCAAATAGAGGCTGGTAAACCGGCCTCTCAGGTATATGGAGGTTTGAATAGAGGCTGGTAAACCGACCTCTCAGGTATATGGAGGTTCGAATAGAGGCTGGTAAACCGTCCACTCAGGTATATGGAGGTTTGAATAGCTGCCAGTAAACCGGCCACTAGGGTTCAATGGGTTACTTACTTGTTGAAGTCAAATAGTAGCCTTCCCTCGAAGCTCGTGCCAATTTGATATCTCCACATAATGTACTTTTTGATGCAAAATCAACAAAACTATTCTGCAAACACCCAACACCTCCTCCCCACCTAAAGATCCCCTATTTAACATTTTCATTTTAACCGTTGTTTCAAATACATAATTTACTAGACATTACAGCATCATCAACTTATACACATTACCTAGTTTGCATAAAACTCCTTTGATAATATGATGTCACTGGTCCAAAAGATGGTGCAGAGGTCATGCACTTGTCTTTGAGTTGTGTAATTTTCGTTTGATTGTCAATCTATCTTTCCACTGCCAGATTGATAGTTCACCAGCAAGAAATTTCATCAGAATGTGTGGCATCTTTTGGATGGAAAAGTAGGCTCATGGGGACATTTTTGCTCATTGGTGAATGTTAAAGATCCCATACAGTTTTTCGATGAAGGGTACAGGCGAGTTGTTGCCAACACCCTGACCAAAATCATATATTCTCATCCTAACGAGCCATGTTCCAGAGAGGAGATGGACACCGCTGAGTCTGTTTTCCCAGAGGAACACAAACACGGTAGCCCTACTATCTTCAAGGTCATGGAACCGATGGATGGATGACAAGGTTGCTGATTGGTAGAGAATATATCAGGCTCTTCACACTCGTGTCACAGTAACCTTACCGTGAGATTATGAGTTTTTAATGTGCCCCTCAAATGCGTCTTTAAGGGAGAAAGACTGGGAAATATGTGTGATGGAGGGAGGACACCGACCAGAGGGAAGAACTGATGACCCAAATTAACGTATTTCTCCGGTGTTTACCAAGATCAAAACGTTCCTGGTTATCATTTCAGCAATGAGTTGTCAAATTATACCATATTAGTCATTCTTTGCTTGTAAATTAATGCTAATTTCAATATTTTTGAAAATGAAAAACAATTTTGGAAGGTACTCAGCCATCTCTGATTTACAGTTGAAGTATCAATCATAATTTGCTTTCATCAATTATCTTAAGTAAACAATTTCATTGTCTTTCTTTTCTTCCTGAACACAACTCTTCTTACAATTATTTAATTCATTTATACATGTGCAGCAGATTTGCATCATTTCTGATGGTGCAAGAGTGCAACTATGCCATTTATGCAGTGTCTTCACTGTAATTGAGCATGAATTACATCGAATTTAGCCAGGGTGCCGGCACACAACAACCTACTCTTTTCAACAGGTACCATAGGATCTTTGTCACCAATCAGTGGAAGCTAGAAGATGGGATGGTTTGCTTAACGTCCGTTTGGAAAAACTGCGCCCTCGTTGATGCAACACCCTGCAATGTGAATCGCCAGGATCACAGTTTTGAGGCAGCTGAGGAATCTAACCCAGACGATACAATGTAAAGGTGAGTAGACCACCTCTGAGACATCCTATTAGTCCATACCAATTGGTTTAATTCATTACTATACTAACTCCCATAATAATTTTCTTCTGGAAGTTCATCCATTGCTCACACGAAATGATGAAGAAACTAGATATCTGCGATCACAAAGCGATCGCCAAGGTTACGCCTCCCCCGGCTTACCCTTGGCAATAAATACCCCATGACTTACCCATGGTCCATGATCCAATGATGGCATATTTTGTTCGGACCACCATATGACCTTGATCTTCAACATTAAGGAATAGAGTGTAAATAAAGAAAATGTGTCCCTAGCTACAATCTTTCCATTAATGATAATCTGAGATACAGCTCAGAAATTGGGAATGTTGGGAGTGCAAGAATTAAAAAAAAAAAAAAAAAATTAGAAATAATTTTCTCAATGGTGATTCAGTACTCCCTCGAGGTCTAAGGAATTATGTGGTACCATTAAAATGTGGGGCACTAATTGTAGAAACAAACCCGACAACAGCTATCAGCCTCCCGAGATCATATAGGTGAAGGATTAATTAAATAATTCACTCCTGAAAATGAAAACTTACTTGCGGCATATGTTGTGTGAAGGAATGCAATTTGTGCTGTGGAATTGAAATATTGTGAGTTAAAGTGTTAAAAAGGCCACTCCTTCAATATAGCTTTGGCCATGTGGAGGGGTCATTGTGGTTCATTTGCATGTTTTCCCAATTTCACAAAATGGCAAGGAGCCACAGACAAAGCTCGTCGTTTATCACTCCGGGAGAAGGCAAAAGCGTGACCTGGGACTTCATGCCAATACAACCCTCGAGGCCGAGTGCTGCTTTTTTAGTGTTACCAGCTTTTATTTCTAAAGCCTATTTCATTATGGCACTTGTCCTATGCACCTTTTGTTGTTTCAGATGGCACAGCAATATCTGCAAATAACAGGCAGTGCATGGCTTGACTGAACAAAATAGGATCCTGACTCAACCCACTTGCCAATATGTAGAAATAACGTTGAACATGCTCTTATTACAGGTGAAAATAATGAGTAAAATGATGAAGTTTTCTTGCAATGCACAGCAATGTTAAAATATGCATTGATCTCAAAGGCCATTGGTCATATCCATCGTTGCTTACAGCAGAGGAGCAGCTGTTCAAGTAAGGCCTGCAGAGATTTGGCCAACAAGGGACAAACATCAAGCCTTGAATTGGCCAACTACATTCTGCAGCTCACCTGCAATTAAGTTGTCGTAAATTGCAGATAATGATGGAATTGATTTGTGGTTGAAAAGGTTTCCGGTTTGACACAGTTGAATGACAGCAGGTGTTCAAGTCTCTTGTGCTTCGAACAAGGCATTCAGCTGGATCGGGCGAATAGCCATGAGGATTTTTCATGTGAGGCCCTACCGAGACAATGAGGTTGTCAAATATGACATTTTGGTAGCCGCAAACCCCTGGAATAAAATTTGTACCTTTCCTGCTTAAAACCAATCGATTGCATTGCTGAACAGCTTTCTAGAATTGTACGGCAAAAATTTCTACTCCACAAATCCTCAGAGTAACTCGACCAAACAACAGCAACAGCTGCTGCCAGTGGGAGGGAAAATTGCCAGCAAGGACCCAGTCATTATCCGATTGTTCATTGACTTTCACCCTTTGACCATAAATGCTGTGCCTCGTAGTGAATACCGTTGGAATCACATTCAGATCACTGAGTTTGCGATGGTGTGTCATCCTTAAAGAAGCCTTAAAGACATAATGAGAGGAGCTCGAAGGTTCTTCTCCATTTCATAAGCAAGAAAAAATTATTTGATATTGTTGTTTGTTCCGTCAACTACATAAATTGCTGCCGAAGATTTCTCTAGGTTATGAGGAGATCAAAACCTCAAAACAATTGATGCAAGAAACAGTATTAATTGTTAGGTTGGAATAAAAATGGGCTTTCAAGGCTTGTAAGAACAAATTAAGCTGCAGGACAATCAACACTAGTTTAATCGTGGCTATGACTTTGTTCTCCCAGAGTTATCAGTGCAACTATAAATGTGGTATATTGTGAAACAAACTTCGGTCATAGGTCAGAAATTGTTACTTGGAATTTTATGAGCTGGTCTTCTTTTGCACAGCAATATTCCTTTGTGCATGATATTCTTGATGCACTTTTTTTTTCAAGGAGTCAAGTTCAGCTTTTAAATAATCTTCTGCATTATCCGAGGACTTTTTCCTTTTTAGGGGACCGAGCTATTCTTGCTGGTTCCATTACTAATTTTCTCCGGATTATTATTATTATTATTATTATTATTATTATTATTATTCTGCCACCGTTTTGCACTTTTTTCACTTTAAAATTATTTTTCTCTGCAACCGCTTATCTGATTGACACAAAACTTTCAACATTGATTGATAAATGTGACGTCATAGGTCATGTGGTATTGCAGTCAAACTGGATTGAAGGAAAAACTTTGAACATATTGTCGCGGCCATGGCCAATTAGGTTAATTCCCCTGACCCAAATGTGGTGGACGGGTGGTTAACACCGACCAGGCGGATCAACGAGCGGTTTTCCTGAGAGGCGAACACGTGATCTTCGGAGATTATGGTGCGTGCTGGAGGGAAAGGGCAGCACGGACGGAGCAGACGGAAGCACAGCACAAGGTGTTTAAACTCGAACCCACGACAAATAGACAACACCAGCAACTTAAAATAAACATGGAGATTTAATGTAAATAAGTCAAATATTTACAAAGGTAATAATTCATAATTATTACCATAATTCATAATAAGTATAAAAATGAAATGCGAGGTAAATTAAGCCTAAAGTCGAGGCACCTCTACACACCAACTTTAATACAGACAATGGGAAAATGAAATAAAAGAAAATCCTCCCTTTATTCTGGCACTTAGCTTTGTCCAGTGATAGTTTTTATTGAACTTGGCGATCACACCACATCGTCCTGCGTGGGAAGATGCACCCAAAATGGTGCCGATCCACTCTGGGTGGGAAATGTGCATGAGGTAATTTGTGAGGTGGTATTCACACCAGGGCTCACCAACCTCCGTGCGGCTTCTTCTCATGAACAAATATGCCGAATGTTCCTCTTTTGTAATAGTGCTGGAGACCTGGTGTTGCTCAAACACACACGCACACGCTCACAACGATTGCCCACCTTCCTCCTCAACCAAATGACAAGATGACGTCTGAGGCCCCGTGATGTCCTCGGAGGCCCCGTTATATGGCCACGAGGCATGCTCTTCTTCCCTCCTCAGAAACGTACACACTTCACGGTTCAGCCGAACAGGAATGGCGCACGTCTTGCCTAGCACACTGCAAATTAACCAGCACGAACACGAGAATCGTGCAGCCATTTTGTCGTGCCGAGAGAAGATCAAAACGAGATCCTCTTTCTCAGACACGTTCCTCTCCCTCTCCCACGAGGATCTCGTTTTGCTCTCCTCTTGGCACAATGAAATGGCTGCGTATGTCCTCTCACAACTCTGTCCTCTCACAACTCCTGCTCCGAACCTCCGGTTCCTTTTACCTGCTCTCTGATGTCACGCCCATTCATCATCCACTCCGGGGGCATGGCCTCGCCAACCATCACCATTGGAGGCGGGGCTTCTTGCCTGCTTGGATGTGCGGCTTGGTTGTAGTTGGTTTAAGAATGTGATCCCCCTTTATCGCTGGTCTTGAAATACAAAAACATTGCGAAAAGTTAACGGTTGCATTTACATACTGGGGAAAATTGGCCTTAATCCCTATCTAATTAGCACAGCACCACCTCCCATGTGGTAACAAGTACCACTTAAGCTCACAGTTTCCCAACTTAATTTACATTGAGATTCCTCCTACATGCCCACAGACCACGCAACTCTACACAATCCTAACTTTGCTATGAAATTCCTCCATCTACCCCCACAACCGTAACAATATTCTTCTCCAAAACCACTCAAAGAAAAATATTGAAACTTGGCACATGTCATCAATTCCCTCATTTGGAAAAAAAAATCATGATAATGATGACTTCATTGGTGAAGTGCTATGCCAGCGATAATTGGTTGAATCAAAATCCTTTCCTGAAAAATCTGAAATGTCATAAGTCTGATCTGCAACCCAATTCTATTGAAGCATTAAATTGATGATGTCATCGGTCATGTGGTTTGGCAGCTATATTGGATTTTAGCATAAAACTTTTAAAATCTCCTTCTCTCAAACTGTCCAACCAATCGATGCAAAATTTTATGCATGTCATCGAGTAGTCATGAGAATAAAAGTATAATAACTAAGATGTCATCGGTCACGTGGTGTTGTAGCCATATTAGATTGAAGGAAAAAAATATTTATAATTCTTTCTCTGAAACCGCTTGACCTATTAATGCAAAACTTTACACACATAAACCACTAGAGTTGGGGCCATATTGTGTGATAACGATGACATCATCAGTGAAGTGTGGAAGCAAGTTAGATAGAAAAATGAACCTTATCCGACGAATGCAAAACTTCACATATGTGATCGACTTCCCAGTTTGAGTCAGAGTTTCAATTTATGACATCATAGGTCATGTGGTCAAGAAGCCACATAAGTTTGAAAAAAGAATCCTTCAATAAATCTTCTCCTTTGAAACCGCTCAACTGATTGATGCAAAACTTTATACCTATGATTGAATACCCATGCTAAATAAAGTTTGATGAGTACAACCCCTTAGGTCATGTGGTTTGGCAGCATATTGGATTGAAGGGAAAACTTTTACATTTTTTTTCTCTGCCAGACCATGTGACTGATGACGTTATCAAACTATGTTCCCCAGGGGTAGTCAATGACATATGTCAAGTTTTATTTAATTCCCTTTTGCCATTTCAGAGAAAACTAGAAGGGCACTCGATAGGGAGTATACCTCCACCAGGCTGATTAGTTTATGTTTTGTATCCCACTGAAAGGCTGGATCTGGATTTGGACCGGAACTAAATTTTAATTGGCTTGTTCTTGTTACCTAACCAACTCATCCACCAAGTTTAGTCTGAATCCATCCATAACTTTTTAAAATATCCTGTGATATATCATTTTAAGCCTGTCACTAAATGGTGAAGTATCACTTCAAAAAGTCTCGGATCTGGATCCGGATTTGGATCTTCACTAAAATTAAGCTTTGTTGTATTGGCCAGTTATCTACATACTCAAAAAAATTCAGAACGATTGCTTCAAAGCTGCGGCCAAAAATTGTGAGACAAACAGACGAAAACACAGACAGAAACACACAGACAGAGACACACATACACACACACATGCACACACACACACACACACACACACACTTACACACAGAAAGTCACACACGCACGCTACAAGAAACGCACATACACACAGGAACACACACACGGAAACACACAGAACACACTCACACACACACACACACACACACACACACACACACACACACACACACACACAGACACACACACTCAGAGAAACACACACTCA
This sequence comes from Eptatretus burgeri, assembly GCF_056783735.1. Classification (NCBI taxonomy): domain Eukaryota; kingdom Metazoa; phylum Chordata; class Myxini; order Myxiniformes; family Myxinidae; genus Eptatretus; species Eptatretus burgeri. The sequence continues at coordinate 74,093,624 of NC_140969.1, forward strand.
GAAACACACATATACACAGAAACACACATATAAACACACACACAGAAACACATAGAACACACATACAGAAACACACATAAACACACACACATAAACACACACACAGAAACGCACACACACACACACACACACACACACACACACACACACACACACACACACACACACACACACACACACACACTCACGGAAACACAATATACACAGAAACACACATATAAACACACACAGAAACACATAGAACACACACACAGAAACATACACACAGAAACACACACAGAGAAACAAACACATAAACACACACACACACACACACACACACACACACACACACACACACACACACACACACACACACACACACACACACACACATGCACACACATAAACGCACACACAGAAACACACACACACACACACACACACACACAAACCAACACACTGGGGAAAAAAATCTGCCAAGTAACAAACACACAGACAGGGGTTAAAAAAAAACAACCTCCATCCACCGTCGTTGGCAGAGATAACAAATGTTAAAGTTTTTACTTCAATCCAATATGGCAGCCAAATCAATTGACTGATGATGTCATCCTTATCAAACTATACACCGAGGGTATTGGATCATATATTTAAAGCTTCGCATCGATAGGTTCACTGGTTTCACAGAAATTTTTTTTTTCCTTGAATCCAATATGGCTGTCACACCAGATGACTGAACCCTGGTGTTGGCTTCGTGGTTATGGTGGTGGCTTGAGATCCTCGGGTCCTGAGTTTGAGCTCTGTTTAGCCACTGAATTGACACCACTGGGTTGACTCAACCTGTCATCCTTCCTATGTCGGCGAAATGAGTACTAATGTACTGGTAATAGGGGCACTGCATCAGCGACATAGCCGTGCTCCTAACCAATGATGCAACTAGCAGCCAAAAAGGCAGCACATGATGGGAATCATGTGACTGATGAAGTTTCAATTCTGAAGCTTTTATGCTCATGCCTTGTCAATGACATTCTTAAAGTTTAACATCAATAGGTTAAGTGCAGGGTGGCTTGGGCTTCAGTTGTAAAGAGCACTTCTAGTTTTAATTATTTTTCACATTAAAGCAGCCTCAATGGTGTCATCGTTAAAGCGTCCACTCTGAGTCTTGGAGGATGGTGGTTTGAATTCAGCAGAGTCATTCCAAAGACTTACAATATGCTGCTTCCTTGCTTGATGCTCAGCATTTAAAAAGGATAGAGCATGGACAAACAATCATGGGCTGGCAATTATAGTGCATACTTTGATTGGCATGATGACCTCCTTCCGCCTCATCGAGGCAGAAGGAGGCCATTTGTTTGTTTCAAAGTTCCTGATTATTATAAACTCATTATTATTTTTATTTTTAATATTATTATTAAAGAAAATTAGATACATTTCAGATATTGAGACTTACTAAATACATTGTTTATTAAAATTTTTACCGCATCCTTTTTATGAGGTCAAAATGCATCCATCGTGAAGTAGCAAGTGCAACTTCAGTGAATTTAACGGTAATTTCTAGTGCACCAACCACATCATGCCTTTGTTGTCAATAATGGCTGTGCAACCCATGGGACATAAATGCTTCATACCCAATTAAAGGCCCACAAAATGAATAGTTTTCTGTTTCCACACAAATTACTGAGGTATTCTTTAAGTTGTATTACTGCCTAATGATGCTTCCCACTATCCCACCCCCATTTCATAAAAAAAAAAATTGGTTGTCATCGCATTTAGTTTCTCAAGTTTAAACTTATTTCTGTAAAAGAGCCAGCACTACAATAGCACTAAAGACATTCAAAGCTCTGTGACAAATGGTTTGCACAATATTCCAAATCGATAAAGCTGGATTACATATGTGTTGTGTCATGAATGCTGAACTTTGAAGGGAATATTAAGCATCATTCGTTCCTCATGTAAGCAATTTTATTTTACTGTCATGGTCATTATTGTCACAGGTGTTTCATAATGAATTGATTAAAACCATTACAATTGTGTATTATGTTCTTAAGAAGCACTAATTCCAAAATACTACAAAGTTCAGTCACATGTTAATCGCCTCTGAGTCTACTTGAGTTCAATTCCCAACAAAATTTAAGATCCGCCTGACAAGGGGCTGTTGTCCTCTGCAGACTTTTCAAATAGGGTATTTATTGTACATCTTAGACTTAAAGCATCCTTTTGAGGATAATATTAAGCCTCTATCCCATCTGTTACTATTCACTTCTGGGCATCAAAGATCCTACAGTTTCGTTAGAAATAGAGGTAATTGTTGCATCCTGCCTTTGAACAAATTATAAATCCCAGCGCGAATAGCATCACCCAAGCACCTGGAGCGAAAATGGACACCACGAGGTTGTACCAGCCATGATTGCCAATGGGAAGTCTCAACAAATTAATATCTCAAAGGACAGTGAAGAAAAGACTTTTACAAAATATAGGAAATGTTATGGCCTTCTTTAAATGTGGTTTTGATCGACTAAGTTTTTTTTTTTTGAATAACAACAGGAAATGCATTTCTTCTCAAGCCCATTATAGTATCCTACATTGAAAATACAATCCACATATCATGTACCACATCTACCTGTATAAAACACAGTGTGTATTTGTGTATTTGTCTGTCCCCCTTCATAAGGACGATTTGAGAAGGGTTTTAAAGGCCACTCTTATAACACGACTGTGTATTCACTGTGATCTATTTTACAGGATTAAAAAAAAAAGTCCAAAAACATTTTTCATAAAAGTAATTATGTCTCTTCTTTTGGAGAGTAACTTGCAACCAAGCCTCAAGGGCGGTGCACAGAAACATTTAAAAAATAACAATAAACAAGTACAGGTATGTTCAAAGTACACTGCCCCCATGCCAAATAAATAAACAAGAAAAGAGCAATCAGAGATTGCAGACCCTTACCAGTACTTGATTTGTGTGGTGTTTGTGTAGGTTTGTGTGGTATATTTTGTGTGGTGTTTGTGCACTGGTGTGTTACATAATTAATAAGAGACATAATTATAACTGCCACTTTATAACTGCAGGTAGTGATGCCCGGGTACCAAAACGTCCGTTTTGATGCAACCCCACTTTGATTGGTCACCTGACCCTGACCCACGACATTTTTTATTATTATTATTCAATTGAAGTTAGAATGGAATTAAAATATATTCAATTCAAATCAAATGGAAGACAAATTAGGTACAGTCCTGCATTGGAGTAATCATTAGGATCCCAAACCAGCGAAGAGCAAAGACGAAGTCATCAGGAGGAGCCTGGACAGGATTCACATTTCAGCTGCTACTCCTCTACCCTCAAACCCATCCAGGCACAGCCAAGTGAGTCTTATTCATAAAAATAAGAATAAAAAACGAAAAAGAACCCAGATCAAAAAATTTAATAATTCTGGCTGCCAGACTGTGCATCCGATCAAGTTGAAATTTAATACATGAATTTCACGTCAATTGGTTTAGCGGTTCCAGAGAAGACATTATTTAATATTTTATTCAATCCAATATGGCTGCCAAAGCATGTGACCTTTCAATAATTCCTTAAACTTGTACAGTGTACACCCAAGGCTTGGGGAACATTTGTGTGAAGTTTCCCCTCAATCTGTCCAGCCGTTCTGGAGAAGAATATTTTTTTATAGCTTTTAAGGTAAATCCAATATGGCTGCCAAACCATGTGATCGATGACAGCAAATGTGTGAACCTTTTGTTTCTCATGGATAGGTGGTCATACATGTAAAGTTTTGCCTCGATCTGTTCAGCCACTTCAGAGAAGATGTTTGAAGGGGGGTTTTTTTTTTTTTAAACAATATGACTGCTGAATCATTTGACTGATGACGTCATCAAAATATTTTTCTTTGGACCATTTTATCCCTTGAGGACCCTCAAAAATTTTCATCCTGATCAGATGTAGTGCTCTACATATGCAATTGTGAGTTATAACGAAGGCAACGATAACGTCATAAAAAATCGCACTTATTCCCCAAGAGGAGTACTTGCCATTGCCAAGTTTCCCTTTTTTCCTTTGTGTGGTTACAGACAGAGATCCAAACTTTTTCTGTTTTACCAACACAGCTGACACACCATGTGACCGATAACGTCATAATGATCATGAAACCATTTTACATGAGTAGTCGCTCCAATGGTTAAAATTTAGTTTCAATCTGACATGCGGTTGTTGAGAAAAACACGAAAGTTATTTGCGAACAAACAGACAGACAAACAAACAAATAGACAAACAAGCCAGTAGGAGACATGGCTGCTCGCTCTAGATGGAAAGCTGGCAGACGCGACTAGCCGATATTCATGTACATGCTATCAATCAATTTAGCACAATAAATATGATTATTACAGCCCTCTAAGTTTGCGCCCAGAAACCCGCCTTGTGAAATTGCAGGCATGTTTCCAAAGAGACTCTAACAAATGGCAGCCCTGGTAATTCCATTTATCTATTCGCTAAAGATTTTATTTTTTTATATGATGCTGGAAGACATTCTCCTTGGGCACAAAAAAACAGGTCCATCGGAGGTCCAGTTTCGGAGGTATTGATTTTTTGTACAGTCCACAATAAGTGTACGATGTACGATAAAGTATTTTAGCTGTTGCTAAGCAGCAGAGGTGCGCATAGCAACCATTCATTTTTGTGTACATGCCAGCCACATTGTACACATTTCACCCAAGTTTCATCAAAATCAGACTCTTTCTCTTGGAGATATTCGCAATTAACCGTTTCTGTAATGTTCGACATGTACTCGCCCAAAACCTATCTCCTACAAATATTTTTTGTTAGGGCTGCAAATTGGCATGAAGGGAGCGAGATAGATTGCCCACAGAACTCTAAGCTTCGATTTTTCGATTTTTTTTGATTTTTTTTTACCACTTTAAAGGGCCGTTGCTATGCCGTTGCTAGGGCCAGGGGTCCCATATTCGAAAGCACACGATTCCCAGAAATATTGGTCCTACCTACCAAATTTCATTGGAATTGGTTGAGTGGTTTAGCCCCTAGGCTTGACCAAAGTTTTGCGGACAGACAGACAGATGAAAATGTCCAGAATAAGGGTGATCTAAGAGCAGCCAACAGACCCAAATGCAATACACTCTCCTTCAGCAAGGGTAATAACAAATCCTCCAGCACGGAACATTGCTGCGGCACCTTTGGTGCCCAGCGATGCTGCCGTGCATCACATGGAGACAGAATTGGGAAGGAGCAGTGCACTTCAGAGGAGAATGTGTACAAATGATACTTTATGTGTACAAAGGTACTTCTGAGGTGAATTTGTACAAATGATACTTACTTGCCATGCAGCACATGGAGACGGAATTGGGAGGGAGTGGTGTCCAATAATTGATTCATTAATTGATTAATTGCACAATATAAATAATAAGTGTACTAAAATAATTAATTTATTAATCAATTTGGCTCATGGCATACCAAAATCTCAACTGTATCATACGAATCTGTAACTTTTTGAAAATTAAGTAATTCATTGAAAAATGAATAATTCATTGAATAATAAATACACAAAAATGCCCTTTATAGCCAAATCACTTGTTCACTGTCGTGTCCAAACATCAGCCTCCCAGCTCAAAAGGTGAGATATTACCCAGATGAGAAAGAAAATAAATGTAGAACAATTAAGTAATTAATCAATTATTTGATTAATCAAAAATATAAAAACACAGTTTTGCCAAAGCACATCTTCACTTTTGTCACCAAATTTCAGCTTCCTTGCTCAAAGGATGGCTGAGCTGTCGCCTGGACAGACAAGAAAGCAAGAAAGAAAAGAAGAAAACAAACAAATGGAGTAAAAACTGAGTACTCACTTCTTTCAACACCGAGCAATGATTTTATACATCACCTGGATATGGAATTGAGAAGGAGCTGTGTACAGTATCAGGCACAGGGAGAGGAAATTCGCTGCACATGATGTGCAACATGCGCAGAGTAAAACGAGTATCCATTTATGTCTGTAGGTCAGGTCAGGTATGGGAGCATGCGCCGGAGTAGCGCGTCACTGTGTCCACTTTGCACCTGTACTCTTGGGGCCTCCATCTGGCCACCGCCCAGGCAGATGCCTGGCCCATCCCCATCTCCTTGAGATGGTGATCAACATGCTGCAACCATGAGGCACGTGGTCGGCGCATTGGCCTCCACTCACAAGGCTCCAACGCTGAGAGAATCTGGTGAGCAGGATCAGTGTCAGGAAAACGAGCCACATGTCCATACAGCCACAATTGGCACTCACGGACTATACAGGTAACAAATCTCATTTGAGTCTCTCTTAGCAACCGCTTGTTGGACACAAAGTCCGGCCAGTGATATTCGAGGATTCTCCGAAGAGATCTGGTACCAAAGGAATTAAGTCTCCGTCTCAGATTCCTGGTCAGAGTCCAAGTCTCACGTCCATAGAGCAAGACTGTATGGAAGCACCAAAGACCTGAAGATTCAGACTTACGTCCTCCTGCAAAGGTCCCAACAGCACCACACCCCATGATCCAGTGAATCCATGACTGCCCAGGCCCAACCCAGACATCTATTGACCTCTGGCTCACAGCAAGCAGAGACATGAATATCACTGCCAAGGTCAGTGAATCTCTCCATGACCTCAACATTCTCACCACAAATGGGGACAGACTACATTGCAGCATCCAAGATGTCATTGAAAGCCTGGATTTTAGTTTTAACCCAGGAAACTGTAATCCCAGTGGCTCTGACTCCTCATTCAGCACCTTGAAAGCCCCCAAAAGGATATCTAAAGTCTCCACAAAGATGACTGCATAATCTGCGAAATCAAGGTCAGGGATCTTGACATTCCCAACCGATGCACCACAGCTTGATCTCTCTGACATCCTCACCAGAATCCAGTCCATACAAGTGCTGAAAAGTGTAGGGGCAAGTACACACCCCTGACAAGCTCCAGTAACAACTGGAAATAAGTCAGAGATGGTGGCACCCCACAAATACCAACAATCCTCCACAGGGCATCCTGATTCACTGAATTGAACGCGCTTCAGAGATCAACAGAGGCTGCAAGCAACCCCTGCTAAAACTCTCATTTGCATTTGGTGAGGACCCGAAGAGCAAAGATACGGTCATTCATTGACTTATTTGGTGTAAAGCCTGACTGCTCTTGGCCTTGGTGCTCAAGCAGATGGTGGCGAACCTTATCAAGAATTTCCCGAGCAAAAACCTTGCCCGGCACTGAGAGCAGAGTCAACCTTCGGCAGTTGTTGCAGTCCTGGCGATCATCCTTCCCTTTCCAGAGAGGGACAACACAGCGCCTCTTCCAGTCAGTTGGGATGATGCCTGTGTTCCAGGCAGAGCACAGAACTGCATGCAATAACATGAGTACAGAATTTCCACCAACCTTGAGAAGGTCAGCAAGGATGCCACAGATCCCAGGAGCTTTACTCAATTTCATCCAGTTCACCACAGCCTGTGTTTCCACAAACGAAGCTGGATCACAGTTGATTGGAGGTTTAGCAATTGCAATAGTAACACCTCTGTCATCCAACTAAAAATAAGTTGGATCAGCCTGGTACAGCTGCTCAAAGTAACTGGCACAGAGGGCCTTCATTTCGGACTCCTCTGTCAAGAGCCCTCCACCCACTGCTCAAACTGCAGTACACCGAGGTATGGGCTTGTAGGAACGCAATGCACCAATTTCCCTGTCAGCAGGTCGACAATCACTTGTCCACAGAGGATGCTCCACCTCCTCACAGAATCCTTGCACAAAGACCTCCTTGTCCACCCTCAGCGCACGTTCAGTTTTCTGCCTCAACTCCCTCAACAGCTCAACTCTGCCATTAATTCTGGCCCTGTGACACTGGTCAGTGGTATCCAGTGTCCCTTCAGAGACAAAATTCTTCTTTGTCCTATGGTGAGTTCCAAGACATCCACCGGTAACATCAAGGATGGTGGTCTTGAAGACACTCCACAACTCTTCAGGATTCCCCAAAGCACCCAGAACCCCAATTCCTGAATCAGTCTGTTCGCAAACTCATCAGCTACCCTGTCATCCTTGAGCTTACCAACATCCAGCCGAGGCTGGGATGGTACTATTCTCCCAGATTTGAGCTGCAACTCATAGTTGCTACAACAAGCCTGTTGTCAGTATTGAGGAACTGAGCACTCCAGTGTGCCCTGCAGTTCTGAATCATCCTCCAATGACCATCAACGAGCACATGATCATTCTCCTTTGCCGCACCACTAGCACTGGAATACCAAGTCCTGTGATGAGCTTGTGGGTGCAGAAACCATGAACCAGTCTCCCTAAGTCCATGACTTCTTGCAAAGTCAAGGAACTTGGTGCAATTCTGGTTCACTGTTGCAGACCCATAGGGACCAATACATGTCTTATAACCATCCCTATCAGTTCTAGTCAATGCATTGAAATCCCCCAAGACCAGAAGAGTATCTCACCTGGGGCATTGATCAACCACAGACTCGAGCGTGGCATAGAATGCGTCCTTCATGGTGAGATCACTCACCTCAGTCGGAGCATATACAGAGATCAGAGAAACGACACCCAAGGAGTGATGAATCCTGATTCTCATAATATGCTCGTTGACTGGTGTTTCCTCAATTATCATTGGAGTCAGCTTGTTTGACACAGCTACAGCAACTCCTTGGGCATGGTAACCATCAAAGGGACCAGACCAATAATTAATTGGTGTGACCACCCACCATGGTCTCGCCACTATCTCGTCTCCAAATCTCAGAGAGTGCTGCAATACCGATGTTCAAACACTTGAGCTCAGGTGTTAACAGAGACAGGTGATCATCCTCTCTTTGCAATAGGACATTCCAGGCACCCACCCAAAGGGTCATTCCAGCCACCCACCCATCAGGTTAATCCATGCAGATCACCGTCTGGTGGACGACACCGCAGCACCACCCTGACACACTCTACCGCAATCCATCCCCGGAAGGTTACCCCACGTTTTCCTCCTATCATCAAAGAGTGGGGGTCCCGAAGGCTTTGCCCCAATTTTGTCATCTGGTCAGCTGCCCTGCAAAGGGCCCTGCACTGGAGATACACCCAGCGAGTGGGTTTTCAGTTTACTTTGCGTTTTTCTTGTGCTTTGCAGAGTGAAGTGTTTTATGGTGGCCAGATTACAAATCCTGCCATCAACCTCCTAAAAAAAAGTAACTCAACTCCAGGAGGATGTCCGCAGACAGAGTTGGGCAGTAGAAATAGATGGCCATTGGCTCAAATGACCTCCTCCATCCTTTGACGTCCATAGGAGGTCCCATAAATAAAGAAGATAGAAGCACATCTGACGCTAGGCTAAGACTTTAGAGTTTGGCACACTCACGAGGCTTTACCATCAAAATGAAACTTCCCAGAAGATAAAGAAAATAGTCACATTTGTACATGTAGTATTTAAAATAACACTTATTGCTATGAGACATCATCATCTTCCATTCTCCTTGAATATTTTGAATAAAAGAATTGCAACCCATCATTTTTGTCGGGCTTTTATTACAGCCATTTCAATAAACTTCCATTTTAAGAAAACACATTTACACTTGTACTCTCAGAACAATATTCACAATTTTTTGGTATTCATAGTCGAGGCTCGTGGAAAAGCTATTACTGGTATACTGAACGAATCAGGATGAAACAGGACAAAAGGACCAGCAGGTGGGGGAGGGGGGGTGGTTGGAGGAAACGCCAATACAAAGGGAGGTGTTAAACAATGAGTGTGGGGGGATTTAAAAAATAATCACCCTTTTAAATATTTTCACAAAAAATGTAGCTATTAATTGGACTAAGGAAATCATTATTCTGGCATCACCCAAACAGCACTATTCCTCACTGAATAAAAGCACATAGAACAGCTACATTTAGTGTGAAAATGTTTAAATGAGTGAATTTTTTTTTTAAATGCTGTTACATTCTAATTTTAAGTTTGCTCTTGCCATAAAATGTTAGCCATTAGCACATGAAAGTGTTTAACCGTGTTGAAGTGAAAAGAAATCCAGATAATTACGAGATGAAAAGTCTCGGGGGTATATCGTGCAAGAAACCTGTGCGTGGAGGATACTTGGCGAGAATATTTTCAACCGGAGAGCTTGCACACCAGTAAATATGCCAAGCTGTATGAAGATCAGTAATTGGTAAGTGGAGAAGCGAAGGTAATGATTTTTTTATTTTTCGAAAATGCATTATTGTGCATCACAGGATGTTCTCAAGAAGTTGTACCCTTGGTCAACTTGATGTGTTTGATTTTACTCTTCCACGTTGCCAGCTTCTTTTTCCAACTTCCTCTTCCAATCACTCCAAAGCATTCTGAATGATTGCAGGATGTCAATGAATCCCTTCTGGTTTCGCACCTCACCATTTCCCGACTGTCAAACCACCAACCCAGCCGACCAGAGCTTGCCAGGCCATCTGCCGACTTGACTCGGCAGCTTTTAAAGCTGTATGTCAGGGGATGATGCTGCAAAGACACTTGGAAAGTTTTGCACCTTGAGCTCGACCCAACAGGCAGTTATTAATGGGATGCAGCAGGCAGCAGCAGGAAGAAAGGGTGCCATTGGGAAGGCAGGAAATCCAAATTACTCATGGCACACCTTGTGTCATTATCACACTTTTCTTTCTTTGGAGGATCCAACAGCAGCAGCCACCTTTGACAGGCAAATGAGTCTAATGTGGCTTGTTCCAGATGGTTTGAGTCATGCTTCTTCTTTAAGATACTTATGGAATTCTACCAAGTAAAGCTATTATGGATTCTACCATTGGCTCACTCACTGTTTTTCCACATAATGAATAATGTATAATCATAAAGAAGTCCTTCCACATTCCGACATGTGACATGTTTGAAAGTCGATATTCCATGCAAACCGGGTCATGAACTTAACATGATGATGGTGATATGAATGAAAGTCGGTTCTTAAACAAGGTTCATCTTGGATCTGCAAGTGTTCACTCATTAGCCTACTTCAGGCACTACACCTTTACCGTTTGGTCACACATCTCAATAAATGATTGCATCTTAATAAAGTGGAAACCCAAATCCAGCTGGACCTTGCATTATGGAACAACTTAAGCTCTTCCATGAGCTTCAAAATCTGTATTAATTAAAAACGCATGAATTTCAGGTGGAAATATAGCACAAGACTGGATGTGAAGGTCAACGGTTAAAGTTTTATTTTTATTGTTATCCTCACACTTTTTGAGAAAATGGGGTGATAGTATTTTCGGCTGTCTGTCTGTCATGCTATCTTCTCCTAAACAGTTGGGCAGAAATTCACCAAACTTGGTAGTTATGATCACCACATGGCAAGAAAGTGTGAGAGCAGTGCCATTTTGCCCCCAGCCTCTAGAGGTGGAGTTACAAGGTCAAAAACAGAAAAATGCAATTACGGCACATTTTAAAACATTAAAAATGAAACTTTGTGTATGCAAATCAACATTGGGAGACACATGACAGATGTGATGATTTTTGGGGATTTGATTCCCGATCAATGCCCCGAGGGGTGGGGACTTCAGGTCACAGGGATCAAAACTGGGAAAATAATTTTTAACTCAAAATTTGATAGTGAGTCATTCCTGGTGGAACATTTTGCCATCTTTCAACTTTGCTAGAGGTGAGAAGCGAAGCATGGGGATTTGTGATGACGTGCCATCGACTTCGCTCTCGTTATTTTTTGACATTTGATGAATGTGAATCTATGACCCCAATCGATTTATCCTCAATAATCCTTCATATTAAGTCGACAAGAACTGCTCTCCTTTCTTCTCACTTCAAGGATAGATGGACGACATCCACCACCCAAACTGAAAATGGACAAACAAAAAAACAAAATAACAGATGATGGTCTCACATTTCAAATCAAAACTTTAAATTTGAGTGAGTAAAAGGTTCTTTTTGATCGACGTGAAAAAATATTAACATTTCAAAAAATGATTGCTTAATTACCGTTGTGATGTCATATTTTCCATTGACTTCTGTCAGGCTGAATAAATCATTCAATCAAGCTCCTCTGTCATGAAGATATGCCTGTGCACAAGGAAGGGCAGTGCCATGAGACTCAGGAAATCAATCTCATCTTTGACTTGTTTTGGGTTGATGTTTGGAAAGGTGAGAAGGCACAGACAAGTTTATTGTTAAAATCTACCTGCGGATTTCTGCCAACAACCTGGTGGAAAGTGAAAAAGAAGCGGCTATGTGCTTTGTTGTAAAACAACTGTACTAGAGGGTGTGCTGTGCAATGATTGTTCCGTGAGATTACTGCAAGAAGATGAAACATTTCGTCACAACAGGGCCCTTGATGTCCTGAAGCGAACCATTATTCTTCTTGCATATGGCTTGATGAATATCAACTCCTACATTCCAGACCAACTTTAAGTATACCATTGAGTACTGAGTAACAAAACAAAACAAAAACCTTCGTGCATTCTAAGAGGATTTATTTTCTTAAGGAAAGCGAAAGACCAGGGCAGGCTCAACATGGGTGTCGGAACAGTCTTCAGACCTGCAAGGAACAAGCTGCTGATTTTGAGTGCAGAATGTATTTTTCAAAATGCAGTTGTTCTCCTGACTTGCAGCCTTTTCTCTTTTTTGTGTACAAGGTCAAGACTGGTGAGAGAATGAGAACACATAACAGATTTGGATGCACCACAACAAAAGGAACAGCAGGGCAGAGAGGCAGAATAGACAGAGACGGACAAACAAGGGAAACGAGAAAAAGAGCAATCAGAGATTGCAGACTCTCGCCAGGACTTCTTTTGAGTGGTGTATTTTTTATAATTTTATGGTAATATTGCTGCCAACCATGTGACCTATGATATTATATGTGTGAACCTTTTGTTCCTCATGGGCAGGCGGTCATACATGTAAAGTTTCGCCTAAATTTGTTCTGCCAACTTCAGAGAAGAAGATTTTTGAAGGTTTAAAAAAACAAAAAAACAATATGGCTGCTGAATCACATGACCGATCATGTCATGAAAATTTTTTCTGTGGATCATTTTATCCCTAGATGACCCTCAAAAAATTTCATTCTGATCGAATGTGGTGTTCTACATATGCAATTATGACGTCATAACGAGAGCATCAATGACATCCTAAAAAATCAAACTCATTCCCCATGAGTACTACTTGCTATGTGCTAAGTTTCAATTTTTTCCTTGGTGTGGTTTCAGAGATACAGAGGTCCAAAGTTTTTCCGTTTTTTTCAATATGGTTGCCACACCAAGTGACCTATGATGTCATAATTGTCATGAAGACATTCTGCACGGGTAGTCACACCATGGTGAAAATTTCGTCTCAATTCGACAAGTGGTTGCAGAGAAAAACATGAAAGTTCTGTGCAGACAAACAAACAGACAGACAGACAAAACTGACCCAAATGCCACTCCCTCTCCTTTGGCGAGGGTAATGAGTAAGAATAAGTGGGCGGGGAAGATGCATGCGAGAGCAAACCCTCAGGAAGGAAAAACTGGAAACTTGGGATGGCAACGGGGTAGAAAGGATTATTATTTTGGATGGGGAATGATCTGAGGTGGTGGTGAACAACTGTCTTGAAAACCTGGAAAATAGAGTGAGATTGAAGCGAATGTGGAAGTTGGTTCCACAGGTGGGAAGAAAGAAGAACAAATGAGTGAAGTTGAGCAGTGATTCTGGATTAGGTGAGTTTCACCAGAAGGGATTTGCTAGTGGACCATGTGCACCCTGCAGAAACATGGGGGAGGAAGGGAAGGGAAAAAGTATGGAAAGGACAGAGCATGCAAGACCAGAAAGGAACGGTAGAAATGAGAGAGAGAGAGAGAGAGAGAGAGAGAGAGAGAGAGAGAGAGAGAGAGAGAGAGAGAGAGAGAGAGAGAGAGAGAGAGAGAGAGAGAGAGAGAGAGAGATAAAGACAGAGAGATAGCGACAGAGAGAGAGAGAGAGAGAGAGAGAGAGAGAGAGAGAGAGAGAGAGAGAGAGAGAGAGAGAGAGAGAGAGAGAGAGAGAGAGAGAGAGAGAGAGAGAGAGAGAGAGAGAGAGAGAGAGAGAGAGAGAGAGAGAGAGAGAGAGAGAGAGAGAGAGAGAGAGATGAGAGAGAGAGAGAGAGAGAGAGAGAGAGAGAGAGAGAGAGAGAGAGAGAGAGAGACAGACACAGAGACAGAGACAGAGACAGAGACAGAGACAGAGACAGAGACAGAGACAGAGATAGACAGATAGATGGATAGATGTCAGGTTTAATGGTATTTTCCAAGTGTTTTTCCAGTTTGTGATTTTATCAAGACCTGAAGAGAAAGAAGAGGCTGCTGCTTGTCTGTGTGAAGGATGAGGGACATCACAGTGGAGGGTGGAGTCATTAGCAAATAGAAACAGAGGATTTTCCAGAGTCTGAGAGATCATTGATGAAGATCAGGAATAGGATGGGGATCAAGAACACTGCCTTGGGGCACTCCAGCTTTGAACGGGAGAGGAGATAAGATAATTCCATTGAGAGCCACATTTTGGCTACGAGAGGAAGTCAGTAACCCAAAAGTGGAGTTGGCCCTGGTTGCTGTAGGCCTCGAATTTAGAGAGAAAGGTGTGGTGCCAGACTGTATTGAAAGCTCAAGAAGTGTCAAGAGAGACAGCCTTGATCTCATGTCTGATATTGAAGTTGAGCGACTGATAGAAAATTACAACACCCTTTTGTCAGAAACATCTTCTTCGCCAGACCCACCTGTCAGAATGCTACCAAATTTGTGTGACAACATCAGGCCAGGGTCCAGGCCCAGATGTGTCCAGTGGTTGTATTTTTAATCTATCTTTGTCTCACTCACGTGTGTATTCTATCTGAGTTTAATATACATTACATGTCTTCATCTCTTTTGTGTAACATTGAATAGAGCTTCAAGCATATTTCTTAATTTACGAACTTTATTTTCTGTTTTTGGTGGATATACCCTGCATATTAAGAGGTGATTCACCCAGATTCAGTGCTGTACTGGTTAGGCCTAAGTCACATTTGCCACGGCGGCCGTGGGGTCTACAAAATCTACGGCCACTAGCAATTATACGGCGGCCGCAGTATTTCCACGGTCACACAATGTAGCAGTCACATATGTTTTTATTTTTCGGGGAGCCGCACGGCGTATTTATAAATTGTGGAGACCGAAAACGTGGGGGTGCCGTACGGTCTTTGATTGGATGTCGCACGGTGACCTTAGGGCGTTCCTGCGGCGGCCATATAATTTTCAAGGCAGACGCAAGGTGCCCGCAAGGCGACCGCAGGGGGACCGCAGGGGGGCCCTAAGGCGAACGTGCAGCCAGACGGACGGTAACGAGTGGGGTTTTTTTTACCAGTTCTTTTGTTTCGGCTTGTCGAATTGCTATGGCGAACGTAGAAATGAAAAAAGTTATAGCTCCGCGCTATAATTCCACGGCGACCCTACGGCCTGTAAAATATAGCCATACGGCATAGGGCCACCCTGAGGCCACCGCAGAAACTCTGCGGCCGCCACACGTTTCTGTCAATTCAGAGGGCGTACGGCCACCGTATCCTCGCTGTAGAGCAAATGTGACTTAGGCCTCATAGCATTCACTCTGACTTTTGGAGGTCAGTGGTTCAAATCCTGGCCGTGTCATACTAAAGACTTTAAAAATGGTACATGCTGCTTCCTTGTTGACATCCTCAAAACACAACCTTTAAAAAGGATATAGCAAGGACAAATATCCATACACTACCAACCATTGCTCAGACCTGATGGACCTAATGGCTGGCCTCTTCCTCCATTCCTCAGAAAGGAACTCGTATTATAACATGGGAGAGGGGAATGAATATTGGGGAGTAGGAAGAATAAAAATGAGGAGGGTGAGGTGTGTAAAGGAAGTGTAACACAAAAGTGAAAGGGATAGATCAAAAAAAGTTTTGCATGCCCATCAAATTTCAAGGGACAAGAAGTGGTGGCAATACATGAAGGAATGTGTCTGTCATGCAATTCCAGGCAGAGAAACATTATCTCATAATAAGATATATTAGGTTAAAATGTCAGGTATAAAAATCTACTTTTGGTAAAGCGGAAGTAATACGTCTTGCAATTAAGCACTGCTAATGTGCTCATAAAAACTGCCCGAGCAAGACGATGTAATGTGCTGTGCTATGCTTGAAGCATCCTATCTTCTCTGTCTGTAAACTGCCCCTGGCTCGGGGTAACTGCCCTCTGTGGAGAGATTGAGAGCACACTGTGCTACTTGCTCCGGTCATGCTCAGGTCACGACCTGCTCCTGCCTGGGACAAGTCTGGAAAATTGTACCAGCAGCTGCCTGTGAGATAGATTACAACACCCTTTTGGCATCTCGCCCACGGAGGTCAGAGGTTAGGTCTGCGTTTAATTGATGGCAGGAGCGCAATGTAAGTTCTTTCACAGGTGATTCTTGTGCGAGAGTTGCACATGCTGGGCTGCATCTTCATACCAGTAACACATCCAATATGACTTGTCGACATCCCAAATGAGAGATAACAGCTCAGAGCGGTTTGAAGGAAATGCGCCTTTATTTATATGACCAGCCACATCGCCTAAAGGATGTTATTTCCGCTACCCCTCGGTGCACGCACAATTCCATTGTGGAGCAAATTGCAGTAAGCAAAAGTGGATTCGCGTTTATCTGTAGCTCCAGTGCACCAACAAGCTGTTCCTGCGTCCAAATTAGAATTTTTGGAGAACAGCAGCCCAGCCTGCCGTACTGCCGTGCCAGGCATAACTCATCAGCATGGTAACGCTCGCCTGCCCCTATTGCCACCCACGGAAAAAGCAGAAGGACCTCATTAGGAGTGGAACTCAAGTCCGCACACACAATTACATTTGCATTCAAACAAATTTCGCACAGAAAACATACTTCTTATGCGGTTTTCACACGACCTTTTGCTGATGTACGTTTTTCCAGAGGAATTTGTTTCAAGACGACACATGAAACACAATAATTTACTTCTGGCTATGGATCATGTGGTTGGCCTGCTCAACACAGATATTTTGAATGGGGCAGCTGTGTTTGTACAGCTGTTGACATTGTTGTTGTGTTGTATTTTATTATTATTGTCTCATGTCAATATAACATGGCTGCAAGTCGTCCAGATGTGCAATCATGATTGGGGTCGTTAAAGTGTTATCATTGTGAATATACATATATATATATATATCTATATATATATATATATATACATATATATATATATATCTATATATATATATATATATATATATATATATATATATCTTATTTGATCTAATTTTTTTTGGAGAAGTTCAGAAATATCAGGGCATAAGATGTTTAAAGCTGGATTTCCGAAATTAGACTTTCCACTAATAGTCTACATAGGACTTCACATGCAGCTTATATAATGATGATGGTGTAGTTTAAAACTGAACTCCCAAGCATGAGAACCCGCAAGAAATGAACCGGCCAGCTCGGGTGATGTTGTTCGATCACATTCGATCAAGACTCTCTTTGGAAGGAGAAGGTTAGGGTGAAAATAATAATAATAATCATTAATATGAGTTAGTTCCCTTGCAAGGAACTTCAACGCAAGAGAAGGCCATTTGGCCCATCAAAGCCTGCGCTATTATTACCAACTCATGGTTGGTAGATGTGAAAAAGCCAGAAGCGCTGGTCACTGTCCATCAATTCTCACACAGCCCGTATCATTCACGGTCATTTTGTGATCCATGTGCTCCATGCATTTTTAGTTTCTCATTAAATTTGATGGAATCAAAACCCACATACAAAAATTACACTCGCTTTGGATTTCTCCACTAAGTTACATATCTGATTAACCGCATGCAATGTTGGTCTGAGTTGTTTTCCAGACCAGTTGCAGGTGAACGAAAGTGCCTAGCTTCCATATTTCATATGCACGCCTTATTATTGCAATTTGAACACCGCGGAAGCATCACTTCTTTTGAGATACCATCTGTTTTTTTTAATTTATTTAACAATTGTGATACAACAATGTAAATAATTAGAAATTGGATAATTGTTTGTTTCTAATTCGTAAAAGTATCCACAGATACCCAAACTAAAATGCTTATTTATTTATTTGTTTGTTCATTTTTTTTTTTAAACTGATCCACCTGCTTGTTTTAATACAATATTATTTCGATTTTATTTATCTCTACAACATCGCCTTCTTTTTTGGTTTTGAATATGAGCGGCCCCTCCGCCGGAGGGCACGGAGGTCGGGAGTACCCTTCGTGGCCCACCTTCAGTGGGCAATGTGCTGCGGCACAGTCTTGGAAATGCGCTTGATAATTTGTACAATTTTTGAAAGAAACTTCATTGATCACAACATATCATAATCCATATCTATATCAATAACACAAGGATGGCTGTCCATTTGTCTGTTAGCTGTTATGCTAATTGGCTGAGGATAGGTGCAATGTGATTGGCTCCAGGCAAGGTTATTGTACAGGCTTATTAAAAACTGATATTCGAAATCTGATTCCATGTTTAATGATTTGCAACTCATGGCCTAAATAACTTTGTCAAACTCGAGAGTGAAATCGGAAAAAGAAGAAGAAAAAAGCAATTTATTTTTAACCCAATACAATTAAATGAAACGCTCGTGGAAATTGAGGTAAAATGACTCCAAAATGCGTTTTTTCTCTCTTTTGAAGGTAATTATTCTATGTCTGATTTTATATTTTTACATTTTTAATGTATAAATACAACATGTAGCCGGTACAGTTTGTGCATTAAGATATGACGTGACTGTCGGGATGACCTCGAGGTACACACACTCGCCTCTAAGCTGTCTAGCCTGGGTTTGAATCCCGACCCAGCAATAAAATGTCATCCTGGTGTTTCATAGGGAGGGTGATTCATCAATTTGTGCATCATCCCTCCGATGGGCATTAAGCTGTGCGTCCTGCTTTCTGACATTAGTTGATGGACGTAAAAGATCCCCACGGTGTCTTCACGAAGAATGGGTGAGCTATCGCTGGCACCATGGCCAAATTACAAATTCTTGCCCGAATTACTGCTGGAAAGGCAATGGCAAACTACCCAGTATATAACCCTTGCTCAGGAAGTTGCTTCGGTGGCACAGATTCTCTTTCACGAGTATGGACGTACGGTACGGTACATCAAATGTAATAAATAAAACAACAGAATAACGAATGTGAAAAAAATGAAAAGGAAATTAAAGCTGTTTAAAAAGGATACAGCGCAGACATATCGAAATAGGGGAGGGGAGAGAGAGAAGGGAGGGTGGGAATGGGGGAAGAGAGGGGAGAGTGAGGATGGGGGGAAGAGAGAGGGGATTGGGGCAGACAGGGGAGTGGGATGAGAGAGGAGCGGGGAGAGAAGATGGGAGTGAAGAAGAGATAGGGGAGTGGGGAGAGGGGAGGCAGAGCCAGGAGGAGAAAGAGGGGAGTGAGAGAGAGAGAGGAGGGAAAAGTGGGAGGGAGGGAGAAGGGGAGAGGAGGGGAATAGGTAGGATTGGGTGGGGGGTGATGGGGGGGACGGAAGAAATTTCATCCTGTATCCATCCTGTCCACCCCATTCTTCCCTTTCCCATTGTCCAATGCTCCCTCTATTTTGTCCTTCATCTGCACTGTTGGAGATTTGGAAACATCTCCCCCCTCCCCTTTATCCTCATTACTGTTCCTTTTGTCCTGTTGCGTCTTGATCCGTTTAGTGTTCAAGCTCTTCAACGAGTATACAACAATAAACTATCACCGGTTGGCAACCATTGTGCAGGCACGATGAGCCAAATGGTCTCTTTCTTTGTTAAAGTTCCTGGAAGGAAAGTCATCTGTTATATATTATGAACCATGGTGTCTGTCCATGCATTCATCTGCCTCCCGTTTACAGCTGCTGCTTATTACGCTGCATTGAAAAGCTTAACATTCAATTTTGAAATGACGCGAGAATAGGCATGAATAATGTTGATATCAAATTTTATTTTGTAACCAGGATATTTTGCCCTCTTTTTAGACAAATCCAACCTCCGCCACCAGATGTTGCACCACCATTTTGCAGTGGGCAGTATAAGTAGCTCAGAGCTTAGGCTCTGAACGAATGATACTGCCCAATTGACTTGTTTTTTTGCTTTGACTGAGCGAAACCAAGAGTGCAACACAATTAACCTTTTTAAAGTCCATGAAATATTATTTAAATTGATAGATTAATTTAATAGTTTCCCATCACTTGGGATGGTACTCTTCCTCGTTATAAGATAAAGGAAGATGATTTTTAATACTGGCTACCACCAAAGGTGCCGTTATTTGCGCCACATGTACATTTTGGAGTTTTGGTGACATCCACTTTTGCTCCGTTGTAGTAAAGATTAGATGGGTACCCGTCTCCGATGGGTTCATAGATATCTCACTACAAATGAGCAATTTTTTTGCAGTGTGTATTGGTAGAAACGGGAATTCAGCATAAATATTCAGTTGTTTTTTTTTTGTATACATTGTCGAGGCTTGTATGAGAGCTTACACACAATGCACAGCAAGGGGGGCATGAGACAAGAGGGGCGGGAGAGGGAAGGACAAAACAGTGGGCAACAGAGACATTCGAAAATCTGTGGAAGGGAGAGGGATGGGGCGGGGAACACAGGGTATACAAGATGGACATTACAGGGACTTTCAGGAAGGCAAGCGGGGAATTTGAAGGAGGTGGGTTTGGGTTGGATTCACGGGGGTAGAAAATATCGAGGTTTTGGATGGGGGATGATAAAAGGTGGTAGTGAACAGCTGTTTTGAAGGCCTGGAGGGAAGAGTGGGATTCAAGAGAGTGAGGGAGTTTATTCCAAAGGCGGGAAAAAAGAGGAATGAAAGAGTGAAGGGGAGCAGTGATTCGTGATTTTGGTAGTTTTACCAGAGGGGGGTTGTTGCTGGACCTTGAGCACCCTGCGGAAATATGCTATGGACATATCACAGACAGAGCGGAGGGGGG
This sequence comes from Eptatretus burgeri, assembly GCF_056783735.1. NCBI lineage: Eukaryota > Metazoa > Chordata > Myxini > Myxiniformes > Myxinidae > Eptatretus > Eptatretus burgeri. The sequence goes on from NC_140969.1 coordinate 74,114,519, forward strand.
GGGGTGAGACCGGAGAGGAGATGGTAGAAGACAGAAAGACCACCGACCTGCCTGTGGTGAGAGATTGAGAGGCCCAAAGACAGCCTCATCGCGGGAGATGCCAATGATCCTAAATGCCTTGGTTTTCACAGAGTGAAGCCGAGAAAGGTGAGAGGCAGGAGCTCCAGCCCAGAGGGGAGAGCAGTACTCCATCAGGCTGTGGACGAAAGCTTTATATGTGGTCAGGAGCTCAGGTGGGCATTGATAGGAGTGAGCAGATATCATAGTGGGTGGAGCTCGTAATCTTAGAAACCTCGTTCCAATCCACTAGCTGAGATTTCTAATCCATGCTTGTTGTTCCCCTGAAGTACTGCTTGGGAGTGAGAGTGAAATTATGGTGGTTTGGCTGGAAAAAAGATTTAGACACTTTTTAAGCATTAACCTACCACCTGACTGAAGATCACCGAAGTTCTTTCCACACCAACTGACCAACTCTCGGCACCTATTCCTCACCATGTCGCTTCTTCAGCCCCCAATCCACCCCCTCTCTCAAAACTCCCCATAGTTTTGCTTTCGTCAATTTCCATTTGGTATTTCTCACAGCATTTCATTCTGATTTCCCATTTGATGATCCATAGATCATTTGTTTCAGTTTCACTTTCCAATATCAGTTTCGCTTTGTTACATCAGTTTTGATTCGTCATTGCAACTTGTGATGCAACGCAAAAGTTTGTGCATGAAAAAGGTTGTCAAAAACGATTTTTGGGGGGGGGGGGGGTTCAATCCTCTAAGTGGTCTAAAGTGTCTTATGGATCTTAAAAAGGTCTTAAAAGGGTTTAAAAATGATCTATTGCTGTAAAGGCTTTAAAAGCTGGAAAGATCTAACAGGTCTAACGTGTCTTAAGGGTTTTACCCTAAAGGGGCTAAAGGGCTTAAAGGGTCAAAAGGCATCTAAGGGTGAAAGAGCCCATGGGATCTAAAGTGTCCAAAGGGCCTTAAATTATCGAAGGAGTTTTAAAAGCTCTATTGGTCTGAAAAGTGTCTAAAAGGTCAAAGAAGGTCTACAGGTCTCGAAAGTGTTTTTTGGGTATTAAGGGGTCTAACGAGTGTAAAGGTCTAAAGGGTCTTAAAATGGTCTCAGGTGTCGAAATGGTGTAAAGGTATAAAGGGTGTAAATTACGTAAATGTCTAAAGCAGTGATCTTCACTATTGTTTTTGAGAGGGACCACTTTTGCCGATAAGACATCAGTGTGAGAGCTGCCACACCACCTGCAGGACTCCATAATGGCTGCTGCTAGGCTCCGCCTGCACATACTCTTTGTTGTGGTTAACCGGGCTGTAAGTGTAATTGTTTACATAATTCAACCATATACAGTACTGATGTAATTATGTTACTTTTATGCTTTGCATTGGAACACTCATTTGAAACCATTGGATAAATTTTATAGCATTTATGGTGGATTATGATGGGGGCATTTTCACATAATGTGTATTATCGGCCGCATTTTAGGCCACCAGGTGCTGCCACTGGCTTGTGGGCTGTGCAATGAAGAACAGGGGTCTAAATGGGTATATGAAGTCTTAAAGGATGTAAATGGTCCGAAGGGTCGAAGTAGTGTAAAGGGTCTAATGGGTCTTTAAAGCGTCTAAGGGTTGGGTTATAAATGGTGTTAAGGTCGAAAGGTTCTTAAATGGGTATGAAGCAGTCAAAAGGGTGTAAATGTCTAAAGGGTCTTCAAGGGGTCAAAAGGATCAAAAAGGTGTTTAAGGGGTGCAAACGGTCTGTGGGGTTTACAATGGGTCTAAAGGGTCTGTGGGGTTTAAAATGGGTCTAAAAATAATCTAAAGGTCTAAAAAGTACGTTTCCATATAATTGTATGTAATTAATAGACGGAAGCAAAAGACCTACTCACGGTCTAAGTCACGTTCAAATATCACGTAATTAATAGACATATTTACATGGGTCGAATGAGGCTTCACCTTGACCGAGGCTTCATCCCATCCTCCCTACCCCCTCCCCCCTCCCCCCTATGTTCCCACTCTGAGGGTGGGTAGAGTTTGTGAATCAAAGGTCTGAAAAGGGTCTCAAGGGTGTAGAAGGGGTATAAAGGGCTAAAGGCTTTGGGGGTTTTAAAGGGAGGGGTGTGTGTTGTTGTTTTTTTTAATGTAAGATTGCATCTCCACTGTTGTGACAGTTCTACCATTTGTACCTATTGGAGAGCGGATCATGCCATACTTATTCTGTCCAAAAATGTAATTTTAAATATTTTGACAGATGGGATTATTGAGGAGTCTTTTGCCTGATATTTGCATGCTCAATACTTCCGGGCATTTTAAACATCAAAACTACAGCCAATTATTCGAAATTGGACACCGAATACATGGACAGACACAACACTGCCTCTGCAAAAAAAAAAAAGTTTCTTGCACTAATTGAACTCTGCTCGCACTTTCTTTTAAATTGGATGGGTCTAGAATCATTATTTCAGGATGGATTTAACTGTTACAGGCCATTAATTTCTCAAGAATTTAACTTACTTCCCATAAATGAATATAATTGTTCAAAGGTTATCAGATGAATTTGACCCTGACCAAACTTGTGATAAATGTCCCTTCAGGTTTGTGTTTTTGTGGGTGATGGCATCAGATATGAGTAAAACAGAGACTTGTGCACTCAGTTTTCAAAATATGGCAACGGTTTGGAGTGAACCATTTATATTCTTAATCTTATAAGAGTCGCATAATACCTGTCGGGTTATATAATAATATGAGTTCCCTCCCTCCAACGCAGGAGGAGGCCAGTAGGCCCATCAGAGCCTGTGCTATTATTACCAACTTGTGGTTGCTTGTCTGTGAAAAAGTGTTTTAACCAAGGTTGAAGCCTCTTTCTTTCTTTGACATATTTTTAGGCATTGTGAGATTAAAATGAAACCACACTCTACTACGATTGCTGTCCCTGCCAGTGGTTGTGTCCTATCACAACCTGCAACCTTTTAAGCCAGTCTGTGCTCGGGGTTACCTGTGCCACAGAATTAGTGATGGATCAGTATTCGGTACCAAGATTCTATCACTTATTGTCTTCCACCTTTAGGCAGAAGGAGATTGGGACCATACTCTGTGCAGAGCGTTAGTGCTGCTTCAGCAGTCTCCTTAGCTATTGGGTACAATCCTAGACGGGTCGCCACTCCGACACAGTATACCAGCATGCTGGCACTCATGTTGCCAACCTCGGAAGAATGACAGGCCGAGTTAACCCCACCTGGTATTGGTTCAACATCTGAGTGGGATTTGAACTCAGGATCCTAGGATCCAAAGCCCGCCACCCTAACCATGAAGCCAACACCAGGCATAGTACTGATATAGTATCAAGCCAACACTTAAGGCAGGTGGGAAGCAAAATAACCCAAAATGGTGAAAATTTTATTTTATAAAATAAATTATTGTGTTGCCATTTGTCACTTATTGTAGATGCTGATAAAGAAGGGAATAAGGGATAGAATTATATGGGTCTGTATATACAGGAATAAATGTTGTTCCAAACCGCATACAACCTGGTGGCTGGTTATGTAGGTCTAGTGAATGACATGAAGTTGAGAGCAACTCAAAATGTGATTTTACACCATTGCCAAGGATAAAGGAAAGACTATGAGTAAAGTGAACAAGATTTAGTCAAGAAAACAAATGTTTCGCCAAGTAAAGCTCGTTGTCGAGATAATTGAACACACTTTGGTGTGAACAAAACTGATCCTAGCTGAGTGCACACAAAACCCTGGGAATGTTCGGCATGGACAAATCTTCAGGTGACTATGTCCACTGAACAGGGATTGCATTGTTCAAATCAAACAATGTCTGTTGAGAACATGGACATTTTAATGTTCAACCAACCTAAGTTCAAAGTCTTATTTGTGTTTGGCTAATTCCTTCACATGTGATCCTAATGGGAAATTCGTACAAATAAATCATGCAAGTTCTAACATATTGTTACATGGAAGAAAGGGGTGTGGGAGGGAATCTCTTGCTAGATTGTGATAAGTGTAACATGGTGTTTGTGTTTTGAGTCGGTTAGATTGCCATGTAACGGACTTGTCAGAGTAAGTCGTCTTGTAAAATGTTCTGCTGAGGAGGCGGCATGTGTAATTTATAGACAAGATAATCAGAGTAATCTGGTGGGCATAAACACCTCTTGTTTGTGGGTGGGGCCAGGTGAGGAATTCCTGTCACGAAAAGTGTGCCATAGGTGTGTGAAAGGCCATTATGATCTCTCTGGCCATTGTGCGCCAACCATGGCAGCACCGTGTGATGTGGAGCTGGTAGTGGCAATGGGTTTATTTTTATTGGTGTATCATGGGCAGGACGGCTCAGATGAGGACTTCACCAAAGGGGAAGAGGATGAGGAGAAGCTGATCACGGAGGAGTTTGTGAGGCAGAACGTTATTGTGGTTTTCTCTGAAGAAGTTTGAGATTGACCCAAGCTTGTCACCCTTCTTTTGGAGAGAAGTGACCTTGGAGAGAAAGGAGAACTCCAAGTGCAGGGAGCCAAGAAGTGACTTCGGAGAGGCAGGAGAACTCCACATGCATGGAGTGCAAATAAGTGCTTTGGGGAGGAAGAATAAAGGCCTGGAGGGAGGACGGAGGACAGATCAGGAGGACTCATATGGAAAGGACAGAGATGGTCATGAGGGCTGGTTGAGAGGCTACTCATCTCTGGCTTACTCTATTTATGGACTCACTTCATCATTGGCTCTAGTTGTCTCACTCATGGCTTCCAAAAGCAGCTGTGTTGAGTCTTGCATATGCACATCATAGACAAAGGGAAGTCCCCACTTCCAAAACTTAATGTTTGTATAAGTGTGATCTGTTGTGCCGAGAGTAGGTTAGGTTTCTCTCTTTATTTCCCATCATCATATATAAGTTTGCGTGTCCCCATTCTCCTCTTTGTGTCTTTTGATTTGTTTGGTTTGTACCTTTTATGATAGCATTTTGTCCATCTTCGCTTTTCCCTGTACTTTTTTGTACAAAATAAACCCTTTCAAAGGTAAGAAAACGTGTTTGAGCCATCTGCTTCCTGTGCGTGTGCCATTAATATCGACTCGCCAAACTTTGGGAATGGTAAAGAAAAATAACTGAATGCAGTGTAGTAAGAGACTTGGTCATTTTCCGAGAAGAAAGGTCCCAGCGCTAAAGGATACCACATTATCGGAGCCTCAGAAGTGACATCTGGTGATCAGGAGTGTGGCATTTTACCGACTCCCTCTCAAAGGAAAATTTAAAATGGAATTTGAGTTTTAAAGTTTTATTTTAAATCTGAATGTGCATGGGAAATGTGGACAAAATGGCGGATGGTTAGGAAGACTTGCTCGGAGGCGAGCCGGGGATGGGGCTTAGTTGGGAGGAGCTTCGGTTAGAAAGGTTAATCACTCTTGATGTGACTCAAAGCCCTTCTCCTATGGGTGTGAGTATGAGTCAGGAGTCTGGCCTGATGTCCACCCAGGCCATGTTGGAGAAAATAATGAAACAAATGAGAGAAATGAATGGTAAAATGGATGGAAATAGAATGAAAATGAAGGGAGAAATAAATATAATGGATGAACAAATGCAGGGAAGAACCAATAATTTTTGAGAGAAATTGAGAAAAGACAATGAGGTTTTTCGGGTACAGATTAAAAGTGAAATGACAAGTTGGTTTACCGGGGCAAAAAAAAATTCCACAGGGACATGTTTGGTGAATAATAATGACCTGGAGGAACGTCGTGCCGGTGTGGATGTCTATCTGCTTCAGAAAAAAGAAACCGTCCACATGACGAGAAAGATAGAGGCTTTAAAGGGGGATATATGAGGCTCCATGGTGTGCGAGGAAACCTCTGTGGTTTGTGGTATAGCGCTCATAGGCACACAGTTACACCCTGCAGGGACCCTTCTGATGTGCCGGGGACTGACAGGGTGAAATGCGGCGCCAGCTCCACTGTACACGCAGACAGCCGATCCTGAGCTGGCGAGCCAGTTCTCCAAGCCTGCGATGTGTGGGATGGGTTAAGGTGTGAGCGAGGTCGGACCACCCGGTTCGCAGGTAAAAGCCTATACTGGTGAGCAAGACTTCGCCCGTCAAGGTGTGTGAGTTGGTGTCAATGGATGTCCTGCCGGTCCCCTGGGTGTTTGAAATCCTATCGGGATTTGGACATCTCCAATAAAGGACACTGTCGTCGACTCAGCACTTGGAGTTGTTGACTCACCATGGACAGGATGTGTGTTAGCGGCTGTGGGGCAGGGGAGAAGGAAAAAGTATAGCAGTAGGGATCTCAGAAAAAGAAAGGCTGTTGGGGAGAAATGTCAAGCTGAGCAGGGTTTGGCTTTTAAATATTTTTGTACTATGAATACAGAGATATGAGCTGTGAGCCATGAGCATCTGGCACCTCATGACAATGGAGAGTTGGTGGGAGAGCTCAGTCGGTAGGTCAAGTTGTTCAAGGCTAGTAGTGGCTGCAGGGAGGGGCAGAAAGGCCTGGCAATAATGGGGTTATTATACGCAGTCGTGTTTTGACACATGAGGCCCATGTTTTAAATTTTATTTTAAAGCAGCCTTGGTGGGAGTTGATCCCTGGGCTGCAGAATTATTACCAGGTGAGGTTAATGCCCCCCACCCCCCTTGCGAGATTGGCTTTTGCCAGGCAGCTGAGGAGCTGCATTGGCAGGATTTGAACATGGGGTCCGACTCCAGATAGTGTGGTATAATCCAGGCCACACATGCAATCTGTTGGAGTGTAATGTGCCTTATGCATTGGGGAGCCGTCAGAGCGAGTCTTTAGGGCCAGTGAGTTCACCGGACCATGGAGGGGTTGAGAACTCTGTGGGACTGAGGTGGTTCCTCCTGGGCACCTGGCATGGTGAGGGCCACTCGGAGGATGTGTTGCCAGCCGCATTTTAGTGGCAGCATCGCTGAAGGCAAGTGAAGGTCAGAGGAGGTGACTGCCTGGGAATGCATCTAAGCAGCCTCTCCCTGAGGCTCTGGGGCAGCCAGCATGTGAGAAGACCTGCCACGCTGGACTAGTCTATGGATTTGGGTTGATCCACATGAACCTGGTGCGATTACAGCCCAGTGGACCACTACCGGAGCATCTTTGGAAGGTTATGAAGTGTTTGGGAAAAGCCCGGAGAGGCCTGTATAACCTTCCACAGATGGTCTGCTGTGATTAATGGGTTCTCGGTTTGGGAAGAAAGCCCTGGGTTTAATTTTACATTGGATACAATGAGAAGATTGGCTGCAGCAGGTACCGCTGGTATTGAATTGGTTTGCACTTGCAAAGAACTTGCACAACTCATTGGATTTGGATTTTAAGTCATACTTGTCACTGCATAAAAATTGGAGTCTGAGGAATATGGAACATGGAATTGAACTTTTGAGGAGGGGTAGGTGTATGAATGTAGAAGATAGCTCTGTGAATCTGTACGTTTGTAATGGTCATGTACGTTAAATTTCATGATTAAATCTAGTTCTTCATTCTATTCTCATCTCAGATGGTATCTAGTTGCAGCTTTGCCCATGCAAGGGAGGGGATTGAGGTAATGGTGAATCCATTTTTCTAGCAAAGACATTTTTACCTATTCTACCTTTGGTTTTTTAACTCTTACGTTAATGTTACTTGAAGAGCACTCGGTAGAGCACATACCTCTGCCACGCAGTGCCTGATCCATGAGAACATATCAGGCCCAATATATTTTTGAAATATTATTCTGTACTGTTTTAGTATTCTATACCATAATAAATATTGTTCTTTGTGTTGTCACACACCCAACCTGTCCACAAAATTTCATCTGAATCCGTCCACAACTTTTTGAGATATCCTGTACACAGACAGACAAACAGACAGAAAGGGGTGAAAACACAACCACCTTGACCTCCAGTGGTGGAGGTAAATATTGTTGCACCCTTTACAATGACTCCAGATGTACAATACTCATGTTTTCCTGAGTGATGCTGATGCACTGGGTTCTGGACTGTTCTTCAGCCAGCTCCTGCCAACCCTTTTTGAAGTCTGCATCCAGAGAACACTTGATGTCGAATGCACTTCTTTGGGTTCATGATAATTCACAGCCTCTTCAGAAGTAGTCTTTCAAACACTTCTTGCACCTTGCCTGACTCTCACCCTTCTAACAAACTTCCCATCTCTATCAATATTCTTTCATGCTTGGCACACATGCCTCTCCATTCCATCGACTCGCTTTCTCCTTCTCTCCTACCCACTGTCTTCCTCTTGCCATCCCCAACCCATCGCCTCTCCACAACTAGTTCAGTGGCCATGTAATAGTTACAGAAGATGCAATAATTTTTTCAATAAGGGTAAAAATAATGTTTGCATTTCGATCGTTAAATGTTGCATTTTTGTTGGATTTGTTCCAGACGAGATATGTTAATATACAAATAATAATAAAATTCAATTTTATACAATTTCCATTTGAATTTTTGAATCCTAATATTATTGACGAAAAAGACCCCTCATTATGGTAAATAAAGATTTAATTGGAAGCTGCTCCTTGTGCTAATCGACTCAGCAGCTCGAAAGGAGTGTATCGTGATAAATACCATCTTGATGATATGCATGGAACATCCTGGAATTATTGAGAAAGTGGAAATCACCTTACTAATTATATAACTGCACCAATGCATTACAGGCAACAGTTTTGAAAATGTTCCTTGTTTTGATAATGAACTACAAGGAAAAAACTAGTGTCTGCACATAATCTGGATGGAGTAAATGAAATAACAGTTAAAAGTAAAGATTAAAATAATCCTCCATTCCATCTCTATGGTTCCACCTGTAATTAATTTTGACCATTCAATTACATAATAAACTGACCATAATAGAGAGTTTTACTTCATTGATCCACTCTGGTTCAAGAGATTTTTATTTTTAATTATGATCATCTATATTTCACCACTCATCGTATGGAGATGAAATTTATTTGATAAAATGGGATTTGTCCAACAAAACGACACACACACACACACACACACACACACAAACACACACACACACACACACACACACACACACACACACACACACACACACACACACACACACACACACACACACACACATATGAACTAACCTTAATCCTGCTCGATTTTGGTTGAAGAATAGTTTAAAATCTGATCATTAGCTACACTAGGTAGTGCTGAGGGCGGAGCAGTCTCATGAAGTAAAACAATCCACTAAAGGATATCCAGGGTTCAAAAATTTTTTGAACGAGGATGTCTGCAATTCCTTTAATCAACCATAAAGGTATATCTGAAAATAAATTCCGAAAAATGTAAAGTAAAGCTTTCAGAAGTGTTAGGCTGAAGCTGTGTTTATCTCATGTGTTTACAACAGGACACTTGAGATTAATAATAATGGTAATAATAAACAAGTAAAAAAGATAAAATGTCATAGCCTCCGTTGTTTTACTAATTTTGCTGTGTGGAGTTAAAGGGATAGCTCATATTTATGTCCAACTAAAATGGCCACTAGTCTACCAATCGGCCATCTTTGATCAGATCATAAAATAAAGTGAGGGGAATGTGTATGCCATCATGTACTGTACTTGTGCCCAGTTTGAATAAAATCGGACCATGCTTGTCTGAGAAATGATTGAGGACAAATTCAAATCACTAAATGGCCACCAGTCAGTTATGTTGGATCTGATCTTGAAAAAATAATGATGTGCATATGTAAGCCATCATTCCTTATCTGTGTGCCAAGCTTGATCACCATTGATAAATACTTGTGCGAGAAATGGTTGAGTACGTGTTCAACATCAGGTTTTTCACAACTAAAATTGCCACCAGTCTACCAGTCGGCCATCTATGATGAGATTGCAAAATAAAGTTAGGCTCAAGTGTATACCATTGTGTACTGTGCTTTTGCCAAGTTTGAACAAAATCGGACCATGCATGTCAGAGAAATGGTTGGGGACATGTTTAAGTAACAAAATGGCCACCAGTCGGCCATATTGGATCTGATCTCAAAACAAAATGATATGCTTATGTAAGCCATCATTCACTACCTGTGTGCCAAGTTTGAATGACATCGGGAAATGCATGTCCGAGAAATTGTTGAGGATGTGTTCATCACCGGGGTTTTTTTTTGTGTTTTTTTGCAACTTAAATGGCTGCCTGTTGGCCATCTTGGATTTGATGTCGAAATAAAATGAGGTGTATATGTATGCCATCATGCGTTGTCTTTGTGACAAATATGAATAAACTCAATCAAAACGTATCTGAGATATGGTTGCGGATGCACACGCATGCATGGACACCAAAATTGAGACCAAATCCATAAGACGTCGTTTTGGATCAAGTCCAACAGGGACTAAAAATGCTGTGAGCTACAGAATAGGACAACAAAATTAATCAAAGCCCAACAGCTCCGTTCACACATTGTGGACATTGCTCGAGCTAATCCCTCCCAATCACGAATGGGTTAAAACTAACGCGGCAACACCATCGTGCCTTTCATCAACCCCCTGCGAGTTGCCCAAGGAGGCAGACTCAAAGCAGCAAGACGCCTTTGCAGACATGATAACCTCTTCCAATTACACGCCTCACAGCGCTTTCCATCGTGGAGCCTTTGTGGGACGGATTGAGCGAGAAAGAGACAGAAAGAGAACCGTGACTGCGGAATGTGACGATGGCGTTTCTCTCCATAAACATGCACTACTGGTGATTGTGTGCCGATTCTTCACTTCATACCTATTATAAACTAGGCTGGTTATTCGCTCATTCCTTTGTTGTTTGTTTGCTTGTTTATTTGTTTTATTTGAGGCATTCATGTGTTTTTATTTATTTATCCGTGTGCTGAATATTCTTTTTTCCTGGCTTCCCTCCTGATTACCCGATGCCTCATGAAGGATGGCGGATTAATGTTGTGGAATTAAAACGGCTTCAACGCAAACAACATGCCATAAAAACTAGAGAAAAATTAATCTCCTATAAATTGTCACGACACTTCTTGCAGCTTTACATCTCCAATAAAGAATTAACCGTGATCCGTCAGCCTCGTAAAGCAAATAAATATACAGCTATGAAAAGTCTGGTTTTGAAGGCATTATTTCTCCAGGCTGGAGTATCAACTTCCTTTGAAATATTAACTATAAATATAGACATTCTTAACACCCACAAGTGTTTATTTTTGTTTGGCCGATTAGGTTTTAAGTAATAAATGTGGTTGATAAATATTGAGATGGAATTTCTTTAATCCACTTTGCGCTTGTCTTTCATTCGTACATGTACTGCATTCTGCGTTGGGAAATCCCTCAGAGGAAATCTAGTAAGAATGCAAAGGGAATACCAGTTAGTTTAAGAAAATATATATTTGAATAAAGAAGTGAACAGATGAGGATATTGAGGAGGAAAAGGGAATGTTGGGAAGTCATGGATTGTGTTTCGTAAGAGGAAATAGGTTGGGTTGATATAGGTGTAAGGAGAGCAACTGAAGGCAGATGTGGAAGATGTAGAGGAGAGGTGGATGCTTGGTTTGGGCTGAGATGGGGGTAGTAGTTAGAATTTCACCATTTTTGCATACTTCAATATGTACATATCCCTTGAAATACTTTTCACATATGATTTATAACCAATATCTTTTTAACGGTGACAACTTGGAGTTAGAATTTCTTCATAACACCTTAATCGGCCTATTTATTTATTTATTTATTTTTAATGAACTGTAATGAGGATACAACTATCTGCAGGTGATTGTGTCCTCATTTGGAGTCCTTTAAAATGTCCTTTATAAGTGTGGAGTATCGACTCAAACCCTAACTTTTTCTTGGCAAACCACGCTTACAAAGTCCACCATCTATACTGTAAGACTTGGACTATACCAGCGTTTCTCAACCTTTTTACCCTCGTTAAACCCTTGAAATAGTTTTCATGTCTCAGGGAACCCCTGCATAAAAATTATTATATACCATTATTAATATCTCGCTCTTTTACATTTTTATCGTAGTTCACGTGGTAAATATAATATTTTTTTTCGGATACCTGGTTTAAGGAAAAAATGACCCCCTTTTTGTCAAATGTATTGGCAATGAAAAAAAAACATACTGCTCGTTTATGAGACCTCACACTGAGGTTTTAATTCACAAAAAAAACATATTTTTTTAAATAAAAATAAAAAAACACACCTCATGTAACTTGATCAACAAAACTTAAACTAATAAAGCTAAACAGAACAACTAACCGAGAGAGAGAGAGAGAGAGAGAGAGAGAGAGAGAGAGAGAGAGAGAGAGAGAGAGAGAGAGAGAGAGAGAGAGAGAGAGAGAGAGAGAGAGAGAGAGAGAGAGAGAGAGAGAGAGAGAGAGAGAGAGAGAGAGAGAGAGAGAGAGAGAGAGAGAGAGAGAGAGAGAGAGAGAGAGAGAGAGAGAGAGAGAGAGAGAGAGAGAGAGAGAGAGAGAGAGAGAGAGAGAGAGAGAGAGAGAGAGAGAGAGAGAGACACACACTTCGTGCTAGGAAGCACAGAGAAGATAGATGGACACCGTGTGTGCATGCGTCCCGTACTTGAGTCAGTCACTCGATGATACACGAATCCGCTGCGTACAGGACGTCCACTAACCAGTGAGGGTGGTTTCACACTGGCGCCATATAGACATCGTTAAATACATTCCCTATGGTTGTTATAATTGTAAATAATATAAGAGGTTGAAGCCTCTATTATAATAACCAAGGAGTTTCCAACAATATGCCGTATGTGTATAGTAAAATTACGAATATTAAATCAAGCAAAAACTACTCAAAAATACATTAGCCTATTTATTACTGTTTCTCGCGGAACCCCGAGCGACCTCTTGCGGAACCCCTAGCGACCTCTTGCGGAATCCTAGGGTTCCGGGGAACCCCGGTTGAGAAACACTGGTCTATACAATTAAGTTTGTCTGTGTTGGTCTGTCTGTGTATGTGTCGCCATATTTCTCAGAGATAGCCAAATGGATCTTCGTCAAATTTTCAGTGGGTCATCAGTGTGAGCTGTGGAGTTTTAGGCAAAAAAAAAAGTTGGATTTTTTTTTTGAATTTTGTTTTTGTAATCACTCTGTCGTGTCTAAGCCTTTGTTGGTATGTGAAATGTAATATTAAATGATCCCTGATGGCCTGACCCCATTTCTTAGTGGATGGAGGGAAGTGTTTCAGGTCCCCACAAAAAAAATTAAAAATTGATTTCTTCAAATTTCCAACAGGATGAGAACATCACCATGCAACGATGGGTACCCCAACTAATCTTCAATAAATGTGAGACACAGAAACAGGATATACAGTATATGCAACAGGAAAAATCATCATCATCATCATCATCATGTTCATCATCATCACTGTCAATGTACGATACTCTTGACAAAGTGTCGATGGATGCTGCCAAATCAGTATCTTGGCAATGGTTGTGCCTGGTGGTTTGCCATTGCTTTTTCAGCAGTCAGTCAGGGTAGGAATTTAGAGTTTGTTCAAGCTGCCCGTGAGAACTAACACTAATCTCCACAAAAGACAGTGGGATCATTTCCAGCCACAAATGGCAAGTGCTGGTAGATTATTCGTTTGGTGTTCCTTCGGCTTAACATTTTACTAATGTATAGCACACACATCGATGCCTCATACTACATTAGGGTAACCACGACAAGTTGGGATCGCTTCTGTAGCTATGGATGGGTCCTCACCCAATTGCAGGAAACTGATACACAACTGAACCCCTTGCACTGAACAGCCATGGGAATTAATTTCACATAATGATATCAATGCAACAACATTTTACCCCTTTACCCACTCAATCACCATGATACCCTGAAATGTTAAGTACAGCTGTGACATCAAAGAGATGATTTCAGATAATCCTCGATAGTTGTCAGGAATTAAGATTCTGTGGAATATAAGTTCTCCGGCATTGAAATCCTACCAATAACAGTCGAACCTCGATACTTTATTTGGTACTTCTTTACCAGTTTGATATTTTTCTTTTTCAGAGATACATAATGATATTTTTACCTTTGGCACCTGAGGTTTTGGTCATCCACATAATTCCTTGTAAGTACTTAACATGGAGATGAAAAAATTTCACTGGCACCTAAGAACACACACAAATTATTTTTCTTTTCACATTTGCCCCTTTCATTCTGGCATCCACTGCACCTCGACCTTTTCTCTTCTGAGTCTGTCATTGAAAGCTTTGCCTTACTCAACATTATGCATGGGAATGTTTTTGCATGATTGTGCTTCCCATTAATTTCCAGCACATCTATTGTTTCATTGAAAATTTTTTCACATTTATCACAGGTGTTTTACCTGTGTTTTGTTATTATTTGTTGTCTTGCACAAAACCAACAAAAATTGACACTCATAAAAGTAATAAGCACAAGAAAAACCTGGTGTTAGCTTTGTGATTAGGGTGGCTGGCTTGGGATCTTGGGGTGTTGAGTTTGAGCCCTGTTGGCCGCTGAATTTAACAACAGGTGGGATTTACTCAGCCTGTCATCATTCCGAGGTCGGTGAGATGAGTAGCAGTGCACTGGTATGAATGGTTGTATCTGTGCTGTTCCATGCCTGCAACCACAGCACGGTAATCTTCATCCTGATGAAGCAGTACTCATAAGGAAGGAGGGAAGAAGGCATTACTTATGATGCCATACAATAGTCCTTCGTGAAGTTTACATGAGTCTTCACTGGAAGTTTGCATATATAAAGTAAGATAAGAGTTTCTGCTATGGGGAAAAAGATGTTTGTGACTTTGAGGATTAGCCTTTCATGTGACCAAAAGAGCTCTCTTTTTCTTCTTTCATATGCAGAACATGGCTGCGAGTAGCATCATTGGCTGAGGGTGTGACTTTGCCACTGATGCATAGTGCCCCTTGTAAGTTTGGGCAGGAATTTGTAATTTGTTTCGCGTGCTGGTGATAGCTCACCTACTCTTCGTGAAGGACACACTGGAATCTTCAGCATTCACCAACTAATGCCAGGAGATGGGACCCCCGTTTAATGTCCATCCGCGAGATGGCACACATTGATGAATCACCCTGCAGGTGAGACATCAGGATGTCGGTTTAGAGGATGTCGGTTTAGAGGATGTCGGCTCGACAGATTAGAGGTGAAAAGAGCTTTGATAAAATAAAAGAGCTTTTAACCCTCAGTGGAATAATGGTTAGGGCGTCCGCTCTGATTCTTGGAGGGCAGCGGTTCAAATTCTGGCAGAGTCGTATGGAATACTTTAAAAATGGTAAGTGCTGCTTCCTTGCTTGATACTCAGCATTTCAAAAATGATAAATCATGGACAAACCACTGCAAGTTGGCAAGAATAGTGCAGGCTTTGATTGGCCTAATGGCCTCCTGCATCAAAGTTCCTTGTAAGGGATCCCATGATATTATAAAGGGCCAACGCTTCAAAACGTCAGCCACACCTCATTTCCCCCCAAAGGATAAACGTACTCTTATCAACCTTTCAGTGATAAAAAAAAATCCACTGTTTATCTATTCCACCAACACAGACTCACTCTATCCTTCACATTCAATAGTGTCCCATTGCATTGAAAGGATCACTTGCAACAAAAGAGAAAATTGAGCTTCTCATGTGGGTGAGTGTCACCCCATTTTGTTGTTTGGTTGTGGTTGTGTCGATGTTACCATTTTTTTACGAGTGAGTAAATGAGTTCTCACAGCAAACAATGTGAACCAAAATATTTCCAAAAGTATGTAAATTCAGCTCACAATTGTTTGGTGTGATTAATTCTAACAAGTATCCTCTGTTATGACGTTATTAGATGGTGAAGTAGTACGACATCCTCCGGATGTAAAAGCTTGTACATGTTGGAGAAACGTCAATTGTTAAAAAAATTCTTGTTTCGGAAAAAAAAATTAAAACTTTGATAAAGATAGTTTCCCATTTATCCCATAATGACACTGACTATGAACTGAGCAAGACTCAAAGCAATCAATAATCAGCATGACTTTGGTGGTGGAAGCAATGAAGGATTATAGATAATTCCACAATGTGCTGTACAGCATATTAATATTTGTAACAGACGTTAGTTAGATGAAATTATTTTTATTTTTATTTTATGGAATCACAGTTGTTTTGATTTGTGCGGGGCAAGCGTGAAATAAGGAGACAAAGGCAACATTAAAATGAGTAGATTTACAGGAGGTATGTAAGCTTGGATGTAGGGATATAAAAGATAATGAGTAGCTATTGAAGACGGCATGACATGGTGATGTAATGCTATTGGAGAGAGAGCATGAAACGACAGATTTGAAGATTCTACAAATGACAGAAATGGAAGGCAAAAGAAAGGAGGAGAGATCGAAGGTTATACTTGAGAGGGTAACAAAGAAGTTACAGCCTTGTGGGACTCAGGAAGGGCAAAGTGCATGAAGGCCAGGAGAAGGAAAACCGTGGAAGAAATTCAAGACAAGACCAAAAGGCCACAACCTGTCTGAGGTGAATGAGTGCAAGGCCCTGATCCTTGTCTCCCTGAACCGGAAGCATGTAGGATCTTCATGAATTCTGGAGTTCATTTTGCCAATACATATCACTAAAGGCAGTCATTCAGAATTTGGATTTGTAGGAATTTGAATGCCGGAAACACACCAACTGCACTGAAATTAGAGGTGGGAAATTCGATTTCACACACGCAATGAACCATCACTATACAATATAAAATATATCATTGAGAACAGTCAGTTCAGTAATTCCGGTCTGTCGTAAAAAAAAAAAAACTCTCACTATTGTGTTATTATATTTGTACAATCGGGCTGAGGCCGGACCCACACATCCCAACTCAATGATTTAACGCAATCATGCAAAGCGTATGCAAAGCGAAGTCCCTCTGAGCTGCCAAGCCATTCAACCAGCTGAAGCAAGAGCATCCAACTGAGATTTGAGAGAGAGAGAGAGGGAGAGAGCACACGGGAACCTCCAAATCTCTGACATTAAATTCAAACGTTGTCAACTTCAATTCATATTGAAATTGCACTCGGGAATTTATGTTAATCGTCCGCCGTGGTGCAGCAAGCTGTAGCAACCGGGTTTACATCTTTATTCTTCATCCCCTCCCCCTCCTCCTGAACTTTAACCCTTATTACCATGGCAATTGTGATGAAGAGGGAAGAGTGAAAAGAGCTCTACCATGAGCTCCAGACAAGCTCGTTTGTGAGAACAATGAAGCGACAGAAGCGACACTAGTTACAACCTCACTCTCCAATTTCAAGTATTATTTCCTTTTGGCCATGTTCCGACATGGATAATGGCTCATGGAATCATTTGCTAGAGATTTCACTGGTGCTTGGTTCCCTTTTTTCTTTTCTTTTTTTTTTAACGACAATTAACCCATTTGTCTTTTCTGCTATTCTCATCCTCATCGCTGTAATCCCATCACGGAGCACACTGAGAAGTTTTGCCAAACTTGGAGAGTTTTTATTTTATTTTTCTTCTTGCAAATTGCAGTTATGCAACCTTCTTGATGATAACGCCAAATGTGGCTGAGAATTTTAACAACAACGAGTTCCCATTTTAGAACTGCGCTGCTGATCGGTCAAAAATATATAATGATCCCTGAGGATTCCGTTCGTGAGACTAGGCACGCGCCAAAGCCTAATAAGGAACGTTATCATTTTGGAAGTAACATATGAGACAATTTGGGGTGGAAGGGAGAAAATAAGGAGAAAATTAACAATGCAGGGTGTCACAACAGCTTGACTCGGGTTGTGGAAAAGAGGTTGGGGTGAGGCGGAACTTTTGCAGATCCCATTGAGGTTAATGGGAAGTAATAACAATAATCCCACTTCTCTTTATAGCCACACAACCAGCCAATAGTGTGTTGTTATTCTTTATTGATATATATATATATATATATATATATATATATATATATATATATATATATATATATATTTTTTTTTTTTACGGGCAGCCATATTTTACAGGCCAGCAGGCCTTGGGAGCAGGCCTCGGGAACAAAGCCAGGAATGTCATTTTAATTAAAAGTGGAGATTAAGGAAAGGAGCTGCCTGAACATTAAGTAGACATCACAGCACAGCAGTAGGGGTCTCTTCATAGCCTTGGCTCGGACCTATATAAGCCTAATGCCGGTTCTGTGCCGTAATGATCGCCCGAAGCTGCTCGATCGTCTTTTCTTCCTCTGCAACAATGTCGCTCGGAATGGTCAATGGTCGAACCCGCCTCATTTATAAAACACCAGTCTACCTTGCACCATTTCCGCACAACGACCTTTTTCAATTAATGGATTTAAAAAAAAAGAAGAAGAGATTATACCTATGCAGTGATATCACGCATAACAAGAATATTCTGCATCACCTTGGTGCATTCTCTCAAATTCCAAGCTTCAACTATGAGCGAAACACACAAACAATAATTAAAACTTGCATAACAACAAAAAACATTTTGAAAATGGTGTAAGAAACATTTGAAAATAGTTTCTTGGTAAAATAATTATTTATAAATTGGGTGTTAAAGTTTGAGCAATTAAAATAACATTGCAATTGTGTTAAGTTCACAGTAATCCGAGTGCACTATTACCACTATTATCTGGCAAAATGGATGGGCAATCCATATCAGGCAGGTTAAAGAGCTTCTATTCCATACAGGACAAACTCTTACATCTCTTGGACCAAACGAGGTGGCTGCATGCGGCTTTTCCGGCACATTTAATCGCATATGAAGAGCGATGATACCGTCCCAGTGTGACTGGTTTGCTTTACATCATGTTGTCTCCAAAACAACCACATGTGTCTTTCGGCCCCTTTATCCGAAATGTAACTTGCCCATCTTGGCGGTGAACATTACAAAAGGTAAAACAGATGCCTTCACCTGATGGCACGATACTTATATGAGGGTTGTTTTGTTATTTGCAAGACAAAGACGTTGGTTGTAGGCAGTGGCATGTTTTTACTCAAATTAAAAGGACATAAGTGAATCCTGGACACACACCTCAGGTATATGAGATTTGAACCCACCTGATGACACCTTGGTTTATGTGGGACCAGTAACTGAGGCCAGGGTTATTCATGTCATTGAAAAATACAGCAATCATTAGTTTTTCATTCTCCATTTGTGAGTGTTAATGCATGCCCAGCTATACTGACAGAGTGTTCTCTGGTGCAGACGTTCAGAGGATGAAACATACACTACTGTATATTCACAGACAAGGAGGTTATCTGGGTTGTGGGTAGTATGCTAGTAGCATCTTGCCTCAGCTTGTTCTGCTTACTTGTTCTGACTGAATCGTCAAGGTGCGATTTTACCACCACGGTCTTTGAATTTAATGAGCAAGAATCCTTCATCCTCATCTATGCCTATGCAGGTCCAATTTGAGCATATGTTGTCTGTTTAATCATATTCCTTCTGCTTCTATGTCTCGTTATTTAATAACAGACTGCAGCAGCTATAACCTTGCACTCTATGTTACACATAAGTACCATGAGTGCAATCTTCTGGTTAAATGTAAGGTTGATTGTCACAATGAACATTGAAAAAGGTTGCGGGTCGATCACAAATTGCCGCTGAAATCTGGAATCGATGTACGCTACCCACTCATGGATCGACTCGCTTTATTCTAGGTTCCGTTGTTATAAGCTTGTAACAGAATAAATGAATGGGTGAACCATTTCTTGGGTGATTTGAACGATAGCTAGACCTACAGAATGGGTGGGAAGCTCCTGCGATGCTTGTAGTTGAGTGGGAGGCGTTGGGCATGGAAGAATGCAGCTCGTATTGTCAGAGCAGAAAGGACTGATCAGCTTCCCATTGGAGCTAATCACTGTTTTCAGATGAAGTCAGCAGAGGAATAGTGAAGGCAGCAGAAGTTGGAGAAGAGAGTGGGAGAGCGGATAATGGCCGGAATTAGTGTAGGTTGGTGGGAGGCAAGACAAAAGCTCAGGGGGTGCAAGAGGTCTTACAAAGAAAGGGATTCTCCCCCAAAATCCTTCCCCATCCCGTGCCTTGTGGTCCAAAGGCCTGACTGAAGCAGCAAAGCTTGGTGCACCGGTTTTGGTTTTGTGTCCATTTTGAGCTGCGACCTTCCTGAAGGACTATGCTCGGGGTCAGGATAATTCTCCTCACATCCCATGCTCCACTGTATAGTGGCAGCAACTTTCGCACATCTGATCTTCGGGATTCTTCTCTGTAATTTGTTGGTTCCATACTTTTTAGTTTTTACATTCACATTATTAAACCTCCAACACTATCATATCATAAGGCGTCGATTCTGGAACATAGATCAATCATATACTGTTTATCCATGAGATTGCACAAAAACTTGCGGGACTTTATCACGTAAATCAATCATTCAACCGCCGTAAGCATCACAATAACACACAACTTCTCACTAAAGATACCGATATGCATGTAGAAGCTACATTCCTCGAACAAAATGGAAAGTCCATTACTGTAATCAATTCCGATTAATTGACAGCAAAACACCGACCCCATGCATTACATATTGGAATTTTTCTGAGCGCTTGAGCATACGAGTTCAGATAAATGCAGGGACTGCTTTGGGACATGTTTTTGAAGTTGTTGTTGTTGACGTTAGTTATTGTACAGGGGTGGCCATAAGGTACTGGACAGTTCAAAAATGATGAAAATGTAAGTCCTGCAATCACACAGTTCCCATGTAAGAGTGCAATAGGCGTTTGAATCAAGAACTGGGTATTCCATGAACGTCAGCAAGGAGGATCTTAAAACAACAAGGATACAAAGTATTTCTACCACATCTACTGCATAGATTGCCAAAGGATGATGGAGATTGCAGATGGCAAGTCCCTTATATTGGACTGGTATTCAAATCTGTATTCAGCCTGCTGGTTGCATCATTACCACGGTAAATCTGCGCTGATCATGCAGAGCCCATGCACATTCGCGTAGGAATCTGTAATTTAATTTGTTCTGGGTGCTGCAGATAAGTGGTCTCTTCTTCTTATAATACACCACCAGATATTTAGCATGCACCATCAACTATCGCTGGCAACGTGTCTTCCGGCTTAATGTGCTTCGGATGGATGGTGTACACATTGATTCCTTGCACTGCATGTAAAACACCAGCTTATAGCTGTGTCGAGATTCAAACCCAGGCTCGACAGCTCAAAGTGAGTGTGCATGCATCTAGGCCAGCATTTCTCAACCTTTGATGGCCCATGGCCCCCCTACCGAGTGGCTTAACATTCATGGTCCCCTGCCCTTCAAAAAACGATGCAGATTTCGTTTTATGAAATTTATTTACTCAGTCTTAAAAGATAAATCAAAGTAAACATTTTTCTAAGCAACACAATCAATGAGACACTGGCTGTTGGGCTTGTCTGACGAGGCCTCTTATGTCCGGCTCTGTCTTGGACACAGCAAGGCGGATATCGTTCCCAACGTCAAGACGGTTTCTGGACTTTGTTTTAATGGTCGCAAGGTCAGAAAATCCACATTCGCAAAGATATGTTGTGGCGAATTGAATGAGCATTACGGATGCCTTCTTGCTGAGTAGTGGATACGCATCCTGAACAGACAACCAGAAGGTGGAGTGGTCTTCTTTGTTACTGAAGACCAGCTTCATTGCTTTTGAAACCTTCAACTCTGCCAGCTCCTCTGCTTCGTCTTCAGTAGGTTCAATTTTGGCGTTAAACGGGTCTTTGTGCCACAGAACATCCAACGGTGCATCGTCGAAATACGATTTGAACTAAGCGGAGAGATTGTGGAGATGTCTAGTGATGCAATCTTTGATGCCGACAGGAAGCTCAATCCTCTGCGTCTGCAGGTGCTCGTCCAAGAAAGGAAACGAGGCAGTGGACCCGGCCTTGATTCGTGCCTGCCAGACTTCCATTGTAGCAGACAGTCCGGCAAGCTTGTCTTGAACGTCACTGACTGTCACATCACGGCCTTGCAAGGACTGGTTCATTTCGTTGAGTCGGCCGAATATATCGGCCAGGTAGGCGAGCATCATGATGAACTCTTCATTGTCGAAGTGGACATGGAGGTTGTTTTCCTTGTCTCGCAGGAAGATTTCCACCTCAACCCGGAGTTCATACAGCCGAGAGAGGCATTTCCCCCTCGATAGCCAACGGACTTTGGTGTGGAACAGAAGTCCAACATGTTCCGCTCCCATTTCGTCGGCCAGGAGTTGGAAGAGCCGATGATTTTTGGCCTTCGCACGAATGAAGTTGATCACTTTGACCGCGACGTCCATGACTTCCAGCAAACGAGGCGGAAGAGTCTTTGACGCAAGAGCGTATCGGTGTCGTGAACAGTGGGAGGACATCACATGGGCCATTCGTTCTTCACAAGCGTGACGAACCCTCCTATGACGCCGACCATCGCTGGGACACCATCAGTACAAATGTGCTTGAAATTCTGCCAACCGAGTCCATTAGCTTCAAAAAAAGAGTCCACAATAGCTTTGATATCTGCCGCTGTCGTTGTGGTTGGTAGGGTATTGCAGAAGAAGAACTCTTCCTTCATCTTTCCCTTTCTCTCGTAGCGAGCGAAGACGATCAACTGGCTCTCCAGGGCGGTGTCGGTAGACTCGTCTAATTGAAGGCGAGCCTGGAGCGTGCTTTGTTTGATTTCGGAGCAAACTTGACGGCACACATCAGCGGCCATGTCGTCAATCCGTCGTCGGATCGTGTCATTAGAGAGCGACACTTGCTGGATCTTCTTTTTCGCCTCTGGTCCGATCATCAATTCCACCATTTTCTCTGTACATGGCTTGATAAGGTCCTCAGCAATAGTGTGCGGCTTCTTGCACTTCGCAATTCGGTCTGCCACTTCGTAGCTGGATTGAAGAGCAGGTTTTTCTTCTGGCCGGAATCCAAATTTGGGAAGTGTCTCTTCACGGTCATATCGTGATCGTTTCGCAGACAGAGCGTCGATATTATCTTCCTTCCTTCCAGGATGCATCTTGTCGCGATGGTTTGAAAGTTTGGAAGGACGTAGTGACGCATTTGACATCACGACCGAGCAGTGCAGACATTGCGCGCAGTCCACGCCATCTCGACTGACATTCGTGAATCCAAACTTGACATAGCTGTCATTCCATTTTCGAACCTTCGAAATCTGAGAAAACAATTGAAAAAAACAAAATTCTAACGTTTTTGTAAACATTGGTTTACGATGAATGCTCTGTGGGCTCCGCCTTCTCTTTTAAAATCGTGGTTAAACTCATCTACCCTTTTTACTTTGACACTATGACCGGAGACTCGTCACCTTAATTGTACATTACAAGCTTCTGCATTTTGAATCGCAGTTTTTCAGCGTCCGCTCATGGCCCCCCCGGTCGAAGGCCGATGGCCCCCTTGGGGGGCCACGGGTCCCCGGTTGAGAAACGCTGATCTAGGCTATCCTGCCAGTATATTTCTTGAAGCAAGTATTTTGTTCAGGGTGAATATATTTGTCATTAAAGGGTCAAAGAAAATTGGTTCAAAAATGCTAGGTAGACCGTTTGTCGACTCGAGTTAATATAACACATTACCCCGTGCTGTCTTGAGAAACAAGAACATGTAGCCAATATTATTGGTCAAGATGACATAAAATGCCATAATATTTTGTTCAAGTACTGCTCAACGAAGGGGTTGAAAGTGTCAAAAGGTGATTTGTGTTTTACAGTGTTCAAGTATATAATTCAATTGAAACAAAATCAGGATTTTAAAGGTTGGAGAAAAAAAAATCGTAAGTTTACGACTGCTGATGCAGCATCTTATACACCACCTTATCTTATACACCTCAAACATAAAAGATTCCTGTTTGGAATTATTTTCAATTTTGTTTTGACTGCCAGACAGACAGACAGGCAGACAGAGTAAACAAAATTATCTCACTCCTCTCTACACATGTGTGATCAGGACAAATTCAGAACCAAACTAGAAGGGCACTCGGAAGAGCGCATACCTCTGCCATGTAATGCCTGATCCACAAGAACATATCGGGCCCAATACATTTTTTATATATCATGCGATATATCGTTTTTGGCCCTATCCCTCAATGGTGAAGAATCACTTTGAGATAAAATAATCCTCGTATCCAGATTCGGATTCAGATCTTCACCAAAATCGAACCAATATGTCCATGTCACACACGCACTTGTCCACCAAGTTTCGTCCAAATCCGTCCACAACTTTTTGAGATATCGTGTTTTTATATATATATATATATATATATATATATATATATATATATATATATATATATATATATATATATATATATATATATATATATATATATATATACATATATATATATATATATATTGTGTATCTCCACCCGCCGGCGTGCGAACAACCGCATTTAACCAATAGCGGCCACTTCGCCCACCGAACGGACAATCCAGTCAAGGCTTTCCGGATCAACGCCGAAAATCAGCCACGGGTGTGTTTTCAACCACACCACAACCTTGGCCGTACTCTACCCGCGCTACAGGGTCCGATCGCCAAATCCTCGATTTACCTAATTAATCGCGCGGGTAGATTACCAAGAGATTGTACATCAACGAGGCCCGCTTGGAAACGAGCCGCTTAAGCAGCTCGCCCCGTTTTGGGATAACCAAGCAGGGTGTTATCGTGAGGCCCCGTTGGACCCGATTCTATTATTGGCTATTTAACAACCAACTATGTTCTGAGTGCAATACGGCAGTTCAATCAAGGGAAAGGACGCAACGAATGGGTGACATTTAAACAAGCACATTCATTTCACAACCAAACATGCACGTATACGGTCAAAGATGCGGTTATGCAGTCATGCATGCAAACAATGCACGTATTCAATCATGCAATGAATGGGGGCAGGGACAAGATGCGAGCAAGATAAAGAGCTACCACCGTCTATTTATTATATACAGTCACTTATCGACAGTTCTACTTACGGACATGGCACCACAACATTCACGCAAAAGAAACAAAGGAAAAACCCCAGGACAGACGAGGGGTAGACTGGACCTCTTGGGGTCATTATAAACACGGAGCCGTGTAGACCGCAAAGGCTCCGAGAGACCGGGCTGGCTACCTTCACCCTCGTGGTGACTTGCTAGGGCGACCCTCGACGTCCCCACTCCAACGACTCACGGTAAGGCACGGTACGGCAGTCCGCGCGCCTTGGCTCCGCTGCGCTCCTCTCTCTCTCCAGCTCCCTACTGCGGCTCCACACACTGCCCACAACTCCGACATGACACTCTCTCCTCTCCTGCACACACCTCACAACCTCCAGCAGCCGACCGAGAGACTTCCGTTCAGCGTGCCCTTTTATCTCCACTGCGCCTCGCCCCTCCCTTTCGCCCCCCCCTCTTCCAGCATGCGCGCGAAGCTTCCAGAAGCAGGGCGTTTTCCTCGCCGAATCGGGGCCTTTCTTTTATGTCTTCATAGCTTTCGTCTTTTCCGCACGTGTTTGTCGTTGGGGGGAGGGGTGAGGCCGTGGTCCGTTCTCCCCCGATGAATGCCAGGCTTCTCGCAACCGTGCTGAGGTGGAAATGCGGTGGTGGTGTGGTTGGCATTATGGTGGCGTGGCTGGCGTTTTGTGGTGGTCGTGAGGGTGGTGTGGTTGGGCAGTGGTAGTTAAGGTGGTTGTTGTGAAAGCGGCTGTTTGTTGTCTGTGGGGATGTTGGCGGTTGACGAGAAGGTGGTTGTGGTGATCGTGGTTGTTGTGGTTGGTGGCGCTTTGTGGTTGTAGTAATGGCAGTTGGTCCAAAATAACGATAGTAAAGGAAAAACGCTAACTCAAAGATCACAGCCCTGCACACAAATAATTTCCCGTTAAACATCGGTGGGGAAATCTATCTGAACACAGACTTATCGACATAACTGATCTAAGGACCTATATGGTGCTCTGCGAATTTCCACAGCCGTAACAATATATATATATATATATATATATATATATATATATATATATATATATATATATATATATATATATATATATCTTCTTCTTTCGGCTGCTCCCGTTTGGGGTCACCACAGCGGATCATCCGTTATGATCCGCATAGGGATTTGGCACATGTTTTATGCTGGATGCCCTTCCTGACGCAACCCTGATCGCCTCTTACGACACAGGGATATGGTACACCTATTTTAACCGGGGTATACACCGGCCCAGTACACTGGTACTCATTTCGCTGACCTCGGAAGGATGACAGGCTGAGTCAACCCCCTGGTGTATTAATTCAGTGGCCCAACGGGGCTTGAACTCAGGACCTTTTGGATCCCAAGCCGCTGCCCGAACCACTGCGCCAACATCAGGCATATATATATATATATATATATATATATATATATATATATATATATATATATATATGTATATATATACATACATACATGTATATATATACATACATACATGTATATATATACATACATACATGTATATATATACATATACATGTATATATATACATATACATGTATATATATATATGTATATGTATATGTGTATATATATATATATGTATATGTATATGTATATGTATATGTATATGTATATATATATATATATAGTTACGGATTCGCGCCCGCCGGCGTGCTGACGGCCACGTAACTCGAATCGCGGCACGTCGCCCACCGGACGGACAATCCAGTCGTGACCCTCTCGGACTAACGCCGGGAACCAGTCACGGGTGGACCTTTCGGTCTCACCGCGATCGAGCCAATCAGCCCCCGCGTGGGATAGGGTTGCTCGCCAAATTCGACCTACCTAAGTACCCACACGGAGGGTAGACCGGGCGATCGCACCTCGCCGCAGGTCGACTTCGGACACGGGCCACTTAAGCGACCCGTTCCGTACTATCGGGATAACCGAGCGGTGTTATCGTTGGCCTCGACAGTTCGATTAATTATCGGGCGTATTCAGCCCACTACCAACCCTTTACGTGAAGCAAGATGAGGATTCAATGAAAGAAATGACGAAGCGAAGCGGGAAACAGTTCAACACAAAGCACATTTATTCGCGATGAACGGAAAGCGCACATATACAATTCCACCAAAAGCACATAGAAAAGAAGAGAAACACAATGCAATTCCACCAAAAGCACATAGAAGGAAAAGAAACACAATGCAGAGCTAATACCCACTACGCGAGCACACGGCAACACTTATACAATTTTACTTCACAGACGGCGCCGACAACACACATTCTCAAAAACAAAAGAAAAGAGAACCCTCAAGGATGAGGCGGGCCTGAGGCCGAGACCGGGTCGGGCCTACCCGTCTGGTGATGAGACGCGGAGCGGCGATGGTGCCTCAACTCCGCGGGCCTCGCGGGCAGTGACTGGTAGGGGGTGGGAAAGGGGGCCCCCTTGGTCGCACTATCTCAGCGCGGGGGGAAACAGGAGGGGGTTGCTGATGCTCGGGGGAAAGGAGGATTGTTACTCTGCCTCGAGTCCCGCGACGAGCGTCTCCACCTCGACCAGGTCGCGCCGTCGGCCTCCCTGGTGTGCAGCTCCCGGCACGACGCGAGCACCCCCTCGTCTGCCCTCGCCGCCTCTCCACAGCTCCGTCCTCTTCGCTCCGACTCCAACGCACACGACGACGACGACCAACAACCAATTCTTCCTCTTCCCAACTCCACCGACTGCGAAGTCTTAACTCTGCTCCACTGACGAACGCGGTCGCTTATATAAGCCCCGTGGCTTCGCTTTTGACCCCCTGCCTTCGACCTTTCACCTCGCTCCCCATTGGCCCGAGAAAAAGTGGGCGTGAATGCATTTTGATCCTAAATTTGCATATAGCGATCGCCCTCCAACGCCCTGGAGGCGGGGCCAAATCGCCCCTCGCTCACCGATTGGATGGAACAAAAGTGGGCGTGTGTCGTTTTTGATCCGTTTTTGGAGCTGAAAATCCGTGGTTTTGTACACGCTGTTCGGCGCGCGCCCTGCACGAGTCCAACACCGGTACCCACAAGCTGCGCAAGAACGGTGGCGATGCGACGGTTGCGAGGTGTGACGTGAAGCGGCGCCGCGGTGGGTGGTTGATGTTGTGGTTGGTGGTGGTAACAATGGCGGTTGGTCCAAAATAAAGATAGTAAAAGAAAAACGGCTATCCTGAAGAGTCGCAGCACGCATAAATGACATGTATTCCCACTAGACAACGGGTTTGGGCCTAACTACACATATACTTACCGAGATATCTCACCTAAGGGACCTGAATGGTGGTTTGCGAATTTGGTAACCACAACAATATATATATATATATACACACACACATACATATATATATATATATATATATATATATATATATATATATATATATATATATATATATATATATATATATATATATATATATATATATATATATATATATATATATATATATATATATATATATATATATATATATACATATATGTATATATATGTATATATATATATATATATATATATATATATACATATATGTATATATATATATATACATATATGTATATATATATATATATATATATATATATATATATATATATATATATATATATATATATATATATATATATATATATATATATATATATATATATATATATATATATATATATATATATATATATATATATATATATATATGCATACATATCGGTTTAGCCCCATCTCTCAATGGTAAAGATTCACTTAAAAAAATGATCAGATCCGGATCCGGATTCGGATCTTCACTAAAATTTAATTCAATCTTCCTTGTGACACACGCAATTTATCTACCAAGTGTTGTCTGAATCTGTCTTCAACTTTTTGAGATATTGTGCTTTTTATCATGTTTGTCCCTATCTCTCAAGGGTGAAGAATCACTTTAAAAATTCTCGTAGTCGGATCTGAATCTTCACCAAAATCTCATCAGTTCATCCTTGTCACACACCGAATCTGCGCACAAATTTTCATCTGGATCCGTTCACAACTTTTTGAGATATCCTGCACACAAACAAACAAACAAACAGACAGAAAGGGGTGAAAACATAACCTCCTCCACCTTCGGTCGCAAAGGGAACTATTGCAAAACTACAAGTTCGTGTTCTGATTCATAATTGCGATTCGTCTTCAAAATATAACATTCAATTGAAATTTAGTTGTTCCTCGATCATAAACTGACGTTTGTAGACAGACAGACAGACAGAGACGGACAAAGAGAGAGAAGTGAACCAATTTCTTAACCCAGCCACTTTTAGCTTCACGTGTTTGGAGTAATTAGCATGAGGTGAGCGGTGAGTTGTTTGCTGTTGCCTTCCCAGCAATCAATTATGGTATGAATTTGGAAATTGGCAAGAATGCCTTCAATACCTCAGTCTTCCCAAAGGACATTGTGGGATCTTGAACGTCCACCAGCGATAAGTGCTGTCAGACGGATCATTGAAGCTTAACATCCTTCCGTTGGATGGCAAACACATTGATGCCTCATCCTGCATTTGAAACACCATGATGACATTTCATAGCTGGGCCGCAATTCAAACCCATGCTAGACAACTCAGAGGTGAGTGTACCCACCTATAAACTCTCCTGCCAGCCCATAACTTTCCTGGTATGTTTTTTGTTGTTGTAAAAAACACCATGACACCCAGCCTAGTCAATGTGAGGGACGGCGCACTTTGTGATGCAACACCCTGCACGCAAAGCACCAGTGTGACAATTTATAGTCAGGTTGGGAACAAATCCATAGTAAACAGCACAAAGGCAAGTGCAAAACACCTGCACCATCCTATTGTTTACACAATACCTGATTGTTACATTCGTTTTTTTTCCCAAATAAATAATCATACAGTCATAGAAAGTAATTACATAAATACACAAATCCTCTTGATCCCCGAGGCACAAATCCGAATGGGAACCTTACAAAGATAACACAATGGGCACCAATCACTGCACAAAACACAAACCTTATCTTAACCATTTATTGTAATGATATGTTGGTGGATAAGTTGTGATAAGGCTGTCACACAAGTGTGTGGAAAAGTGTATTATTATAATACTCTACGCAGTTATGATATGCGAATGGGCTTCCTCTATCTTAGTAATTGTTTTCCTAGTTGTATTATCTTGTATTGCACTATTGGTGGCCCATAAAGTATCGATTGTTTCATTTTGTTTCCGGGATTAGTAACTAGTGATTTTTACAGCATCATAAATCATATCAAACACTGACTTATCAGTTCCTGTGGAAGGAAAGCTCTTTGGCGTATCCTTTGAACGAGACGACTGAAGCCTCATTCTCAATTGTCCCATACTCATTGAAGAGACAGTTAATTCTGCCCCAGTGTCTTGCCCTGCTTGAACTCGCCAGCATTTGTAGAATATTGAGTTAAGACACGGATGCACACTTCATCCAGGATTTGTACCAACATTGTGTTCTTGCCTTTCCCCTTTCAAACTTTTGAATATTGCATCATTTCCTCCTGATCACTCCATCTTTTTTTTTCTTTGCTTATTTGGGTTCCTTCTGCTGACTCCAATGCAGTCTTTCATTTGATTCTCTCAAGTTTCAACACAGGCCCCAAGTAGATCCTGACTATTTCCTGCCTCTGGACTTAAATCCTTGCTGTTGTTTTCCATGGAGACATTCGAAGAGTCCGCTCCTTCGACAAAGGTTTCCGTGTCCTTACAGGGCTGAGGGCGATAGTTGTGGAACTCCATCAATGAGAATTTGTGTTGCAGATGTGTGAACAATCTCACCGGTCCGGTTTGGGAGAAAGTGCCTTGAATAAATGATGGTCACAATTAACTAATTGTTGAAAAGAAATAAATCTCCAAGGAAAATTGTTAATATCTGATTAATAGGTTGTTGCTTCATACACAATCAAAAATAATATAATTGGCTGTTATTGTAAACCTGTCATCATTTTGTAGGCCACCCTGTACTTGTTGCCAAACCATCTGTGCGCACAACTGCCTTTGTGCCGGTACCGGTGCCTGTGATAACTCGCGTACTCTTCGCAAAGGACACCGTGAGATCTTTGACGTCCACCAACTAATGCCAGCAGATGGTATGGTACGTTCTGTTTACTATCCATCCGAGGGATGGAGAATCATTCTGCCTGTGGAACAATAGGATGACATTTTATAGCTGGGCCAAGATTCAAACCCAGGAGAGACAGATTAGAGGTGGGTGTGACGTGTGAGTACCTCCAGGTCTATGCCATCCCATCATGGAGTGTATTATCGTCATGCTGTCATAGGCAGCCAAAATCACACTCGACTTTCTCCCTCTGCCGGCGACGCATGCTATTGTCCGGTAATTGACAGAACCATCAATCTCATTGAGTGCTTCGTGCTACTACGTTGTGCGAGGAATCGTTTTCCTGAGTATATAAATGAATAAATTGCAACCTGTTACCAAAATCCCAATTTGTGATGTAGCAACCAGGGGAATTGATATGGCGTTACTGATTCTTGCTTTGTTTGCAAAACAATTAACGTCTTGAACCAAGGAAGACACTCGTTGTTCTCAGGTTTGTAGAACCTGGGGACGGCAAGAGATGGGAACGTTGGCATTCGTATTTATAGTGGGGAACATTGTTTAAACAAATGAGGACTTGGGGGTGCAGCGTGCGATGGGGCAGTGAAATGAAGGACAAAATGTCACCTTTCAATACCCATCATTGCATTACACGTGATTACATCGACAATCTACTGGCTTGCTCACCTTTGTTAGAATTTTTGATTTTGTTACATTTTTAAATGTAACGACCTGCCATTGTTTACAATATTATTATCATGTATAACATACTCTCTACAGATGCTGACAAAGTAGTCTCATGGCAAGTGTTATGCTATATTTGGTTATGCTGGGTTTCGCACACTCACCTCTAAGCTGTCAAGCATGGGTTAGAATTCCGACACAGCTATAAACTGTCAGCCCGCTGTTTTAAAGGCAAGGTTATTCATCAAGTTCCTAATGCTGGATGGTTTGGTTATGCTGTGTAGTTTGATTATGCTGGGTGGTTTGGTTATGCTGGGTGGTTTGGTTATGCTGGATGGTTTGGTTATGTTGTGGAGTTTGTTATGCTGGGTGGTTTGGTTATACTGCGTGGTTTGGTTATGCTGAGTCCTTTGGTTATACTGGGTGGTTTGGTTATGCTGGGTGGTTTGATTATACTGGGTGGTTTGGTTATGCTGGGTCCTTTGGTTATACTGGGTGGTTTTGTTATGCCAGGAGGTTTGGTTATGCTGGGTGGTTTGGTTATGCTGGGTCTTTTGGTTATACTGGGTGTTTGGTTATGCCGGGAGGTTTGGTTATGCCAGTGGTTTGGTTATGCCGGGTGGTTTGGTTATGCTGGGTGGTTCTCAGCAGTCATTCACGACAGGAATTTGTCATTTATTCAGGGTGCCTGCGATAACTCACTTACTCTTTGTGAAAGGCACCGGTGGGACCTTCAACTTCCACCAACGAGGGACAAGTGGCTCGATGTCCGCCTGTTTAACGTTCATCCAAGGGATGGCACACACATTGATTCCTCATCCTGTATGTAATACACCAGAATGACATTTTATAACTGGGTAGAAATTATAACACAAGCTTGATAGCTCAAAGGTGAGTATGCATACTTCTCGGCTATTCTGTCTCCCTTATTGTGTCCAATGTCCATATTATAAAGAGAGTTGCAAGATCGAGCCCATTTTGTTGCATTGTTGACTTTGAGCTGTTAGGTCCTTGATTTTATTAATCTCAGAATCAGATGTGTTGTGGTGCTGCATCATTGGGGCGTATTGTGCCAAAATGATTATCCTTTCGTATGTCTAATGGTAAGGTGAATGCGTGGTTGACCACCTGGACTCTCTATATGATCCCTCTTCTTGGTGCATCAGAATGTATGATTTATCAGCTTGCATAATTACATGAATTAGGACTGTTCTGGTCTGTCACCACAGGATGCCCCATTAATTGCTGGCCATGAATAGAACAATGTGAATATTTACGAGTGGTGGAGGTGTAAAAATATAAAGGGAGGATGGGGTGGAGGTTGAAGAGGTGTGAGTTTGGTCCATCTTCACTCTCGTTGCGTTGTCCTGTGGCGTACGGTGTTGAAACGAGACGAGCGGTGACAGAAAAACGCCTACAACTCTTTTCAGCTTCACCATGCTTAGCAAGGTCGCATATTCTGACCTGCAGACCATCCGTCATGTGCGCATTGCCTTTCGAGGGACACAAAACTCGCGCTGGTCCAGGCCACGAAATTATGAATGGCTGAGTACTGGCTTTTCTGCACGGAGACGCATGATGCTTAATCCCACACGCTGGCACCGCCCGGGGACCGCACCGGTCTGGCAGTGATTAATGAGTCGCTGGGGACAGGCCATGCTCTTCTCGACTCTCCGAAACCAGTGACTGGCACTCAGGCTATGACTGTATCTCGTCCAAGTGTCTGATTTTTTTAGGTTCCCCATTCTTCAAAAATATCAAAGCAATATCATGTATCCGACGGCGACGATCGTTGTGAGAGAAAGCTTTTCGGTACTGTGGTTCGATTACAAATTCGGAACTCTGGTTACATCATCACTGAAGCACAGCTGATGTACATATTATGGCAGGAATTTGTCCAGGGTACCAGTGATATTCACTTTGACCACTCTTATGTTGTGAAAAATACCTTAGGATACTCAACCTCCAACAAAAATATTAATGCTAGCACATGGTACACCCAGATTAACGTCCATTCTACCTGTTGAGGGATGGCAGAAGCAAGTGCACCACCTCTGCACCATTTTTATGGGCATGACAAATTTATTAAAAAGAATGCCACACAGTTATCACACTCTAATGGATCGATGACATGTGTGTATGTGTGTATGGACTGCTTTCGCCCCATTGTTGGACAGCTGGCCCTACTCCACCCACAATTGTAACCTAAATAATAATAATAATCATACGGCCACCATTTTGTGAAGGTACATCGGCCTCATGCATTAAGCCTCGGGCCTTAGGCCTCAGGCCTCTGGTGTCAGCCCAAGGCCCAATTCAAATGCAATTATCTAAGCTGTATAAACACAATGTTTTTATCTATGCACATAAGCAGCAGGCATGTTTTTGCTTCATGTATGGAACCCGGGTTATTTTTTATTACTTTTGTGAGCAATCATGACAGCAGTCTGTGGCGTATACACTGCCCAAGTAAGGAGCTCAGTAAATTAGTGTATTAAATGAATGTTTTTGTTTGTAATTTAAGTTTTAGCCCGACTTTTCAATGCTGTCGATGTGAAAATACAGAAGGGTTGCCCGTCATAAGCATGAGACATGATTCTTGCTTCATGTATGGTTTTTTTTGCCTCAATTGCAGTGGTCAATTACCTATACACTGCCTAAATAAAGGGATGGAGCAATTTTTGTAATAAATTAAGGTTTTTGTGCGTAACTTCGGTTTTAGCCCAATTTTTCAAGGCTGAATATTGTAAAAATACCAAAGGGAAATGACGGGCTTTTCTGCTGGTATCTACAGTGTTTCTCAAATGAAAGAAACACAAAGGGCAGCACCTTGTTCTTAAAGATGTCCCAGTCCAAGCACCACTCAGATGCTTTTAGTTATAACAGGCATTCCAGCTCCTCAGGAAGGCTTGGAAATTGCTTGTGATAGCCATAAGGCCCAACTGTTGCTAATATCTATTAAAACATACATAAATCATAATAGCTCTTTTGTTTATGACATTATCACATTCTCCTGTTGCGATTTGCACCCACTCCCTAGCCACTGCCCGCTCTCCCTCCCACCCCTCCCACAAACCCCATGCGGTTGGCATTGTGAAAGTCTATCAAATATTCTGACACATTTCCAGACATGATGCGAGATGTATACAATGTATGGCAACTGGTGCACAATGAAAACAATTTTAGTCAGAATCGTGATGATGGTGGACCCCCAAACTCTTGACAGAACATTGCCATGTTTGTTTGTGTCCGAGTTTGCTCTGCAGTATGTGTCAAATTCCGAACCGAGCTCTGATAATGAAAACACAGAACATGTAATCTTAACTTTAAAGTTATTGATCCAAGCCTTGTACCAACAAAGGATGGTTTGGGGTCGGATGGGGTTTACAATTGAAGAAATAAACCTATAAACACAAAATGTCCAAATTCCTGTCTCCGTCTCCAACTCTCCAACTCTCCCTCTTATTTTCCCTCTTCTCCTCATCCTCTCTCTCTCTCTCTCTCTCTCTCTCTCTCTCTCTCTCTCTCTCTCTCTCTCTCTCTCTCTCTCTCTCTCTCTCTCTCTCCCCCTCTCTCTCTCTTTCTCTCTCTCTCTCCCATCCCCCTCCCCAATCCTATATTTTATATAACCCTGTCCACAGTGCTGAATTTAGTACCGTCTGCAACAGCTTGTCCATGTACCATAATGAAACATTCCCTGCCAATTCTAACCCTCCAGAGCCAGGCCCAAGTGTTTTGGTGGTGAAGGATAGAAGATTGTGGGAGGGAGGTGGAGATTACAAGATGGAGAAAGGGTGGGGGTAGAGGGTTACAATCATAAAAAGGAGGGGAGCGAGAGTGGTAAACACATGTTTACGGGGAATCTTGCGCCTCTTACCGATTGATTGGCATGTGGCGTCACACGTATGGTTACCAAGCCTCGCCTCGTCAATGCAAAGCTGAGAACATGAAACTCAGTGGCATTCTCTAACACTCCAACAACACCCCCCTTCGCTCCCCATTTCCTGTGTACATCACACCACATATCAAAAAAGGTCTTCACGAACTTACCCTCTATGTCTGGTGTTGCTTGTTGGCTTAAGATATTATGATCTTGACTTTGAGCCCCTGTTGTGTCGTTAACCAACACTAGGTGGGTTGAGTCAGCCTGTCATCCTTCTGAGGTCGGTAAAATGAGTACCAGCTTACTGGTCGAAACAGGGGGCACTGCAAGAGTGGCACAGCTGCACTCCCAGCAATTAAGCAACCAGCAATCACATGCTGCATACGAAATCCTCTTTTATTTGTAGTACTTCATTTTGCAAGTTTGTTACATCAGTATAATGTGAAAGTAGAGAATGCGTTAATGACAAGAATCATAATGATGTTCCGATTGCGATGTGATGTTGATCGATGATTCTGAACTCTACTTACCTGCTACAGGTTTAAACTTTCCCAAGTCCCGTTGGCTTCCAGGTTGACATAAGCCGTAACAGAGAATGCTATCCGATTTATCACCGGCAGTAATAACCTTCGCACGACTACTTTCATATTTCTTTCTGTGTGCGCGGGCGAGCCAATATGACCCCTGTGTGTTCGGTACTGGATAAACGGAATTGCATTATACTGTCCTGTGCATTGCAGGTTTGAGACGTATATATTCCACACATATAAATGATTGGTAACAATGGAGCAGTCGCAGGTGTTATCCCAGCTATTCCAATTAATAGGAGATAGGCAGATGGTGGTGGCTGGCACGACGGGTGGCATACTGATCCATGGATGTGTCTTGATGTTCGCCCGAAAGTGTGATAGACCTTCATGTCATATGTGGAACTTCGTTTGATAGAAGCACCTAAGAAAAACAGCAATAAACAAGAGGCCCGACGGGTGGCCCTGTTGGACCAGCTGCCTGGAAGCAGCGTCTGTCTGCAGCTGCTGTTCACAAGCGGGTGCCAGCGAGCAGACCCCGCCTTGTGTTGCCATCCATCATGGGCCCTGCAAAGTTACCGCAGCACCAAAGCTTCTCGGCCGAGCTGGTGACCCCGGTTTTCAATCGCGCAAAACAAAAGGACTGTGCAGCATCCCTCCTGCACTTTCGCCTTGGAGTTGGTGTCGCCATTTGGAAGTCAGTCCCTCTCGGCCCAGTCATGTTGAAGTTCCAAATCGGTGAGGATCTGCCTGCTCGCAAGTCTGGCAGTCGGTGTCTTTCCCGCGCTTTATCTGTGCGTCCAACAGGATGATGGTGATGCCACTTTTCCCTTTGGAAGCTTTCTGTTTTCAGGAAGCCTCATCGATATTATATCTCAGGAAGATGCACAACTGAACCGAGCATTCCATCTCATAGCAGGAATTTTCAATATTGAGGCAGGGTACATACTGTTCGGCTACATCAGCTGTTACTGGCTCGAACTGCGATCTTTAAACGTCTGAAGGACAGCCGGCTTAACATCCTCTCTGATGTAGATATTGACGGCCCAGTGGCATATACCTACCATACCACGTTACTTTCACTACATTGAGCTGGCATCCTGCAGTCACCTTTCACAGATTTACAGGATGGTGCAGCGGTGACTCACATTACCTTCGACCTGTCTATATTTGGTTGGGTTCCATTCCCGACCCGACCATAAACTGTCAGTTTGGTGTTTTGCAGGCAGGCCATCACATCACAAAAAGCACCGTCCCTCGGATGGACGTCCACCAGGGAGTCCCATGTGCCAGCATTAGTTGGTGGACGTTAGGGATCCCAAGGTGATCTTTCACGAAGAGTCGGTTTGTCATCACAGGTATCCTGAACAGATAACAAAACATCTCCAGTCTGGTCTTCCTCGATATCCCATGAGTCATGACACCGGGTCAATATCGGAGACAGCAGCTCCTACACCATAAACAAACGCACACACCCAGGTGCTCTGACATCATATGTGAACTGCCATCTTCGCCTCCTTCGCTAATTGCAACCACGTGTGATACTGTACTGGGCAATTTCCGAGTCAGAAACTCCCACAAGGCAAGAACGTCAAAATTTGGTAAAACGGAAGTTCGAAACACCAACGGAATACAAAGCGTCCCGGTGGTTGATCGGGCGGAAGAGAGACGTGGAGCTTGAAGCTTCATTGATGATGATGATGATGATGATGAAGAAAGGGATTCCTCTTCTTATCGGTGAATGTTGGAATTCGCTGGCAACTTTCCTCGTCACTGTGCCATGATGACTTCATCTCACGGCACGTCATGTGACGTCACGCCGTGCGTCGCCGAACAAATCGTTTTTCACCAAAAAAAAAGAACATTTTGAAGTATAAGACTCCATTTTATGTACTCTGGCACATTTTATGGGGGGTGAAGAGCAGGGGCGGATCAAGAATTGTTTTTTTTAGGTGGGGGGGGGGGTCACTTCAGGTTAAGATGTTCTCAGTTTGTGAAATACTTGTACGTGTCCGTACGTGCAAAAAAAAAAACAAAAAAAAAACTGTCACCCGCAGGGTGACCCGTATCTTGCCAAAAGGTGACCACGTGTGACTTCTTTAAGGTCACACTGAGGTGAACAGAGCTGCTATCCACCAGGAGCGACTCCTTGAGGAATATCTGCCTACGAGAGATTCCGATGAGAATCGTTCTACAGAGTAACCATGAAAAATATGCGTTTGCCTCATAACGTCACCAAATGACGTCATAATGTCTCAAGCTTGACCTATCTAGAAAGCACTCATCGAGGTGTTCAATTTGAGGTACTACACAATATGGTTCCTAAAACTTGAAAATTTGACCTTGGGGTCAAATATGTTTGACCTCAGGTGCTAACCATGAAGGTCAAGGCCAATTGCCACCAAAAATTAATCAGCTGAGCGCCAGACCATGAACAATATTCCCATGAAGTTTGAAGACGATCCGATCAAAATTACTCAGAAAATAAGGGTTTCGTCGACTCCCCTGATTTGCGACAAAGTGACCTTGACCTTTGACCTTGACCTTCAAAATTTTGTGCACTGAAAGGGACCTCTATAGTCCTCTGATATGCGAAGTTACAAAAATTTCCAATGATAACTGTGCTCTGCAGAATTTTTTATACGTGATTACAGACAAACAAACAAATAAACAAACAAAAAAAAAACATACAAGCTGACTAACATATCTTGCAAAAACTTAGTTTTGGCAAGATAAAAACACTTCAAACCGCGAGACAGAAACAACAACCACACAGGCCATTCCTTCACTCTCGCGTGCCTGTACATGCATGCCCCGGAAGTTCGCATATCGCAGTTACGATTATTCGCAATTTACTTTTAATGGCCAATTATTCAATTAGCACCAACGTATTTTGCCTTTTCGTAATGTCATCGCAAGGAAAAACACAAAGAGAAGAGAAGAGAGAAAAAATAAAAAAATAAAAAACCCCAAAAAACTTTCAAATAACTCACAGGCCGTTCCTTCGCTCTCGTAAACAACGATTGGATTGGGGCATTGTGTTTATGTATAAATGCGCATAAGAAATCGAGAAATTACTAGAATACACAAAGTCATCACGATCCGGAACTCCGTACGTTGTAACCCATAATGGGGAACGCGGCTGAGAATCTCATCCCCATCGGCCACGCCTCCGCAGCAACGTGTCTTGTCATTGGTTGGTAAATAAATCGCCATAACTTGGGAAGCACTTGTCCGATTAATATCAAACCTTGAAAAGGCACATCCACAGGGCCCCAGCAATATACCTGGCAAGTTTCAATTAGATCGGACCAGTGGTTGTCGAGAAACAGCGGTCACACACACACACACACACACACACACACACACACGCACACGCACACGCACACGCACACACACGCACACGCACACGCACACGCACACACACACATTGCTGGAATTATAGATAGATACCACCAAGCCTGATACAAGTCAATGTCATCGTCGAGAAAAAACCGGTTCATCTATCCAGAGGTCGCAGTGTCCGACCATAAATGTACTTTCTCCACAGGAAAATGTGGGAATATCGAGCTACTTGACGAAAAGGCCTCAGGTCTGTCACTAACTGATTCTAAAGAAAAGCTGAAGATTTTGGAATCTCTGCGACGGATCTTGACAACAACAATGTAAATAGGCTACACAAAATGTTTCCCACACAACTCGATGAAAATATCGAACGGACGAGCACAAAATGCGGTGAAATGACACTGAGCACTAAACCTCAACTCACCATTGCGGATCATCTATCTATAATTCCAGCAATGTGTGTGTGTGTGTGTGTTTTTGTGTGTGTGTGTGTGTGTGTGTGTGTTTGTGTGTGTGTCTGTTTCTGTGTCTGTGTGTATGTGTCTGTGTCTGTGTCTGTCTGTTTCTGTGTCTGTGTGTATGTGTCTGTGTGTGTGTGTGTGTGTCTGTGACCGCTGTTTCTCGACAACCACTGGTCCGATCTAATTGAAACTTGCCAGATATATTGCTGGGGACCTGAGTATGTGCCTTTTTCAAGGTTTGATATAAATCGGCCAAGTGGTTCCCAAGTTATGGCCATTTATTTACCAAACCAATGACAGGACAACTGCGTAGGCGTGGCCGATGCGCCATTTAGTTCCCAATCACAGGACACGTTGCTGCGTAGGCGTGGCCGATGCGCCATTTAGTTACCAATCACAGGACACGTTGCTGCTTAGGCCGGTGCGCGGCCGGCCGACGATGACGTCACGTGCCGTGCCGGTTACGAAGGGGATCGGTGCCAGAGTTTCCATGGCGTTAGAGTGGCAATGGTCAATGGCAGCGAATGTCATGGCAAGCGAAGACAGGGAGGTAAACTTGATTTTAATTTGGATTATAATTAACTGTGTGTGTGTAAGTATCACAGCAGTTGTTTCTTCAATGGAAGCGATAATTCGTGGAATGCATGTTAGTCCATTTGCCGTTATTATGTGTTCCATTGTCAACCTTGTTGATGTGGAAAGTGTATGGTTTTATGATTGTTTTGGACTAACATGGGTCCATTAATAAAATTCAGGTTGGTTGCCCGGGTGGCCACCTTGGGGAACTCCTGTAATTTGCATAAATCCAAGATAGCCGCTACAGGTCAGACGATGGGGCTAAGTTTTTAATCGGTCAACATATAATCCTGTGTAATAACTCTTTTCCATATGATTTTGACATAAGGAATTCAATTTTGGGGTTATTTTTTACATTCAGGAATAAATAGAGGTTCACATAAAATGTCCATGACTATTTTCTGCTGAAAATTATGCAACACCAATGCAAAAGTGAAGTCATGAATGGTTCACAACAGTATGTTGATAATCAGAAAGCATACACATTGTCATGTCATCATATTGGACATCTTAGGAACAGAGGACATAGAGCCAAGTAGACAACTTACGTATTGTTCATTCCCATTCATTGTACTCGTCCCCTTCCTTATCCTCGTCTCTTTCCAGTTCTGCTTCGACACTCCCTTCTTCCACTTCACTTTCACTGTCCTCCACAGTCTTGTGTGGGTTGAAGCACTTGTCACTGCAACCACAAGTGCAGTATGGCGTGCAGGAGATCTTTGCATGGTGACAACTGCAACTTGCAGTACTGCAGTACTTCCCCTCTGCTTTGCATCCACACCGCACAACATCCATGAGGTCCAAAGGGGCTGGTGGAGTTGCAGAAGTTGCTGGCACTGGGATTCCATCTCTGATGTCCCATCCATATTTTGTAATGTCAAGTTCAGGTGGGGCCTGCTGCTCAGCTGATTTTGCAAGTACTGTCTGTAGATGTGCACGCAAAATATGTAGGAAGAGATTGATCTCAGTTGGAGGTAATGCCATGAGCATGAGGGGCTTGCCAGACTTCCTTGTGTACATATAGTACCTCATCTCACTCATCGTGATACCTTCTGGCTGACCATACAGGGCACAGAAGAATGTCCGCCCTGCTTCCATGAGCTGTTCATGGCTTGCGTTCAGCTCGCCAAGTGCGGAGTACAAACCAGGGAAGTTGCCAGCTCTCAGTGTCTTCAGGGCTGACACTTTGCCCTTGCCGTATGGGTATGACGTGGTATCTGAGCCAGTGATGTAGTGCATTCCCAAAAGCTGCAGACACTTGGGGCCAAGCTGGTCACAGGTGGTGTTGATATCCCAAATTGCTCCATCCCACCTTTCCATCTGCACTGTGGCCGGGATGTTGTGCTGGTAAACCCAGTAAACCATCAATACAAAAACATCAGTGTCATCAGAGAGGATACGTATCACTCTTGCATTACATTCAGCAGCCATGAGCAGGTGTGAGATCATTGTAATGTCTGCTTCATCATGGTTGAACGCACCATGGCTACGGCTCTCCACAGTAACTCCTTCACCAAAGTTATAGGTACTCAAAACCTTGGACAGCTGCAACTTGTTCTGCTTGTTTTGCAGGATGGCGTCTCGACTAGGCAGGGGTGTGTTTATTGTGAGGTCATAGTTGATGGAACTTATGCCAGCACGCCTCACTCGTTCATGGTCCTTTGCAGAAACATCATAATATTTGTCAAAGACCAAGATCTTCTGACCAGCAATGGTAGACAGCCTTGTCTTGATGGACTCAACTAAGACTGACACAGTTCCCCTGAAAGGCCAGACAATATGATAGAGAAGTTGGCTCGCGTCAACAATGGTAACATCTGGTTGCAGAGGCTGTTGTGCCTGAACACAGAGTTTGTGTGCCAGTGGTGCTTTGTTGCCTTTCCTTAAGCACCCATATTCATCAATCAGTGAGGGGGTACTGCGCAGAGCTCAAACTGGAAGATAGGTCCTAGCTCCATTTGTCTTTGCTGTCCAATAGTCAGCAGCCTGAGGAAGATGGTTTCTAGATCAAAGATCGTCTTGTCCCCAATTTTCACTCCTTTCTGTAAGTGCTCCATTGTCTTGATGGGGCAT
Source organism: Eptatretus burgeri (assembly GCF_056783735.1). Taxonomy (NCBI): domain Eukaryota; kingdom Metazoa; phylum Chordata; class Myxini; order Myxiniformes; family Myxinidae; genus Eptatretus; species Eptatretus burgeri. The sequence continues at coordinate 74,156,982 of NC_140969.1, forward strand.
GAGATGGTTGCATGGAATCCACCTGGAAGGGATGCATGGAACTCTGCAACCATTTTCTGACCTATAACCATGGAATCCTCAACATTCACTTCAGCTTCTCAGGGAGCAATTCGACCATTGGCAATGTTGTACAGATGTGGTGAGTGATTCTCAAGAGGATGAGACACATTCGACAATTCAAGTAAAATCCGGCGCCTATCATCTGCATCAAGTTCTCTCCTCTTCTTCCCCTCCTCCTTGTGACGTGGTCCGATTCTTGTGTCCTTTTCTCTCACTTGGTCTTCATTGTCCTTGTTTGAGGAGTCAGGGTAGATGTGCTCCATTGTATCTGAGATGTAGGCAGTGACAGGAAAGGAATCGATCCACTCTGCTACCATCTCTGGAGAAAGAGTCATACCCTTGAGGCCACCCTTGCCAATTCTAATAGCAGTTTGTTCTCCGAACTGATCAGAGCTCACACTATTCCAAATGCCTTCCTGGTGACGACACACAAAAGCACCTGATATGAGCTCTGACTTGGCATCTGGTGGCAGCAGATAGCGCATCTCCAGAAGGTGATGGGTGATGTAACGGGCATAGTGATGGTGACCAGCAACAAAGAAGTAGGGAAGCATGCGTTCAAGTGTTAGCTGTTGCAGCAGGAAGTCTGCCTCCCTCTCACTACGCAGAAGTTGATGAACAAGCAGAGTAGGCTTGATGAAGTTATCAACCCAGTGCTTCCCAGTTGGGTGCTGTCTGCATGTCTGAAGGTAGCTGCACAACTCCTGGAATGTCTTGGGGCCGGTGGTGAGGAAGGAAATGAGAAGGGCAGTCGAAACCATCCAAAAGTCTGTCATTGAGCGAACCCAGGACTTGCTACTCATGATTCATGCCAGGCCCCCGAATGCTGAACTGATGAGAGTCTCAACACCAGACCCACGCATGAGTTTGCCAATGCAACCACAGAAGGACTGCACAGTGTGCATTATCCCAGGCCTCAGAATCACCTTTTTAATGCGATCAACGTCATGCCACTTGATTTGGCAAGCCACCATGTAGAGCTGGAGATCCACAGAGATGTGGACATAAGTCATTCCCATATCAGTCAATGACTTCTGAAGATACTCCAGTGAAGTCACTACAGTGTCTGGATGAGAAGCTTTGGCATCAATAAGGGGTCCGAACATGTAGGTACTTGCTGGCTTTTTTCTGCATGACTGGTGAATGCTTCTTGGTTGTTGAACCCACCCCATTCCATGGCGTTCACCTGTGTGCTGACTGTGTTTAGCCACTTCATGTCCTTTTCCTGTGCAGCAGCTAAACTAGCTTGCTGGGCACACACTTCTTGGTAGGAGAATCCAGAGGTTGCATCCACAGCCGGGGGTTCACTTTGGATGGCCCAGTGTAGTGCTGCAGAGGAAGGCTCCCTGATGAGCTGCTGCTTGTCCTAGATTGGGCAGCTTTCTTAGACAGTCATGAGATAATAAGGTCGCTCTTCCCTGGGTGAACATGCCCATACTCAAGAATGCCTGCAGGATGGGGTTGCTGAATCGTATGTGAGCATCCAGTTGTCATAACAGTGACCTTGTTGTCATTCAAAATGTATCTCACACGGCAAACAATTGCCAGGAACTCGAACATTGACCTCAAATTTACTTCTAATCACAAAAATAAGGTTCAATATCGATTCCTCATGCCAAAATTATATGGAAAAGATGTCTCATGTGTAATTTTAAGGTCATCACCTAAAAAGTTATATTTTCAGCCCGGTCGATGACGGCCATCTTGTATTTGCGCAAAAATAACAGATTTCCCCATGGTTGCCATCCGAGCAACCAAGCTTAATTTTGTCTATGCATGCCTGTGAACAAGAAACCATCATAAAACCATACACTTTTGAGGACAACAAGGTTACTTCTCTGGCAAATGGACTATGTGAACACTCCGTACAGGCACGCACCATTTCCAGATAGTGATGACTGAATGTATTCTAATAATTTCTCGATTTCTTATGCGCATTTATAGATAAATACAATGCCCCAATCCAGTTGTCGTTTACGAGAGCGAAGGAACGGCCTGTGCAATTGTTTGTAAGTTTTTTTTTGGGGGGGGGGGGGTTGCACGTACGGGCACGCACGTACGGGCAGCGAGAGCCAAGGAACGGCCTGTGCAGTTGTTTCTGGCTCACGGTTTGAAAGTTTTTTTTGGGGGGGGGGGGTTGCACATACGGCCACGCACGTACGGGCACGCAAGAGCGAAGGAACAGCCTGTGTGGTTGTTTCTGGCTCCCGGTTTGAAAGTTTTTTTTTTGCACGTACGGCCACACACGTACGGGCACGCATGTACGGGCATGCACTAGTCTATTAATTAATTATAATAATGGACGATGTAGCCGCTGAAACTTTGAATTTCCTGCTGAAATAGTTCAGGATTGTATTGCGCTTTGCTGGAGGACACGATCCCGAAAATGTTGCCTTTCTCTTCCTTCGGAGCCATAGCTGAACACCGAGTCGCAGGGATGAATACACTAAACAGGGATTAATGGAGAACCAGTGGTGAAAAGTATCGTGGCTCGGATTAATTGCTGAGGGAAAGAAAGCAAAAGACGTGCGATTGCCGATTGTCCAGTGATATAGACTCACACGACGATCATGTGACATAATTGTGAGGGCGGAGAGGAGGGGGGGTTCATGTGCACCCGGTGACCCCCGCTCCGCTCAATCCGCCATTGAGGAGGGTAAAGTATTTCGGTTGTTCAAATACTTTAAAGAGTTTAAAGATTCTCCATGAAGAGGAAGAATGTGACGTAATAGTTGTCTATCGTTATTAATCTCGCCCCAAAGGGTTTTTTTTTTGTTTTGTTAACATGATCAAGGCTCGTTCAAGAGCTAGTACTAGTACACTGAACGGATTAGGACAGGGACGTGGTGGGGGTGGGGGGGCAGACAAACAATCGGTCGCACAAGAGGATGCATTCGGTGGACAAGATGGATATACATAAGAGAACTCAGAGGAGGCTTAACGAGGGTCGAAAAGCTCACGGTTTTAGATGGGGGACCATCTGAGATGGTGGTGAACAGCTGTCTTGAAGACCTTGAGGGAAGGATGAGGTTGAAGAGGCTGTGGATGTTTGTTCTACACTTGGAAAAAAGGAATGAATGATGGAGGTGAGTAGTGATCCTGGATTGAAGTCATTTCACCATCAGGGGGGTTGATGGTGGGGACCATTCAAGAATTCCATAACGCATATGGGGTGGCCGAGTGAGGTGTATGTCCAAGCGTTACTGAGTGTTACAGGGGGGAGAGGTGGGGTTTCCAGGGCCGTTACATAAAGCTAAATCAATCCATGACAACTTTGTTCCAGGCACCCTTTATATGCATACATTTTACGAGAGACGTATTCAACACATCTATGTATTACTACAACTCTCATCTTGTGTGTGTGTGTGTGTGTGTATATATATATATATATATATATATATATATATATATATATATATATATATATATATATATATATATATATATATATATATATATATATATATCTTCTTCTTCTTTTGGCTGCTCCCGTTCGGGGTCGCCACAGCGGATCATCTGTATGATCTGCATAGTGATTTGGCACATGTTTTACGCCGGATGCCCTTCCTGACACAACCCTGGTCGCCTCTTACGACACAGGGATATAGTACACCTATTTTAACCGGGGTATACACCGGCCCAGTACACTGGTACTCATTTCACCGACCTCGGAAGGATGACAGGCTGAGTCAACCCCCTGGTGTATTAATTCAGTGGCTCAACGGGGCTTGAACTCAGGACCTTTTGGATCCCAAGCCGCTGCCCTAACCACTGCGCCAACACCAGGCTCAATATATATATATATATATATATATATATATATATATATATATATATATATATATATATATATATATATCTTCTTCTTCTTCTTCTTTCGGCTGCTCCCGTTAGGGGTCACCACAGCGGATCATCCATATGATCCGCACAGTGATTTGGCACATGTTTTACGCCGGATGCCCTTCCTGACGCAACCCTGGTCGCATCTTACGACACACAGGGATAATATATATATATATATATATATATATATATATATATATATATATATATATATATATATATGTATGTATGTTCCTGAAATACAGCCAAAACAAGATAGCGCAAAAATTTTAGGGCCACCTTACTCTACCATTCTCCTGCAGTGTGCAGTATCAAGTTTCGTTCAAATCGGGTAACCAAAAAATTATTAAAAAATCAATTCCTGATTCATTCAAGTACTCTTCGGGAGAATTTGATCTCCCAAATGCAAACAACCTCAGCGGTATAGTTTGCTGGAGCTATCTTTTTTTTTCTTGAAATGATTTTTTTCATCAACTGCTGTCACAACAGGAACCCAACGGGTTCACGGGTTGTCTAGATATTGATAAAATCAAATTACTTTGTTGAAACGTTGTCTTTCCATGGAACTGGTGAATGAATAAAAGTGACGTCACTTGTGATAATGAAGTGCCGTACTGTAATTTGTGGCAACAGTGATTGTGTGGATGTGGCAGCACTGTATATGAAGGTCAATGGCTGGTGTTGACATGTATACCAAGCTGTTTGGAAAGTATACATGTATACCAAGGAAAGTAATGCTGTAACAATATAGGTATGTTATATACTATATTAGGAATAATGTACTCTGAGGAATGCAATTGGTATTAGAGTATGGAGTTTAACTTTGTTATTAAGTGATATGTATGTGGTATTTGCCTTCAGTATTATGTATACTAGTTATTGTATTTTGTTATTCTTACCTTATGTACATTTCTGTTGTTGTAGATATGCGTATGAGTTTTGTGAGAATAAAGCCTAGAGAAAAGGTCTATTGTTGATTAGTACAACAATAATTTATTCTTTCAAAACTTACCCAGTTGGATTGGACCGAAAGAATGCCTTGGTTGACACTGGTTTGGAGCGTTTGCAGAGACCAGAGAGGCTGGATTCGGATCCCAGTTCACCCACGGTGGCACAAGAATGGAAACACTGATTAAAGGCGTTCGAAAACTTCCTGGAAGCTCTACCACAGGATAATCTGGATAAGCTAAGTCTGCTTACAAATTTTGTCTCACCAAGACTATACGAAACTATATTAGAGTGTACCATCTATGATGAGGCTATCCGTGCTTTACAGTCACAGTATGTAAAGCCCACTAATGAAGTATTTGCACGCCATCGTCTTGCAACTCGCCGCCAGCAGGTCGGAGAGTCCTTAGATGAATACCTTTTGACACTGAAAACGTTAAGTGTAACTTTAGGGCTGTAACAGCAACTCAACATTGCGAAGAATTCATCAGGGATGCCTTTATTAGCGGCCTGCAGTCACCACTGATCAGACAACGTTTATTAGAGAATAAGACTTTAGATTTAGCTCCCATGTTTGATCAGGCTAGATCTCTAGATTCAGCCCAAAGAAATTCAGAATCTTATTCTGTAATTCAACCCTCCCATTCATTGGGTGCTACCTCATCCAATCAGAATACTGGTGAAGTGGAACCCACAACTGTAATGGCTGCTTCTGGTGTTAAATGTTTCTTTTGTGGCTTTTAAAAAACACCCACATGTAAAATGTCCGGCACGAGAGGCTATGTGTCATAAGTGCCAGAAAAAGGGTCATTTTGCGGAGGTGTGCCATAGTACTTCATCAGCAGCTACTGATGCTTGTGTAACTTCCTCTGATCAGGTGACGCTAGCGGCTGTATCCGGACCAGACCATGACTGGAGCAATTTGGTGTCAGGAGTGGGATTCAGAGCAGCACATTTCTTGACTATTCCTTGTGGAGACTTCTGCTTATGGAATCCTGTTAATTAATACTGTGATTCTAACCTGGAACTTATGACCATGATGCTCATATGCCAAGAAGTATTTTCAGGCAAGAATACATTGATGGGCGAGCGAGGTATTGAGGCTACATATGAGCAGTGGGTAGCAAGAATTCAGGCTGAGGTAAGGGTCAGAATGAAGGTTTGTCATCCCTGGCAGAAGAAAGAGGCAACAGGATTGTCGGCACATACAATAAGCAACATGGGACACACGGGCATGCGGGATGTACAGCATGAAAAGGTGGTCAGTGAGGCCAGAAGAATTAACTTAATACTGTGCGTGCATGTGTGTCGTTGATTGTTATCTCCATAATTCAGGTTTCAGAAGGTAGAACAGAGTCCTCCCAGGACTCGAAGTTTTGGATAATCCATTTTTGATGGATTTGGATAATCCATAAGTTTTTTGGATAATCCATAAAGTTTTGGATAATCCATAAAGCCTCCATTTTGGTGAAGGATATTGATTCATGGGCTCAGTGGTGAAAGTGTGTTGTTTTCAGAGTTTTGTTCCGAGGACTCTTTTTCAGGATCATCACTGAATCCCGGACAGCCTTTCGCTGTTGTTTGTTTGTGGTAACGTTTCCAGGGATGGTTTGTGGGATCTTTGTGGGGTTCTTCTTTATCATTCCCGTTGCTCCAATTATCACTGGAACAATTTTGGTGCTCTTCAGCTTCCAGGATATTTTCACATCATTCTTGATATCTTGATATATAGTCATTTTCTTGATTTCTGTGTTATTTAGAACAAAATCACTGGGTACTGAAACCTCAATTAGCAATGCCTTCTTTTCCGTTTTGTATCTGAGTGCTATGCCCGGTCGCATTGCTTTGTTTTCTATGTTCATGCTGGATGGGTACATCAGGTCATACGTGAGAATTATGTCCTTGTTTTCTCAAGTTTCCATGAGTTTTGTGGACCTGGGATAATGAAATTTTTGCAGGTGTGCCATTGATTTTTTGGAAATGCTTTTTTGAAAATTTTGCACTCTACATACTACTCTACATACTCAGTTGTGCCTTGGTGTATGCAGCTGTCCTGACATGAGTATTTTTTTACATCCCGATGGGATGTGACTCGTGCTTTCAGTTTCTACCTTGCAGAATCTACATTTGTCCGATTGACTCAGCCCCAAAATATTTATAAAGCTGTTGGTGTGGTGTCTTTGGTCTATGCTAAGGCATTTACGATTCGTTCAACATCTCTGTTGAGCTGTCCTCATCTTCACCATTCCAGTGATCCTTCTTTGTCTATCCCCAATCTGTCCAACTCTTTTTTTCATATTTCCCTGCTCTTTTCTCTTTCTTCCAGTTGTCACCATATGGTGTATCTGTTGATATTACATCTTATATGGTTTTTTTTACCATCTTTCTTGCAATTGTTGGGGCTGTATTGTGTGTGTGTGTGTGTGTGTGTGTGTGTGTGTGTGTGTGTGTGTGTGTGTGTGTGTGTGTGTGTGTGTGTGTGTGTGTGTGTGTGTGTGTGTGTGTCATGATTTTTGTGGAGTTCTGGAAGAGCGTTCTGATGTGGAATGTGATGCACCCAAATGATCATCATGACTTCCCGTGTTGATTAGGCTAATTAACTACAAAAAAATCCGTGAGAATTCCTATGTTTTAAACGCACGCCATGTGAAAGTGTATAAAGTAGCTCAATACATCCTCCTGCCACGGCACAGTATTGTACTAACAAAGGCAATGATAACATTGCAACAAAGCATATATTAATTAATACTAATAATGTTTACAACAATAATGAGAATAGTAGTATCATATGACATTAATAATAACGAACATATAATCACCATGCTGTCCCCAAGCACACCTGGGCATGGTGAAAGGCAAGCTCATGCTCAAGCTGTACAGCAGGTGGGTATGCAGCATGGCTGTGAAGACCAATTGTAAGGTGATCCGTCGGACTAACGGGCCCACTGGTCCCTTAAATCTGTCCCCATTCTCTATTTATTGAATCCAACATGAAGCAGACACAATTTTCAAGTAAAATATGGAACATTTTGAATAATGTTTGAGGTAGTCCTCAACATGTCCACCTTCTCTTTCAATTAACGTTCGTTTTCAATGTTTTTCTCGTGAACGAGCTGTTTGTGATTTTCCCGATTCAACATTCCCCAACAGATGTATCTTGGCGACCAAGTTATGGACTATTTCGTTCAACGCCTCCAGACTGCCAGACGTGTATTGAAAGAGAAGAGAGACATGTTGAGTTCCAAACAAAACTTCAAACGTTATTCTAACTACTCCATAATCAACTTGAAAGTTGTAATATGCTTGTGTGCTTGTCGTATTCAATAAATAGTCTTGTGTTGTATACCTATTTACGGGACACCCTGTTCAATATATATATATATATATATATATATATATATATATATATATATATATATATATATATATATATATATATATATATATATATATATATATATATATATATATATATATATAGAAATGAACAGGGTGTCCGATTTTTAAAAAAAGTATTTGATATGATTCCCCATATATTTACACTCCACACCGGTGTATCGGACGCGGTGTTTTGTGGCGACTGGCAACACCTCATTCCTCAATCTCTCACCCCACGATCGAATAGTCCGACAGCATCCTCGAACTCCCCCTCCCATCCAGAACCGTGTTTCTCCCAAACCCACTCCCTTAAACCTCTCGTAAATCCTAGCGCAGTTTTGCGTCGCGCCCGGCCCGCCCTGACCGTCACGTTCCTCCGCCCTGCACCGAACCCAAGAATCCCGGCGACATTTCCACGGGCTCGGGGGTTGCGTTTCGAGCTCCGAGAGGCCGAGCGGGCGCAGCATGGCGTGGCCGCGACTCGTCGCGCTGGCCCTTTGCACAGCCGGGTGCGCAGCATTCGCCCGGCCCGGTCTTGGAACCACCGAGGGTGAGCCGACTGTGATGCTTCTGTAACTTCTCGTTCCTGTCTCCTTGTATGAGTCCCCATCCCTGTGTTTTATTTCCCATTCCATGTGCGCACCATATCGACGTGTTTATCTCGTGACATGTACGTTCTTTCTGTGCGCACAATACATATCGGGCAACTGTAGTATGTTCAACTCCACAAGCTTTCTTTGAGTCGAGCGGTGACTTTACAAGGTGACATTTGTCCGTGCTTCCAAAATTGTACAATTGAGGGGTTGTTGATGTAACAATGCGAAGAAAGTTGCACCGAAGTCTTCTGGAAGTGAGAGCGTGCTCTCGATGCGTCGCGATCACGGACACGAAACTCGGAGTGTTTGATGTTCCGACTCGAGAGGTTGGTGGAAGGGGGGTTTTCGGGGGACTGTGTGTGTGTGTGTGTGTGTGTGTGTGTGTGTGTGTGTGTGTGTGTGTGTGTGTGTGTGTGTTTTTATCCCAGTAAGGGTTAAATGCCGCACAAGTACTCATGTGGTTCCGAGCCTCCAAATTTTTTTTCAAGTAAATGATAACTTTTTGGAACCAAACAACAAAATGGTCTAAATGAAAATGGGGGAAGATTTTCATTCCTTTTTCATGGTAGACAGAATAGGTACATAAATACCTTTTGCTTTGTGATACTATCAAAGGATATAATTTGTACAAGACGTGATCTTGCATGGGCAGTGTAACAGTTTTGGTGTAAATGCAGTTGTGTGCAGCAGAAAAGTTCCAGTTACTTCTACTTCTCTCTCCAAATGTTGGGAGCAAAGAACAGAGAAAAGCGGATAACGGCAATCTAGTGCCTTGATGCCAGTGTAATTACGCCTAGATTAGAGCAGAGATCCCGCAGGAACTATGATTAAAAGGAATGCGTAAGCGAGTGGGGATTGATACAGTAAAGTGAGCCGTACATGTACGAGATTTGTTGGAGTCGGTAGAGCCAGCCATATGTGCATGCACGAGACATGATGGGACAGGTAAAGTGAGCCGTACGTACATGCTCAAAATTTGCTGGGATAGAAAAAGTGAGATGTATATACATGTATAACTTTGCTGAAACAGGTAAAGTAAGACGTAAGATGTGTGTGTGTGTGTGTGTGTGTGTGTGTGTGTGTGTGTGTGTGTGTGTGTGTGTGTGTGTGTGTGTGATATATATATATATATATATAATCTCACACACACACACACACACACACACACACACACACACACACACACACACACACACACACACACACACACACACACACATCGTGTGCACAAGCGTTAAGTACAAAGTGAGAAATACCTGCTGCACAAACGAGCATTGCTGGTACAGGAATAGTCGAGTGGTACACGTGCGCACCAGCATTTCTTTTAGATGTAAAGCGAGCCATATCTCCTGCACACATGTCCTTGTAAAGCGAGCTGTGCTTGTGCGCGCAAGCATTGCTGTTACACGTAAAGAAAGGTATACCTGCATTCATGAGCATTGCTGGTCAGCTAAAGTGAGAAGTATCTCCTGCCAACACGAATGTTGTTGGTACAGCTGAAGCATGCTGTACATGCTCTGGCTTTGTGAGGGAGCGACTGTTGATAAATGGAGTTGTTAAAGTGGCCAAGCCACGTTGCTAGTTCGTCTACAGGGTGGCCAGGCTTGTCGGAATGCTCCACTTAGCGTTTCCTCCTAATTGAACCGCTAAGGAAATCAGGGCTCATGTTCCTGTGCGCTCCTCACCGCGATTTGCATGTTTATCACTCTCACGGGGCCGTGCTCGTATTTCGAGTGAAATCGGGAACAAGATGCACGGTGTTTGCAGGAGGTGAAATTGAGGCAGGGTGCGCGACAACTGCACTGATTCATTTCTACTTTAATTGGACTTATCCAACACATGCCTCTTCACTCTTATTTTGCTTCCTTGATCCAGAGAAGAAATACCTTTTTACAAGAATGAGAACTTGTACTGGAAATCACATTGGCAGGTCAATTTGTTTGAATGCTCATGTTTACAATTGCTTCACATTGCTTCTCGAGTACTATCCCAAGTACTGATAAATATTAAGAAGTACCACTAAATAATTCCTGCACAGCTCCTGTCCGCACACTGCTTTGATAAAGTGCATATAAAAATAATGTAAATTAAGCACTGCCTCTTAAATTGTTGTTTTCTGAAAATGCTTCTTGTCATGAGCAGACTGTCTTTTATTTGTGGTCATCATAATCCTGCAAACCTTGCTGTCTCTCAACACAGTTGATCTTTTGAATACACTGAACGCAAAAAGTGAGCTTGGCTGGAAAGTCATCCCTTCCACAGGAGTGAGTAATACAACTGTTTCATTTCTCACTATGTACTCCCTTACAACTCTCACCATTCGTGAAAGAGAATCGTGCGACCATACCAACCAAATAGCATCCTATGCTGGTGGAATCCCATAAGCTCGATGATGGAACATGAGGTGCTAACAAGTGGACCTTTCTAAGGCTAGTTGGAATTTTCATGAAGGGATAGTGTTGCTTGTGTCCGCAAACAAGTTAAATAATAAATTTTATCAACTGAAAGCTAATAAGACTATGTTAACCACTATCGTGAGAGAGGTGCAGCTGATATATCAAGCACTGGCCCTTCATTAGAGAAAAATAGGTTTTTCAGTTGATAAAATCCATTATTTAATACTGGACAAGTCACGCTCCTTTGCAGGAATGTAAGTATGAAAGACTAGTCTGATGAGCAGCTGTGGGAATTAAACCACAGCATTCAGAGAAACACCAAACAAGGCTTTACCCACTCCACCTGCGAGCTTCTCTTTTAGCATCCTCTAAGGATGATAATGATGATGATGATGATGATGATGATAATAATAACTAGAGTGGAGTTGATGGCATGCAATCGCAGATCCTCATGCTTCCCACCTACTGCAAGGTTGAAAGTTGGTGAAAGGTTCCACCAGCAATGACCCACTATCAAATTGTTTTTTTTCATTTTGACCTTTGTGACCCCAAGTCCCCACCCCATGGGGCATGACCCAGGCATCAAATCCAAAAAATCGTTGCATATTTCATGTGTCCCCCAATGTTGATTGCATATACAAAGTTCCATTAAAAAATGTTTTAAAATATGCTGCAATTGTATTTTCTGGAATTTGACCTTTTGACCCCACCCCTGGGGGCAGGGCCAACAGTAATACTGCTTGCTCTTCCACCTTCATGCCATGTGGTGATCATAACTACTGAGTTTGGTGAATTTCTGCCCAACTGTTTAGGAGGAGATAGTGTGACAGACAGACAGATTGGATTACAAAATGTCGCTGTTTTTTTTTCAAAAAATGTGAGGATAATAATAATTAAAAATTTGAGAATTCTTTGTTGCTCATTATGACATCAGTAAGTACCAAAATGCTATGTACAATGACTTTGCTAAACACATGTATCAAAGATCTTTCAATGCAAGATTGAAGTGTTGAATTATGCAAGCATGCCTTTTTATTGGCAAAGGTTAGAGGTTGCACTGTTCAAAGTGGTGTTTTGGCTTTGAATCAATGGACCAGGCACACCACCGCAACAAAATGAGTCTTCCTGGCTATTGAGCAAATAGTTGCTGTTTTTGAATCTGATACCTTTCAAGTATCTTTGACAAACACATCATTCTGAACACTTTAGAGCTTTCTGAGGCAATTAAGCAAAAAAATAAATTTAAATTGGCTAATTTCATCCAAGACCCCTCCATGGTCTTTCGCGCCTATAAAATATACTTCCCTTATCTCTCAACCAAACAAAGCTTGGAATAATTACTTTCACAACTTTCCATGTTGCAGTTTCCTGAAATTCACTTTGTCATTCAGCTAGAAACTGTTTTTGTGTAAATGAAATCTCTCTATTCTGATGGGGACTTGATGTTGGCCTGTTTAGCATTCCCATCTAAGCAGGTAGCATGTGATGCTGGGATCATGGGTTTAAATCCCGTATCCTGCTTTGATTTGTTCATTCTCAAGCAATGTCCTTGTGATTCTTAGCCTTAAAAATTTATAGACGTCTCCTTTTGTCCTTGCCCCAGCGTGATGTACGTTTACAAGCTCGTCCATGAACATTGTTCACCGTTTAACAAAATAATATTTAACCTGAAATTGTGATGAGTTCATAACACCAAATATTCCCAATATATATATATATATATATACTAAGTGTGTGTGTGTGTGTCTCCAAAACCATGAAACCTAGCAGCCTGAAACTTTTCACACATACTAAGAAAACTCCAAGGAAGTGCAAGAGTGAAAATTGTGTGTTTGGGTTAATTAAAACACCAATTTTGAAGAAAATGAACAGCCTTATTTAATTATATCATTTTTCAGGCGCATCTTCTTTTCACCGCTCTCATTGGGATCTTATGGCATAATCCTTTGTAACTTCGCTGTGGTCTAAAGCCACCATGTTTTTGACCTGCTAATCCATCCCATGACTTGGAGCAGGCTGTAACAATTTCTTAACTATCATGCTGTTGTTTTCACTTTCCTCACTCATATTATTGAATGCCTGTTCATCATAGCTATGAATCTCTGGGTACATTGCAATGCTTATAAACACCTGGAGACGTCAGCGTTCATTGCTTTATTTCATTTCCGCACATGCGATCACTGTGAGAATCTTTTAAGCTAAGCAGAATTACAAAATTAAAGCTCCAGAATCGAACTTACAAGCAGTTCCCACACCAAGAAAAGTGTCAAATTCATTTGTCAAATTCGGACATATTTGACATTTTGGGCGTCTCTGGGAGGTGTATGTTTAATATTACGTTTCGGTGATTGCTATTCGCGTGCCAAGCGAGCCGTTTCTTGTCAAACGTTTCATTGGAGTGCTTGCTTGTGTGCTTAAGCCACTTGGCGAGTGCTCTTCAAGCTGCTTGGTTGTTCGTTTTGGTAAAACTACCCGTGCTTTCAATCTAACATCGATTAGATCTACGTTTCCGCCTGTGTTGGGCCCCACGGTGCTATGTGGTGGGTACCTCGGGAGGTGTGTCATCTGCTAAAAATGTGCAATTTTATATTTACTAGACATTGTTTTGTTTCACCTTTTTGTGCGATCTCCTTTTAATATAATCCACCCCTCACTTTGACATCGATACAGAAAAAACAATAAGGTCCATCCGATCATGTGATTGCCATGATCTAGCTTTGAAGGAATAGAGCATAGATAAACATTTTGTGTTCTGCGGCTTGATAGATTTTTGAATTGAATTTTGTTAATTTCCCACTTGAATTGCTCTTTCAAAGAACTCTACTTCAAGGTAAATCTTTGTGTTTGTCATTTTTTTGTATTTAATGCATGTGTACATTTTCGCGTGTGTGTATGTATTGTCGTGTTCATGCCGGTTCAGACCGACCTGGACGAATAGCCGAACGATTTCCCTTTGCGGTGAACAGATGAGTTCCTCGGAGATTAATGGCGCTCATGGGATGGAGGGTGGCAAGGACCGCGTCGCAGACGGGGGCACACGGGTTTGTACTCGAACCCACAACAGACAGACACAAACAATCTTAATAAACAAAGTTTTAATGACATAAATCAGATATTTATAAAGGAGATAAATCAAAACAGGATAATAATGAAACTTGAGGTGAACTAAACCGAATTCAGAGGCAGCTCCAAACAGACAGTAACAAAAACGAACAAGGGGAAAAGTTAAAACAAAAGAAAAATCCCTCCTTTATTCTGGGACTTAGCTTTGTGTCCAGAAGTGGTCTCTTGTGCATTTGGGCGATCAAACCCTCATCCTCCTGCGCAGGAAACTCGCAAAATGGCTCCAAGCCACTCTCTGGGCAGGAAATGTATGGGAGGTAGTTTGTGCGGATGGTCCCTTCGTTAAGGGCCCAGTAACCGCCGTACAATCTCTTTTCACAATTACACTTGCCGACGCCGCTCCTCTGAAAAATGGCGCCACCTTCTTCCCAGATTGCACAACATGAGGTTCCGAGGTGCGGTCTCAACAGTTAATGGCCAGCGTCCTTCTCCAGCATGCGAATAAATTCTCCTCAGCATGAACACGAGAATCGTGCGGCCTTCTTCACCATGCCGAGAGCGGACAGCCAGAGCCTCGTTTCAAACGTGTTCCTCATAGGACCTCTCTTCACGCTCTTGTTTTTGAGTCCCGACCGCGGATCCTGCCTCACTCCTCATCTCTCTCTCCCTCTGACATCACCCCATCCATCATCCACCCCAGGGGCATGGTCTCGCTAGTTGTCATTACTGGAGGCAGGGTTTTTGCCTACTTGGCACGTTTGGCTGGTTGTTGTTGTTTTGAGGACGCATTTCCTTTTTATCGCCGGTCTTGAAACGCAAAAAGATAGGAAAAGGTCACAGGGGGCAATCACATACTGAGTGAAATTATCCTTTATCCATACCTAATTAATACAACACCGCCCCTCGTGTGGTGACGCATAACAACTGAAGCTGACAGTTTCCCTACTTAATTTACATTGAGATGTCTCCTTCACATCCACGGGCCATGCGACTCTATACAATCCTACATTTACTATGAAGTTCCTCCATCTACCCCACAAACATAACAGTATATAAATTGTATGACCACAACGGCATGTGGCACAGGTGTGTGTGTGTGTGTGTGTGTGTGTGTGTGTGTGTGTGTGTGTGTGTGTGTGTGTGTGTGTGTGTGTGTGTTTGTAAACATATGGGGTTTCAGAATGTGTAACGGACTCCTCCCAGGGCATGCTCAAAGTATCCATCTTCATTTCAGTTTGGTGTCATGATTCATGGATCAATCTGTGAAGTTTTCTGTTCTCAATGTTTTGTTTTCGATGTTCATGTGAGATGGCATCATTAGGTCGTACGTCAGCGGTAGGTACTTCCATGTTTTCAGTGATTGCTTTTGGTTCATGTTCCCACAAATTTTCTGGAACTCTAATATAAAAGTTTGCATTTGTGTTAGCGGATTACTTTATAAACTCTGTTGGTTCGTTGTGTGCACAGCTGTTCTGACATGTTTTTTTTTTTGTTTTTTTTTGGTGTCCGGTCATTAAGCGTCACATATCATTCTCTTTGCAAACACCACCTCCACCCCTCACCTGTCTTTTTTCTTTTTTCCTTCCCCCCCACCCCCAAACCTCTCTCTCTGTCCCCTCCTTACTCTGCCCTTCTAATAAAATGCAGCACTCTCCTCCCACACCTGTCGATCTCTTGCTCTGTGTGTGTGTGTCTCTCTTTTCTTTCTCTTTGTCTCTCTCTCGTCTAGATGCCAAACTGCCATTTCAGGGCAAAGCATGCTTTAGCGTCATTATGAAGTTTTTTTGGTTGATTCATCATCTCTGAGCTATCCTGAATCAGAATCAGCCGGGTGCCAGACTCGCACCTTTAAGAATTTTTTTTAGAGGCGAAAAACAAAATGGCTACCACCGACTTTCGATAAATTCTATTTTGGGCTATATATTCACTTCTAATGCACTTACACGTACACAATTTTGGTGTTTACTGCTATGTTTCATGCGACAGACAAGGTAAACGTTGATGATTCTCTCAAGGTTGGACGACAACAGATGGCGGAATTTGAATCTGGATGGCTAACAAGCTTCAAGAAGACACTAACCAAGAAAGTGACCCTGATGGCTTCGACCAAAAAGAGCATCAAGCTGGATGGAAGGCCAGTATATGATACCGAATTGATCTACACCCGAGTCATATGTCTCCAACAATACAGGGATATTGATATCAAGGATGTCCTCTCTTACAAACTGTTCCCTGTCCCAGCCTCCTTGTTTGATGAGAGCGGTGCGATGCGGGCTCAGTTGAAAGCAATCCTGAAGACGAAAGTCCAAGTTGAGCAATCAAGTCGAATCCAAGGTGTTCCAGATGCTGTCACCATCGATGGATGCGCCATGTTATGGACTGTACATTGGCACACAAATGGTTCAGTTGAGGATTATGTGATCAACTTCATGGGAACCATCAAATACCACCTGGAGTGTTGTGACATATACCTGATTTTCGACAGGTACATCAAAAATCAGCACGAAACAAATGACGAGATCCAGTCGCGCAGGTCATGATTCAAGTCAAAAACATCAACTCAACTTACACACAACACTTCCAGCGCAAAAAGTGGTCCTAAATGTAGCCTACAACAAAGTACAACTGATCGATTTGATCTGTCAGTATCTGATGATCCACATTGTGGACAACCATACCAAACTTGTGATCACCGAAAAAGATCCTACACCAGTACAAGTATGGAACAATTCCACTCTCCAGAGACAAGATCTGAAAACACCATGAAGAAGCAGATGTCATCATCATTCATCACTTACTTAGAATTGTGTCAGGTGTCAGTGGTGACTCACACATCAAAGTGGTCTGCGACAATACAGATGTCTTTGTCCTGTTGATTCATTTCTACCTCGAGGAAAAGATGACTGTGGATGTCAGCATGGAGAGTCCGTGTGCTGGGAGGGCGAATGTAGACATTCGTCAAACAGCACTGAAACACAAAAGCATCGCCAAATATCTGCCTGCGGTACATGCTCTGACCGGATGCGATACTGTCGTATTTGTTTGGCATTGGAAAGGCCACAGCGCTGAAGGTACTAATGGGCGGACATCATCCCACCTTACTTGGTGAGCTGGAAGCAGATGAGGAAAAGATGATATCTGAGGCAACTACCTTCATTGCTGCCTGTTATGGTTCCAAAGTCGAAGGTGATGTGTCCACACACCGGTATCAGTTGTGGAAGTTTAAGATGGCCAACTCCAAGATTACCTCTGCTCAGGAATTGAAGTCGTTGCCACCATTGTATGATGCCTTTGTTCAACATGTACATCGCGCTCATCATCAAGTCATTATATGGAAATCGGCCACACAGTCAGACCCTCCGAACTTGGATCCTATCAAGTATGGATGGCAAGAAGGTGAGGACGGTGCGACGTTGCGTCCAACCACACTTCCACCTGATGTGTCTGCTGCACCAGTAACCATTCTGCAGCTGATCAAGTGTGGATGCTCCACCAGCCGGCCATGTTCCACTGGGAGGTGAGGTTGTGTAGCAGCACAGATGTCATGTTCGATGTTTTGCAGTTGTAATGCTGGATCAGACTGTTGAAACGAACAGACAAGGGCAGTGGCTGCTCATCATGACGATGATGACGAAGATTGAACATAATGTAGAACATTGCATCCTTAACAAAGTTAATATTTGTTTGCCGAAAAATAAAAGGTAATTTCAAAATCATATACATGTACATACTTACTTTAAGACATAACCCGAAGTCATAGTCAACTATCCACATGTATCCGCATATATTTGTGTGAAAATCGTATTCCAATATAATCATCGATTCATTGATCATTGCAAGTGAGTTACTTCAGCTGTCATTGACAATTATTGTACGTGGTATTAATATTTGAGGGTTCATCAAATTCAATTTCTTACTCGAAGTGACCAGTGGAACTGCAAAATAGCCATTTTTCGATCCTCGTGGAGGATCTCTAAGTCTTACTCACGTTGTTGTTCTTCATCTTCTTCTTGTGGACTTTTTTGTTTCACAGCCTACAGTTTTCATCGAAACTTCCTGAAACTTGGCGTATATATGTAAAAATACCCTGCGTACACAGTAACCATCTCCGATTTTGAAAATTCCTCCTAGAAAAAAAGTTATGACGTGAAAATATTTCCTCTAATATGGAAATCGCCTAAAAAATTATCTCCGAAACTAGGCAAGCTTTTTGAATTCTGTTTGCGGGAATCGAACATGGCATTAGCAGAGATGAATTACCACACATATGATACATCACTATGACGTCATATCAATTTTTATGACGTCATTCCTATTTTTTGACATTTTTTGTTTCACAACCCAGAGTTTTCATCGGATCTTTGTGAAACTTGCCACGTATATGCAGAAAGCCCACGTGCAGGCAGTGACCATCTCCGATTTTGGAAATTCTTCGTAGAAAAAAGTTGATGTCATAATATCGCCGCTAATGGAAAGCGCCTCCTTATCTCCAAAACTATGCAAGCTGTTTGAATTTTCTTTGCAGGAATCAAGCTGGGCATTAGCACAGATAATTGCTTGCAAACCTGATACATCACTATGACGTCATATTCGTTTTTATGACATCATCATAAAGAGGACGAGGATCTTAGCTCATTTGAGCTTGTTAATATTAAAATGGTGGCCATCTTGAAAATATGAGACAGGTCATATATATACACCTTCAATTTTATCATTATCGGATTCCTTGACCATGAAAACATAGTTGTGGACACCAAAATTGTGTTTGTAAGTGCATTAGAAGTGAAGATATTGCCCTAAACAGAACTTATCAAAAGTCGGTGGTGGCCATTTTGTTTTTCGCCTCTAAAAAAAATTCCTCAAGGGTGCGAGTTTGGCACCCGGCTGATTCTGATTCAGGATAGCTCAGAGATGATGAATCAACCAAAAAACTTCATAATGACGCCACAACATGCTTTTTCACATTTCCGCTGGACGACTCCTCTCACCTACCACCTCCTCGCACCCTCCCTCCTACAGTGTATAGCAACGTTTGGTGAGGTGTCGCTCTCCCCACCTTCCCCCCTCCTCTCTTTTGCTCACTCTCTCATCCCCCTTCCTATCTCCCCCTTCTTCATCCTCTCTGCCTCCCCTCCCCCCTCCTTCCCTTCACCGACCTCCTCTCTCTCTCACTCCCTCTTTCTCACCCCCCTCCCTTATTGTCCTCGTAAGCAAAGCGACGGGTTGTATTTGCTCATGTGTGTATGTGTATATATATATATATATATATATATATATATATATATATATATATATATATATATATATATATATATATATATATATATATATTATATTTTCATATGTCGGTGATGAGGTGTTTCTTGACTCGCATCATTATCTGGTTTGAAAATGGACAAGTACATGGGAAAGAAGAATCGGTGAGGGCAGACACCGTTTTGTCTCCTTTATTGGATTGACTCATGACTTGACCAATAACAGTGCACATTCAGCAAATACATTGATTTCATTAAATGTAATTTTTGATATTATCTCTGGTTATAATTTTTTAAAAATAATTATTTCTGTTTTAAATCAATCATTTTGAGACGAATTTTTTCCATTATTACTTAGTTCTAACCAAGTCAGCTCTCGTCTTACCGGTATCGTCACTAGTCACTAGTCATTTAGCTTGACTGCGCTATCTTTTTTTACAATATATAATGTTCTTCATGTAAAAGTTCCAAGTAATATCCTTATTCTATTTTTAGGCATTATGTGCTAATTATCACGAAATATAACTATTTAAGAAGTCATTTGAAATGTTACTTTGTGTATGTGTAGTATACAAAACCTCGACGAAAAACGGTGCCCTTCTGTTGATCCAGGCAGTTGGGAAATTAGGCAATTGCTTGTGAGTTAAGGGCATAACTTCAAATAATATAGCTTTTGTAAGTAGTGTGTGTGTGTGTGTGTGTGTGTGTGTGTGTGTGTGTGTGTGTGTGTGTGTGTGTGTGTGTGTGTGTGTGTTTGTGTTGTTATGGCTGGCTTCCTTCTATGGTGCAGTAATTGGTCTTTATTTTGATAATCTAAGAAGATGCATAATTGATGTGCCTTTTGTCAGATGAATACCTGATTTTAATACAGCCAAGTAGTAAAATGGGGTTGGTCAAATCTGTGTGGCTGAATACCAATTAATTTCAGCCAATCTACACTGGACCTGATTGTGTATCCATTCACTTTGTGCCAACACTGATTTTTGTCATTCTCCTTTCCTCCTCCTCCTCCTCCTCCTCCTCCTCCTTCCTATCCTTCTTCTTCTTCTTCTTCTTGTTGTTCTTGTTCTTGTTCTTCTTCTGCTCTGCTTCTCCATCTTTATCTTCTCTGTCCTTGTCTTCTTTGGATTCGTATTCTTCGTCTTCATTGTTTTCTTCATCTTCGTTGTCCTGTTTGTCATGTTCATCATCGTCTTCATCATTGTCTTCATTGGTATTGTTGTCACCTTATTCCTCTTTACCACCCGGTGCTCCATTATTTCTCGCTTAAGGCATTTCATTAACTTGTCATGAATACATCAAACTCGTCTGTTGTGAGATTTGAAACCGATCGAGAAAAGAGATGCTCACAATTGTCGAAGACGTGCCTACCTTTATTAATTTTCACTATCATGTCCCTTGAGGGCTGGTAGGATGGATTGGAGGTACGCACACTCAATGTTAATGTTAAGCTGTCTAGCTTGGGTTTGAATCTCGCTCCAGCTATAAACTGTCATCCCGGTGTTTCACAGACAGGGCGATTCATTAAAGTGTGTACCGCCCCCATCCCATCTCCTGGCATTAGTTGGTGGACATGAAAGATCCCACAGTGCCTTTCGCAAAGAGTAGGCGAGTGATCTCTGGCAACATGGCTAATTCCAAATTCCAGCCCTAACCTCCTGAGTCAGACCCAATCAGGATTGTAGCCTAGTAACTGCTTTGGCAGCATCAACACTCTGCATCAGGCATAATACATGATGATGATGATGATGATGATGATGATGATGATTGCTCCTTGACTTCAATACATTTGATCCATCCATCCTTCAGACTGTCTGTGCCAGCAAAATACGTTATCAAATTGCTTCTTCAGACACCTCTTGATTGTTAGTCATTTTCTTGACATCAGTGATTCATCGGCCACAGAGTTGGCACTGGAGGCAATGAGTAGTTGTGATATATGAAATAATCACTTCAAAGGACGGAGGTTAGCTAGTTTGAGGCTGCTTTGGAGGTGATATTTGCTATGTGGCCTGCCTGGCAGAGGCCATGGTTGATGCTGAGGATAAGTTCAAGAGACTTTCCATCTTCCAGTGGGTGACAATGGAAATAGATAGGTGGGTTCTTACGTTGAATGATCCTTCCAGAGCGACAGGGTAAAATTGAGATTTTTCAGGATTGTAAACATGTTCCATATATCAGACCAATATCTAATTAATTCTATATCAACAGAGTGAAGCAACTGATGTCTGCCTTCCAGTGGGATGGGGGTACTGTATGACACAGCGTTACATAATTATCTGCAAAAGAAAGAGCGGGTTTTCCAGAGCATAAGAGAGGTCATGTTGGTAGATTAGAAACAAGACTTGGCCCAAGACACTCTCTTAATCCTTACTATATTTAATGGACCGGTGTGTGTGTGTGTGTGTGTGTGTGTGTGTGTGTGTGTGTGTGTGTGTGTGTGTGTGTGTGTGTGTGTGTGTGTGTGTGTGTGTGATGTTGCTCCTCCTACATTTCTGGGCTGATTACATCCAGTCTTGCTCCATAGCATCAGCATGACCCAAATTAATGTATAGTCATGTTTTCATCTTTGACGGTGGTCTTGGGGTGGTGGACGCAAATTCTCTATGCAAATGTGTATCGTGTAGCACCTCCTCCAGGTGGGGGAGGGTAGTGCAAGACCCCCATTTACAGTGCATTGTTCCTGTCCCCACGTTTTCCTGTGCAGTGAGGTGTTTTGAATTATAAGCAGTCGGTATGTTATGACTTCATGCACCTAACCTGGGTTAATTTAGTTTTTTTGCTGATATAAAGCTGGCAGTTGCCTGTACATTGCCCAGATAAAGGTATGCGTCAATGTGTTGCATGCTTGGAACAAGGTCACCCGAATAGTGCGTACTCTGCTAGTATTAATAACCTCTGTTCCCTTACAAGGAACTTCAATGCTGAATGAGGCCATTGAGCCCATCAAACCTGTGCTATGGTTTCCAACCCATGGTTGTTTTTCTATGCTACATCCCTTTTAAATGCTGAGCATCAGGCAAGGAAGCAGCACATATCATTTTTCAAGTCTGGTATCACTCGAAAAGGGTTTGAACTGCCAACAGCCCAGACTCAGAGCGGATGCTCTAACTGTAACTTCCTCGATTCTTATTAAGTGCCTAAAGGCACTCCAGCATCCAACAAAAGAGAGAAGATTCTGTTGATCGCAACATGTTAACTGTACAAGTGGAGGAAGTCAGCCAGATATGAAGGTGTCTTTGTATGCCACAGGCAGTGAGCTTGGCTCGAAGGGTATGATACCATACTGCGTCAAATGCTCGATATATATCCAGGGAGGTCATGCCCTCTTGTTTGAGATTTAGGAGCTCCAACCATTGCTGAGAGAGTAGTAAATGTAAGTCCAGTGTTCAGTAACTGGGAGAGAATCCAAACTGATGGTCAGAGATCAGGCTATCTGAAAATATGAAAGGCTTGATGTCTGCAGCAAAAATAGAATCTATGACTTTGCTTATAGTTGGAAGTAAGTTTACTGGCCAATAATTTAGAGGATGTTTTTGCATTCCTCTTGAGATTGGACGTCTTATATTTGGATCAGGTCGAAGAGAAGGGTTTTGTCAGGCATATAATGAATAAAAATAATAAAACATTTTCGGTTATCCACCGTGAAAATCTTACAGAAGCGCTGATGTTTTAACACTTGCCCTTCCTTAGAGTGAGTACCGGCTTGCTCCCAGGAAGGACAAGTATGTATATTCCTGGTTACTCTCTCTCTTTTCTGCTTTGATGGTGTAGCTGTTTTTTAAATATTCTTACACTTCAACCATATTCTCTGTTAAATGCTCTCTTCTAACCACTCGTAACCATCTACAATAGCTCTGGCTCTGCACATCCTCTCCGTAGTCACCTGTTGTGCGGTGTACCACCTCTCCTCTGGAAATGACATATATTTCTTGTTTTCTTTCAGCATGAATCTGTTGCAAACTACCAACCTCCACCCTTTTCTTTCTTGTAGTGATTTCAGATGCCACCCTGCCACTTGGCTGAGAATCCATAATAACACTGCTATCAAGGCGATTAGACATGAGAAAATCAGAAATTTTCCAACTTTGATCTCTAAAAATGCTTTCTCAACTTGGAAGGAATTTTTATTGAGGTAAATATGAGGTCACACCACAAAACTTGCAAAAAATACGCATACCCGAAAGCCATCCGGAATATAACATGAGGCTTATCTAAAAACTGGTCGTTCTTACCTGTCTTCCTCTTCTAAGTCGGTCTCTGTGAATGCTCTCATTCCATCCCCTCACTATTAAAAGAAATTCAAAATGTCAATTCAAGAAATTATTGGCCCTCATGATCAGCCATAAACTCTCCAAAGCAGACCATGTCACCAAGCTAGTCACCAAAGTCAGGTGAACACTGGGCATTCTGTCATGGTCAAAGTCATTTCTTTATTCTACATAACTTCTCACAGCCAATAAAGCATTTGTATAAAGCAAAATGAGGTGTTGTTCTTTCAATACTAAATTGGTGCATTTGTATATTCTCTCCTCCCTCCCCCCCCTTCCATATATCTCTATCTCTATCTCTATCTCTATCTCTATCTCTATCTCTATCTCTATCTCTATCTCTATCTCTATCTCTATCTCTATCTCTCTCTCTCACACAACATGGACCAACTTTTAACCACCCATCCCAACACACTTTCTCATATGAGGTGATTTAAATTGTTACCTTACAAATCACTGGGTGTTGGTACCTCCCTCACCAGCCATGGAATTTCAGCAAAGGACTTCTGTGACCCCATTGGACTGACTCAATCTGTGAAGTTTCCAACCTGGATTTCTTCCAATGGCAAATCCTCCCTTCTGGACTTGATGATGACAAACTTTCCTGCAAATTTCTCCTGCTCTTCCACTGCTCCAATTGTTTCATCTGATCATGTATGTTTAAGTCAGAGCCAACATCCCCCTGGCAATTCTAAGAGAGCTGCCTCAGCACTGGTGAGTCTGGCAATTCACTCAGGCAGATTGACAAGGACTGCAAGCAGCCATCTCAATTCAGGATCAGTCTCCAATATCTACCATCCCTGATATTAATTCAGCCTGGGAATTCTATCACAGAAACCTGCACTCCATTCTATGTCATCTTCAGTTAAACTACCCTTCTTCCCACCTATGGTACACGGAATTATGTGGTGAGGCAGTTGCTTTGAAAAAACTTGCCGACTCTACCTGGAAGGCAATCTCAGATTATTCCACAAAGCCTGCAACAAGTGTGTGTCTACTCTTAGGAGAGCAAGAAAACAATGTCTGTCCAACCTCAAGATTGAACATTCAAACATGTCTCCCTCCTCCACAACCTGGTGGCACCAGGTTAAGTGTGTCTCTGGTGTATGCTTCCCCTCCATCCCATCCCTCGCTTCAAATGGTGCCAAAGCGGACTCCGCTCGTGAGAAGGCAGAATGCCTCAATTCTGTGTTTACTTTCAAATCTGATGTCCCCCAACCCCACACTCTGTAGCCCCCTACCCAATCACACCCAATTGCCCCTGGACTCTGTGTATTTTGCACCTGAGAGGATGGAGAGGTTTTTGGCAACCCTCAAGTGATTCTGCAACTGGACTGGATGGCATCTGCTCACATGTCCTAAAAACCTATTCTGCTGCTCTTGCACATCCTCTTTCTGCTATGCTCACCATATCATTGATTTGCCCTAGGTCATCCTCCATCTGCTTGGAAGTCAGATGGAGGATGACCCACATTACATAAACAAAGTGAAAAAAAACCAAACCCCTTAACTCTAGACCTATCAGCTTAGTTACAATCATCACAATGGTCATGGAATCAATCATTGCAGTTGATATAAAATCCTTCCGTTTTTTCTAACGACGTTATCTCAGATCACCAATTCCGATTCAGAATTGCATTGCATTCAGTTGCATTCAGAATGGCATGCTGCTTCCTCTCTCTCAACAATGGATGGAGGCCCTCAAGACTCAATGTCATACATGAGATATTGACTGTCTCTTGAAAATTTTTGAGTTTTCGATATAGTCTAGAATCTCAACTTGCTCTGCAAACTCTCTGCCGATGGTATCCAAGGCCAACTCCACTCTTACGTTGCTGACTTCACATCCTCAGAGCCAACATGTGGCTCAAAATGAATCTTTTCATCTACTCTCCCTGTCAGGGCTGGTGTGCCCCAAGGCAGTGTTCTAGGCCCCGTCCGATTCCTCATCTTCATCCACGACCTCTCTCACTCTTTGGAATATCCTCTTTATCTATTTACTGATGACTCCACCCTCTGCCATGACATCCATCATCCTTCAGAGAGGCATTCAGCAGCCTCTTCCCCCTCTTCAGACCTTGAACAAATCACGAGCTGATCAAACCTTGGAACATGTCTATCAATCCTGACAAATCTCACACTCGCTCTCCGAAAGGACCGTCTGGCAAGCTTTCCCATATACTTTCTTAACAATCTGCTTGAAGAAGCTCAGTCACTCAAACTCTAGGGTCTTACATGGTCTTTCTTGGGCAAACCAAATTTCTAAGTGGGCCTCCAAAGCCAGTGACCACATGGGCATTCTCCATCATATAAAGTTGTTCATTGGCACACCTGAACACACCTTTTCTTGCCTTTTAGCCAATATCAACATGAACAAGGTGTGTGGCATGGGCACCAGCCTAGAGGGGAAAACAGTAATCCACCAATCTGTAGATGAGGGCCTTGGAGGTAGAAGACATAAATATATTTATATATATATATATATATATATATATATATATATATATATATATATATATATGCAGTGCCTATAGAAAGACTACACCCCCTTTCAAAATTTTCACCTTTTCTTGTCTTATAACCTGGAATTAAATTGCATTAAATCAGACTTTTTCCACATTTATTTACACATCATAACCCACAAATTCCACAAATTTCAGAATATTTATTAAAAATACAAAACTAGAATATCTTGATTGGATAGGTGTCCACCCCCCCCCCCCCCAGTTATAATAGCAATTGTAATTTCGCTCAGGTGTTACAAATCACCTTCAAAATCACACACCAAGTTAATTGGCCTTCACCTGTGTTAACCCTTGGAGCACAGTCAAGACAATCATTAAGAAGTGGAAGGTTTATGGTACCAGCAAGACCCTGCTGAGATCAGGCTGTCCCTCCAAACTGGATGACCAAGCTTGGAGGAGACTGATCACAGAGGCCACCAATAGGCCAATGGCAACTTTGAAGGAGCGATATGCCTTTATGGCAAAGACTGGTAACTGTGTGCATATGACAATAATATCCTGACCACTCCACAAGTCTGGCCATTACAGTAGGGTCACAAGAAGGAAGTAATTAAACAAAAAGCCCACCTTGAGTCCCGTTTGAGGAATGAGGATTCTGAAGCCATTTGGCAAAATGTTTTCTGGCCTGACGAAACCGAGATGGAACTTTTTGGCCTAAATGCAAAATGTTACGTTTGGCTTAAACCCAACACAGCACATCACCCAAAGAACACCATCCCTTCTGTGAAGCATAGTGGTGGCAGCATCATGTTATGGGGATGTTTCTCATCATCAGCGACTGGAGCACTTGTAAGGATAGAAGGGAAAATGGATGGAGCAAAATACTATACAGAAACATCCGAGAGGAAAACCTGCTTCCCTCTGCATGAAAGCTGAAATCATGACGTAAGTTCACCTTTCAGCATAACAATGACCCAAAGGACAGAGCCAAAGCCACACTTGAGTAGCAAAGGAACAAAAAGATAAATGTCCTTGAGTCACCCAGTCAGAGCCCTGACCTAAATCTAATCAAAAAGCTGTGGCATGACTTGAAGATTGTTTTCCATCAATGCTCCCCATGGAACTTGACTGAGCTTGTACAGTTTCATCGATAAGGATGGTCAAATATTGCCCAATGAAGGTGTGCGAAGTTGGTGGAGACCTATCCCAACAGACTCACAGCTGTAATTGCTGTCAAAGTTGCTTCCACCATATATATATATATATATATATATATATATATATATATATATATATATATATATATATATATATATATATATATATATATATATATATATATATATATATATATATATATATATATATTGGACGACCCGTGAACCCGTTGGGTTCCCGTTGTGACAGCGGTTGATAAAAAAGATCATTTCAAAAAAGCATAAAAAAAACAAGATAGCTCCAGCGACAAGGTTGTTTGCATTGATCAAATATTCCCGAAGAGGACTTGACTGAATAGGGAATTTATTTTTTAACAATTTTTTTCGTTGCCAGATTTGAACGAAACTTGATATTACGTGTCAATGTGAAAAAAACCAGAGTTGGTGTCAAAGCCACCCAATGCTCGCCTGTTTATACATTTTTCGTTTTTAAAAGACTAGTCTAATAATATTTTTTATAAAGCATTGCAGTGAAGTCTGATCCAAATAATTTTAAAGCAATATATGTATTTGTTTATTGTAATCAGTAAAAAATAGTGTGGTAGATAAAAACATTAGAAAGGAAATAACTTGCACCAAAAACTTTAACATTTGCACGCTGACGCTCAGGCTCACGCTCACACCGGGGGTATCACTATAGCTCTCTGTTCTTCGAACAGGCGAGCCAAACACGGAGAAAAGAAAGTCGAATAAATTATTGTGTGTAATCTAAACAAAATTTTATTTATTCATGAGTACTGAAGTATTAGATCAAAATAGTGATGTTTATTTTATGAATAAAAATAAATCGTTCTTTGTCTATACTAAATGTTTGAGATTTTAAAATAAATATTTTCAAGAAAAAAACAAGATAGCCCCAGCGAACTCTACCACTGAGGTTGTTTGCAAAGATCAAATTCTCCCGAAGAGTACTTGACTGAATCGGGAGTGATTTTTTTAAAATAATTTTTTCGTTGCCCGATTTCAACGAAACTTGATACTGCACACTGCAGGAGAATGGTGAGTAAGGTGGCCCTAAAATTTTTGAGCTATCTTGTACCGTTTTGGCTGTATTTTGAGAACATGCATACATACATACATACATATATGTGTATATATATATATATATATATATATATATATATATATATATATATATATAATTTCCATGGTCATCAAAAATTCCCAAAAAAATGTACTCACATTTTGGCTCCTCATACCTCATTGAATTTTTCATTTCTTTTCAGATCAAATTGACCCTAATAATGGCAGAAGTATGACTAGGTTTTGAAGAAAGAAAATTTATCATAAAGTGCTACTGGAAGCACGAAAACATCATGGAAGTGCAAAGATAATTTAGAAGACATGTTCACAAAGTTCCACCAGCACGACGCACTATTGCTCGCATCCAAGATAAGTTTTAAACAGATGGAACTGTGCATGATGTCCATAAGGAGCGTTCAGGAAGAACACGGTCATAAACTACCCCCGCAAAGGAAAATCAATTGCTGGAAACCCTCCACCGATCCCCACGGAAATCTGTACGACAAATGGCTCGTGAGACAGGAATCCCAAAATCAAGCACCCATCGCATTTTGAAGCGAATTAATTGGAAAAGTTACATTCCAAAATTAATCCATGCTCTAAATGAAGATGATCCTGACCGGAGAGCTGAATTTTGTGAGTGGTACCTGGGCAAATGTGAAGAAGATGCAGCATTTCCATCCAAAATTGTTTGGAGTGATAAGGCCAGCTTGAAGTTAAATGGCTCAATTAACTGACACAATTGCACATACTGGGCTCCTGAAAATCCGCATGTTACTATGGAACACCATTTAAACTTACCAGGGGTTACTGTGTGGTGTGGGATATCAGCATTGGGAATCCTAGGGCCATTCTTTTTTGATCAAACTGTCACTGGGGATGTTTACTTAAACTTGCTGCAGGAATCCGTCGGTCCAAGTGTCGAAGAGATATTTGGTGACGAAGAGATTTACTTTCAGCAAGATGGACCACCTCCCCACTACCACCGTGATGTAAGGACCTATCTCAAAGCAACTTTTCCGAACAGATGGATTGGGCGAAGAGGTAGTGTTGAATTCCCTGCGCGTTCCCCAGACCTCACTCCAATGGACTTCTTTTTATGGGGATATCTCAAAGATAAGGTTTACGGCTCAAAACCAGTAACAGTCGATGAGCTGAAAGAGGAAATTGAAAGACAATGTCTTGAAGTTCCAAATGAAATGATTCGTAATGCTGTTGAATCCATTGGTCCGCGTTATTGGCTGTGTTTGGAACATGATGGTCGTCAGTTTGAACATTTGTAAACATGCATTTATACATTTAACCATTAATCTTGTTTCTAAGTCCATAAACAACGCATTTATTATCATTTAAAGAGTGAGTACATTTTTTTGGGACACCCCGTGTGTGTGTGTGTGTGTGTGTGTGTGTGTGTGTGTGTGTGTGTGTGTGTGTGTGTGTGTGTGTGTGTGTGTATATATGTATATATATATATATATATATATGTATATATATATATATATATATATATATATATATATATATATATATATATATATGCCTGGTGTTGGCTTAATGGTTAGGGTGGTGGGCTTAGGATCCGAGTATCCTGAGTTCAAATCCCACTCGGCTGTTGAATTAATACCAGGTGGGGTTGACTCTGCCTGTCATCCTTCCGAGGTCGGCAAAATGAGTGCCAGCATGCTGGTATCCTGTGTCGGAGTGGCGACCCGTCCAGGATTGTGCCCAATAGCCAAGGAGACTGCTTCGGCAGCACCAACGCTCTGCACAGAGTATGGTCCCAGTGGATGGATGGATATATATATATATATATATATATATATATATATATATATATATATATATATATATATATATATATATATATATATATATATATATATAATACAAAAAACCGTTGTCCCCAGGAACTGTGGATAAGGACATTCAAATGGGATGATTTAACTTCTCTCATCCATTTTTGAAGATTGCCAATATCAACTCGACTGACTTTTCTCTTGAGAATCTTACTGCAACATTAAAGGAACTGAAGATGGAAAAGCTTCTGGTCTTGATGGACTCCGTGCTAATTTTTGCAAAGCTTGTTGGGATTTTCTACATCTTGCTCTCATAGAAGCATTTCTTGCAGAGAAGCATTTCTTGAGTGTCTAGATCAGTAGTTGGGCTTTGTCCCACCCTCCCCCCTAATTTTCTGCAGGGCACACGTGATCCAATATCACCCCTCTGCTGATGAAACTTCCAAAATCCCAAATCACTGCTCACCTCCACTCATTTGTTCCTCTTTGGAACCAACTCACACATCCTCTTTAATCTCATTCTTCCCTTGCTTGATGAGTATCTCCCATCTAAAATCATGATCTTTTCTATACCCGTTAACCCCACCCAACTTACAAGCCCCCCTCATTCCAAATTTCCAACTTTTCCTTCTTAAGAGATTGCTTTCTACTCGTCTTGTCCATTCCACTCATCTTCCCCGACTCCTCATTCCTCCCCATATCCCTTATTTGTCGAAGTTTCCCTCTTTTGTCCTTCAATCCTGATGGTGGTGTCCCCACTCTCTCTTCTGTTCTTTTTGTTCTGTTGCATCCTGGTCCATTCTCTGGTCTAGCTCTTTGACGAGCCTTGACCTTGTTTCCAAAAAAACCCAGAAATGATAATACAAAATATTTTGTATTCGTCCTTGCTCTTATTCCAAACTACAAAGTTATACTTACTATGAGGTTTCAACAATATGTACTGAGACATACAGCACATGTGTGCTGTGTGGTTGTGAAGTTGGCCTTCGCTGTCTTCTTGTTCACTTACTTATCGCAGTGAATATGGTTATACTGTATACAACTTCTGAGTATTAAAAAAGTTATAACATTTTTGTGGAAATAACTTTGGTGTGACTTTTAAATTTGCCTCGAAATTCTTATTTTTCTTTTCATTCCTGTGCCATTAGGCACACAGAGTTGCCGAGGCAGTTTCATTGGCTTGGCCGCTGGGGGTTACAACCTGGAAAGGTCGCCACTCAGACTAAGGAAACTCGATTGCAAGTGTAGGAATTTGGAAATGGTGCCCATGATAGATCACTTCTTTGTGAAGTACACCATGTGGTCTTTAACATCCACTAACTAATGCTCGCAAATAAATTGATGAAAATTCTTGCATGCGGAACAGCAGGATGGCAGTTTAAAGCTGGGTCTGGATTCAAACCCAGGCTCGACAGCTCAGAGGCAAGTCTACATACCTCCACATAATCCTGCCAGTCCTTCCTATATGATTGCTATGTCCATAAAGTACTGAAGAAAATGTCACCACGCATGCTGCATCAAAACATGGCACAGGCCAGAGGTTCCCCATGCCAAGTCAAGATCATGGTGAATTGCCCCGAAGCTGCCGGAGAGCCGTTTTATGCTTCCTTCAAAAAAGGTGGATTTGCAGCACATTACAAATTTGATGCCTGTGTAGTCATTGCTTAGCAATCACTATAAGATTGTCAAAAGTGCTGGCACTGCATTTGAAAAAATTCATTTCATTCCTGATTGGCAATGATGAAACTTATTGTATTCTTGAATGATCCATTTATGATGATTTTCTCTTGGTGAGAGATTTCATTAATGTTGCTCATACTATATGTGACTGCTTTGGGCTGATATTCCTTGATGATGAAAAGGCTTTTGACAGTGTAGATAATTATTTTATTTTTTTGTTCACAGTTCTTACTAAGGCAGGCTTAAAGGATATTTTCATCTCTCAAATTATTATATAACTAGGAAATATAACCTGTTGCTTTGCTCAATATTAGTGGGGCGGAGGGTTAGGAGGGGGAAGAAAGGGGGAGGGATAGAGAAAGGAGGGGAAAGCGAGGAGGGGTGGGGAGATAGGAGGAGGCGAAGAAGGGGAAAGCTCGGAATGGGAAAAGAGCAACGGGGGGAGGGAGTGACCACTCATCAAACGTTACCATATATTGCAGGAGGGGGAGTGGGAGCGAGGAGGCCGGGAGAGAGAGGGGAGAGAGAAGACGTGTGGAGGGGTTTGGGAGGTGGTAAGCATGAGGGTAGGGAGTTCTGGACTTGTGTTTGTTCGGGGGACTTGAAGGGGAAAGGGAGGTAGTACAGGATTGAACAAAATGGGGTACATTAAAACAGCACATGAATACAGCATGCCGAGACTGCCCGGAGATATCCACGGGGGGGTGGAAAGAAAGGGAGAGAGAGAGAGACAGAGAGGGAGAGAGAGAGAGAGAGAGAGAGAGAGAGAGAGAGAGAGAGAGAGAGAGAGAGAGAGAGAGAGAGAGAGAGAGAGAGAGAGAGAGAGAGAGAGAGAGAGAGAGAGAGAGAGAGAGAGAGAGAGAGAGAGAGAGAGAGAGAGAGAGAGAGAGAGAGAGAGAGAGAGAGAGAGAGAGAGAGAGAGAGAGAGAGAGAGAGAGAGAGAGAGAGAGAGAGAGAGAGAGAGAAAGAGACGGAGGGGTGGGAGAGAGACTCTTCACCAAAATTGGACCAATTCTTCCATGTCACACACCCAACATGTCCACCAAGTTTTGTCCGGATCTGGATATTCACCAAAATGTAAATATTTCTTCCTTGTCATACACCGAATCTTTCCACAAAATTTCATCTGAATCCGTCTACAACATTTTTAGATATCCTGTACACAAACAGACAGACGACATGGGTGGTCGCGATATGGGTGGTCGCTACATAATTGCATACTAGTCATACAGTTTTTGATGGATCGGCTGAAAATTTGTCAGAGGTTGATTATAGTGCACATAAAATCCTGGAAGCCGATTTTTGATTTTCGAAAAAATGTATTTTTTAGGATTTTTCAAAATTTCAAAGTCCCGTTGCTAGGCAACAGTGGCGTTCATTGCAACGGTGCTCAAAAGCATACAACTAGATCCTGGTATGAACCTACCTGTCAAGTTTCATCAAAATCGGTTGACTCCTCTGGCCTCCAGAGCTGTCCATTACATACAAACAAACATACATACAAACATACAAACATACAGACAGACAGAAAAACTGAGAATAAGGGTAGCCTAGCAGCGACCACCCAAAAGAAAGGGTGAAAACATAACCTCCGTCACCTTCGGTGACGGAAGTAAAAGAAAGAGCAATCAGAGATCGCAGACCCTCGCCAGGACTTTTTTGTGTCGTGTATTTTGTGTGGCGTTTGTGTACTGGTGTGTTACATAATTAATATGAGATAATAAGAACTGCCACTAAAATAACTGCTGGCAGTGATGACCGCGTACTAAGACATCCTGCTTTGATGCAACCCCACTTTGATTGGACACTTGACCCTGACCCATGACGTTTTTCATTATTATTCAATTGAATTTAGAATAGGATTAATGTTAATTCAATTAATATGAAATGGAAGACCAAATTGGTGGTCCTGCTTTGAAGGAGTCCTTGCATCTGAAGGAATCCGAAAAAGCAAAAAGAAAAGATGAAGGCATCAGGAGGAACCTGGATCGGATTCGCATTTCAGCTGCTACTCCTCTACCCTCACCCATCCAGCCAGAGCCAATTTAGCCTTATTAAAAAAAGAAAAGAAAATTCAACAAAAATTTTTAAAATTAATCTTGATCAAAAAATGATACAACTCTAAAGTTAAATAAAACAAAAACGATATGGCTGCTGAATCATGTGATCGATGATGTAAACCAACATTTTTTTATCTGGAAAATTTTATCCCAAGATGACCCTCAAAACTGTTCATGATAATCATATGTAGCGTTCTGCATATGCAATTATGACGTACTAACGAAGACACCTGTGAGGTCAACATAAAATCACACTTATTCCCCATGAGGAGCACTTGCCGTGTGCAAAGTTTCAATTTTGTCCTTGGTGCGGTTTCAGATACAGAGGTCCATGGCAAATTAAGACCCCAACGACGTGACCAAGGATGATGCCTCGATAAAGAAATATGTAAATAAGGCCATTAATTATCTTCAAAATGGGAGTATAAATTAACCCAAACACCCATTTTTCTATCATATACTGCCTTGGAGTTGCCTTAGAATGCATGCAAAGTTTCAGGCCACAAGGTTTCATGGTTTTGGAGTTATGGAGGTCACACACCCTTGTTGCATACCGCCTGCTGTGTTGCTTTAGCGTTAGCTTGTCTTTCGCTAAGCCCAGATGTGCTTGGGGCCAGCGCAGGGATTATATGTTTGTTATTATTATTATTGCCAAATGATATTACTATCCTTATTATTGTCGTAAATATTACGAGTGTTAATTAAAACATGCTTTGTTGCAATGTTCTCATTACGCTCGCCAAAGGAGAGGGTTTTGCGT
The DNA here is from genome assembly GCF_056783735.1 of Eptatretus burgeri. Taxonomy (NCBI): domain Eukaryota; kingdom Metazoa; phylum Chordata; class Myxini; order Myxiniformes; family Myxinidae; genus Eptatretus; species Eptatretus burgeri. The sequence continues at coordinate 74,191,793 of NC_140969.1, forward strand.
TTGGGTCTGTTTATTTGATGTTTGGCCACTCAGAACTTTCGTGTTTTTCTTCGTAACTGCTTGCCGGAGTTCGGCAAAATTTTCACCATTGGTGCGACTACGGCCTAAGTCACATTTGCCACGGCGGCCGTGGGGTCTCCAAAATCTACGCCACTAGCAATTATACGGCGGCCTCAGTATTTCCACTGTCACACAATGTAGCAGTCACATATGTTTTATTTTTTGGGGAGCCGCACGGCGTATTTATAAATTGTGGAGACCGAAAACGTGGGGTTGCTGTACGGTCTTTGATTTGATGTCGCACGGTGACTTGAAGAGTGCCCTGCGGCGGCGATAGAATTTTCAAGGCAGACGCAAGGTAGCTTCAAGGTGCCCGCAACGCGACCGCAGGGGGGCCCTAAGGCGAACGTGCGGCCAGACGGACGGTAACGAGTGGGTTAATTGTTTTATTTTTTACCAGTTTTTTTTTTTTTTCGGCTTGTCAAATTTCTACGGCGAACGTAGAAATGAAAAATGTTATAACTCCGCGTTATAATTCCACGGCGACACCCCTACGGCCTGTAAAAGATAGCCAAATGGCGTAGGGCCACCCTGAGGCCACCGCAGAAACTCTGCGGCCGCCGCACGTTTCTGTCAATTCAGAGGGCGTACGGCCGCCCTATCCACGCCGTAGAGCAAATGTGACTTAGGCCTACTCACGTAGAATGTTTTCATAATTATGACGTCATAGGTCATGTGCTCTGGCAGACATAATGGAGAAATGGAAAAACTTTGGACCTGTGTATCTCTGAAAGCGCACCAAGGAAAAAAAAATTAAACTTTGCACTGAGCAATTACTCCTCATGGGGAATAAGTGTGTTTTTTGTTGTTGTTGATGTTGGAGTTGCCTTCGTTAGTTTGTCATAATTGCATATGTAGAATGCTGCATCTGATGAGTATGAAAATTTTTGAGGGTCATCTCAGGATAAAAAAAAGTCCACAGAAATTTTTTTGGTGATGACATCGGTCACATGATTCAGCAGCCACATTGTTGTTTTTTGAGAGAGGATGGGAGAGGCGAGGGATGACCCATCTCTCACTCTCTCACTCTCTCACTCTCTCACTCTCTCACTCTCTCACTCTCTCACTCTCTCACTCTCTCACTCTCTCACTCTCTCACTCTCTCACTCTCTCACTCTCTCACTCTCTCACTCTCTCACTCTCTCACTCTCTCACTCTCTCACTCTCTCTCTCTCTCTCACTCTCTCTCTCTCACTCTCTCTCTCACTCTCTCTCTCTCACTCTCTCTCTCACTCTCTCTCTCACTCTCTCTCTCTCTCTCTCTCTCTCTCTCTCTCTCTCTTTTTTTAGATTTATTATCTTGCCAAAACGAAGTTTTGCAAGATATGTTAGTCAGCTTGTATGTTTTTTTTTTTTTTTGTTTGTCTGTAATCACGTATAAAAAATTCTGCAGAGCACAGTTATCATTGGAAATTTTTGTAACTTCGCATATCAGAGGCCTATGGAGGTCCCTTTCAGTGCACAATATTTTGAAGGTCAACGTCAAAGGTCAAGGTCACTTTGGCGCAAATCAGGGGAGTCAACGAAACCCTTATTTTTTGAGTAATTTTGATCGGATCGTCTTCAAACTTCATGGGAATATAGTTCATGGTCTGGCGCTCAGCTGATTAATTTTTGGTGCCGATTGGCCTTGACATTCATATGTTTTTTTTTTTTGTTGCTTTTTTTTTTTTTGGTCTGAAATCACGTATAAATCACTCTGCAGAGCACAGTTATCATTGGAAATTTTTGTAGCTTCGCATATCAGAGGCCTATAGGAGGTCCCTTTCAGCGCATAAAATTTTGAAGGTCAAGGTCACTTTGTCGCAAATCAGGGGAGTCGACGAAACCCTTATTTTCTGAGTAATTTTGATCGGATCATCTTCAAACTTCATGCGAATATAGTTCATGGTCTGGCGCTCAGCTGATTAATTTTTGGTGGCGATTGGCCTTGACCTTCATGGTTAGCGCCTCAGGTCAAACATATTTGACCCCAAGGTCAAATTTTCAAGTTTTAGGAACCATATCGTGTAGTACCTCAAATTGAACACCTCGATGAGTGCTTTCTAGATATGTCAAGCTTGAGACATTATGACATCATTTGGTGACGTTATGAGGAAAACGCATATTTTTCATGGTTACTCGAGAACGATTCTCATCGGAATCTCTCGTAGGCAGATATTCCTCAAGGAGTCGCTCCTGGTGGATAGCAGCTCTGTTCACCTCAGTGTGACCTTAAGTCACACGTGGTCACCTTTTGGCAAGATACGGGTCACCCTGCGGGTGACATTGGTTTATTTTGTTTTGTGATCTGGGTTCTTCTTTTAGTTTTTTTTGTTTATCTTCTTTTTTTTAATAACGCTCACTTGGCTCTGCCTGGATGGGTTTGAGGGTAGAGGAGTAGTAGCTGAAATGCAAATCCTATCCAGGTTCCTCATGATGACTTCATCTTTTATTTTTGCCTGTTCGGGTTCCTTCTGATGACTCCAAAGCAAGACTGTACCTATTTGGTTTTCCAATTTGACATTATTTGAATTAATTTTAATCCCATTCTGAATTCAATTGAACAATAATGAAAAAGTCATGGGTCAGGGTCAGTTGTTCAATCAAAGTGGGCTTGCATCAAAGTGGGACGTCTTGGTACCTAGTCATTACTGCCAGCCGATATATAGTGGCAGTTCTCATTATGTCTCTTATTAATTACATAACACACCAGTGCACAAATGCCACACAAAATACAGAACACCAAAGAAGTCCTGGTGAGGGTCTCCGATCTCTGATTGATCATTTTTTTTTTTTTTTATCTCCACCACCGAAGGTGAAGGAGGTTATGTTTTCACCCCTTCCGTTCTGTTTGTCTGTGTACAGGATATCTCAAAAAGTTGTTGACTGATCTGGATGAAATTTTGTGGACAGGTTCGTTGTGTGACAAGGACGAAGTGTTTCGATTTTAGTGAAGATCTGGATCCGGATCCGACCACTATAATTTTTTGAGTGATTCTTCACCATTGAGAGATTGGGCCAAAACGATATGTAACACGATATCTCAAAAAGTTGTTGACGGATTCAGATGAACCTCGGTGGACAGGCTGGGTTTGTGACAAGGAAGAATTTATTAGATTTTGGTGAAGATCCTGATCCGGAACCGACGACTAGAATTTCTTAAGTGATTCTTCTTCGCCATTGAGAGATTTGGCAAAACCAAGATATATATATATATATATATATATATATATGTATATATTGTTGTGGGGCCGGGTCTCGGTGGCGAGCACGACCGCTAGATGGAGCAGTAGAGTCGGCTCCCCCGAACACCCGAATTTATAGGTCGTCATCCCGGATAACTCCGGAGCCGATGGGTCACTGAAAGGACCGTTGTCGCCAATACTTCGATGGTGTGGGATAGGGTTAATTGCCAACTTCAATATACCTAAATACCCACGCAGTCCAACTACCGGGGAACCACACCCTCGGCAGGCCTCAAGCGGAATGAGCCGTTACTGTGCTCCAACCGTGCGTAACCCGAGTGGATGGTTACCGAGGTCCGTCGGTCCAAATGCACAATTATGGCAGCAGCGGCCTTGCGAATCCCCAATACGCACCGTGGCAAACCAATGGCAGAAAGGACAAGTACGAGCTGGGATATTCAACAAAAGGGGAATTTATTTTACCATAATCGGAGTGGGGAAGCACACAAAAAGCAGAGTTATCACGACTATAAGAAATGCAATGCACAATAAGCAAATAAAGCACTTACACAGTTGTTACTTATAGACGGGGCCCAAGGACACACACACACACACACACACACACACACACACACACACACACACACACACACACACCAGAGTTATCACGACTATAAGAAATGCAATGCACAATAAGCAAATAAAGCACTTACACAGTTGTTACTTATAGACGGGGCCCAAGGACACACACACACACACACACACACACACACACACACACACACACACACACACACACACACACACACACACACACACACACACACACACACACACACACGATCAGAGGGAAGACGGGCTGAGATAAGAGAAGCTAGCTTGGACCTGTCCACCTCATGTGGTTCTCGATGATCTTGGGGTAACGGGACTCGAACCCGCAACACGAGGCCGCTCCAAGCACCAGGTATGGAGGGTAGCGTCGGGCGTTGGCACGCTCCTCCGGCTCGCAGGCAGGCGACACGAGATGATCTCCCGTGTTGAGATGGTCGACCGCCCGCAGCAACGCGCCAAATGAGACGCCTCGGATCCATGCGATGCAGTCAGCCGCAGACCCGGACAGAGATGCACAATCGAGCATACTGGACGCGCATCACTCGCCTATGTCGCTTTTCTTTTTGGGGCCCGTCCGCTCCCGTGGCCTGCTCCCATTGGGTGGACGGCGTGTCGCAGTCCGCCTTCTTGCCAAGGACCGCCCCGACTCTGGTCTGCTCATCGCCCATTGGGCGGAAAACGATGCATACCCTTATTTGGCATGCAGCCAAAGTGAAACGCTTTGTGACCATATACAGTGCAAAATCCACACCGAGCACCGCCTGGGGCATGCAATTACCGACACGCCTGAATGCCTGCAAGCAGAGGGTTGTCGTTGTCGTTGTTGATGTAAAATGTAAGAAAAATCCTATCTATAAAATAACCCACAGCGCACGTACAAAATTCCCGTTAGACACAGGGGATGGATTCGAACTATACACATATACTTAACGAAATAACTGAGCTCCGGGGACCTGTCTGTTGTGTTCTCATGGGTGCCAGATTCGTAACAATATATGTATATATGTATATGTATATGTAGATGTATATGAAGACCACAAGGGGAAAACCAGAGATGTCAGGATAAGTCAATTTTGAAGAAACTGAAAAACAAAGTTTCAAGACTTTGGTGGACTGTTTAATAGCTGTCATATAGATTTATTTTCCAGTAAAAGGAAGAGTGATCATTGGCCGATCAAATTAAGCATGTAGCATTTGTCAAGCTTCTGTGTTATTTAATTTAAGAGCAAAGAACGAATCAATGTTGCAAACTGACATCACTGGTTATTCCCTTGTTTAATAATTGCCATGCAATTTTAACCCAGGATGTGTGGCAAATTTATGCTTGTTGGTTATGAGCATACATTACATGACTTTGGTGATCACAGATTATTTTTTTTCAACATTAAACGGTCATTGTTTTTTTTTGTTTGATTGGTGTTCAACGCCATACTCAAGGGTATTTCGCTTATATGACGACGGATTCTCCATTTCTTACTCCGTACTACTTAATATGATGGAAAACCGGGAGGAAACCAAGGATAAACCACCCCCGCGATAGCTGGTCACCTCATGTGACTCCCTCATATACCTAAGCAGGTTGATTAGGCGGTGGGTACATCGAATGAGGATGGGTACTCAGACGCGCTGACCATTAAGCCACGGCGTGGGTCCCATAAAAGTTACAATAAAGGTTTGACCAGGCTTGAACCACGATATGCACCAACTACGGAGCCCATGATATAACCAAATAGGCCATTGTAGTGCTCAGAGTTTATGCTGTGAAAGTTTTACAACCTTTCATTTTTTAGTTTTTCAACTCTGAATATTATGGTGGAACAGTTAACATGAATGAAAGGGAGATAACCAGGAGTAAAGTACTGACAACTCTGGGTTTCTACTTGTTCAGCTTTGACAACACTTGTTTTTTCATTGCACGGCTAAACTTTATACCTATAAATTATGTGACACCTCTGGTTATTTGTTAAAGTAATATTGTGAGAGGAAACCTTATGTTGCCAACTATTGGCAGGTGCAATAACCCTGAAATTTATAAAAAGTGACATCTCTGGTTTTCCCCTTGTGGTCTTCATATCTATATATACATATGTATGTATTCTGTGACTGTATCATGTAATTTTAGGAGTTTGGTGTTTTATCATATAGAATGGTAATCTGAGGATGGATGGTTCATTTCTCATGATGAGAATTCACCAATGGCTTTCATCTCCAAGCACGAAATTAATTATTCGTCAAAATATTTCACAAACTTCAGACAAAATTTGTTTGATGGATCTCTCTATCGAGTGCAGCCTGTGGCTGCTGGTTGCATCATTGGTTGGGATTCGGCTTTGCCGCTGAAGCAGTGTCCACCTTACCAGTACGCTGGTACTCATTTTGCCAACCTCAGAAGGATGACAGGCTGAGTCAACTTCCTGGTGTATATTATTTCAGTGGCCAACAGGGCTTGAACTCAGGACCCTAGGATCCCAAGCCACCACCCTAACCACTAAGCCAACACCAGGCTGTTTGATTGATGATAGCACCACTGTCTTTAAGAGCAATTCCAATGAAGTGTTTATCGATAGATCATGCTGAGATGACTAAGTTTAACATCGTCTGACAGGGAGTTCACCTGAGCGATGCTATTGTTGAGTTTTGTCAATAATAAAAATTCAGTTTTGCATTTTGCAGCGATCTCAATGCATACGTGTGCATATACGGCTCCAGATGTTTGACAGTTTCGTATGTGGTTATTTGTTGTGTTGTCTACTGTCCAAAAGATGCACGAATGGTCACCTTTTCCACAAGTGCAGCCTTGATGTGTCGAATGGATTTCGGTGACATTGCATTTTCCAGCAATAGAACCACTTTCTCAGCATCACTTTCCATATTCCGCTCACAAAGGAGCTTTGATAACCATGGGCGTGCAATTGTGCAGAGATCTATAAACAGGAATTTGGAGGTTGGCCATTGAACCGGACCAAAAAGGGACTTTTGTTTGAAAGAGACTGTCGGGTCCATGCGTCTATGTTAATTTAATAACAGGCTCAGCAAAACTATACATTTAATTTAATATCAGCTTCAACAGTGAGCAGTCACCATGTATATTTGAGAGGTTATTGGTACAGATCTAGCTGAAGGCAGCCTAATCAAAGATTTTAATTATGTGCTTCTGGAATTCCCATGCCACAATTCAGATAATTACCATGTCACAATTCCACTTTCAATTTTAATTGGTTTGGTATACTTGTACCAGGTCTTCGGGCTGGATTTAGGATGTGCACTGCAGTGCTACCTATGAAAAGGCAGTTTCCATTTACATCCCAACAATGAAATGTCAAAAATAGGCGTATTATAAGAAGAAGAAGAAAAAGAAGAAGAAGAAGAAGAAGAAGAAGAAGAATTAAGCACTCTACTACGAACTCGGCCGTCCTGTTTCTTTCAAATTGGTTGAGTAATACTCAGTGCAATTCATTAATGGCTGTGGGGTTTTTTTTCTTTCTTTTGAAGGATGGATCGAAACTGCCCAAAAATGAATCAATCCCAATGGGAAGTGTGTGTGTGTGTGTGTGTGTGTGTGTGTGTGTGTGTGTGTGTGTGTGTGTGTGTGTGTGTGTGTGTGTGTGTGTGTGTGTGTGTGTGTGTGTGTGTGTATGTGTGGAGAGTTAATTTTTTTTAATGAGGAAGGTGTATCCAACAAATTCGTAATAAGACCGAGCCTCACAATTTTGTACCAAACAGGTTGTAGCACACCTTGTCTCAAGTGGTGTTTCATCCACTAACCAATGAACTTGCTCAGGCTAAAATACCCCAGACACCAGTGAGTGTTCACGCGTAGTCCAGTGAGAGTAGCCATTTCTGGTCGCATGCTGGTGTGAGTTAAACATTGAGGATTATTTGTTTCATGACTTTCGGCAAAAATATCATGAAAATCATCTATTAGGTTTGACCTGGCGGGGGTGGTGTTGTGTGTGTGTGTTTCAGAAAGTGGAATGGATCCTTTCCAGGTCTCAAAGTATCTACCTCCGTGTGTGTGTGTGTGTGTGTGCGTGTGTGTGTGTGTGTGTGTGTGTGTGTGTGTGTGTGTGTGTGTGTGTGTGTGTGTGTGTGTGTGTCTCTCCCCAACTTGTCCAGCCATTCCCATTAAGATGTGATTATCTCTATAATATATCCCACAATTTCATTTTTGGGGCAATGACAAGGTAACTTCTAACTAAAAAGTTCACAGAAAGACCTTATTCAGGTCACCCAAGGGTTACAATCCTTCACGAGGATCATTATATTGTCAACCTTGCCAGAAAGAAGCACTTTTAAATGCACCATCTCTCCGGAATGACCGTCAAAGAGCAATCAACCATCAAATTCCGACCCACACGGTTTGAAAGAAGCTTCATGCCAATGGGATGAGGTCCAGAAGACCACTGCTCCATATCTTTCTAAAACTATGCCATTGACTGCAGTGCATGCAATCTGTGGTCATTTGCAGACTGGTGTTACATCCAAGTTGCATGCTTATTGCAAACTGCAGTCATGTTTTTTTTAGAATAATTTAACTTTCGCTTCCACTGCCATCATGTTTGTTTCTGCAGTATGTAGATCAATGTGCTGGTCCTCTTCAACCAGAATATGAACACATTTTAACTGACCATGAAAACGATACTCGCTTCAAAACCTTTATTGCTCAATATTTTGCGAGGTGAGGTTAAGGTGTGGTTGTGTGTGTGTGTGCATGCGAGTGTATGTATATGTATATACAGTTAAGCCCAAAATTATTTATACCCATTGAAAAATCTGAGAGTTTTGCATTTATCTCATACCTACAAGCTGGAGTGGTGGAACTTTCACTTCACTCAAGGACATTTAGTTGGCAAGTACAAATCCACATATATTTTGGCTCAACATTATTAGCATAACAATAGAAATGTTAAGATTTCTCTTTTTATGTCTGTCCAAAATTATTCATACCCCATACCAAGTCTCAGAATTGAGGCCAATGTTTGTGATAATGCACATGCTTTTGATGTTCCTCTTCTTCTTCTTCTTCCTTCGGCTGCTCCCGTTAGGGGTCGCCACAGCGGATCATCCATATCATCCGCATAGTGATTTGGCACATGTTTTACGCCGGATGCCCTTCCTGACGCAACCCTGGTCGCCTCTTACGACACAGGGATATGGAACACCTATTTTAACCGGGGTATACACCGGCCCAGTATACTGGTACTCATTTCGCCGACCTCGGAAGGATGACAGGCTGAGTCCACCCCCTGGTGTATTAATTCAGTGGCCCAACGGGGCTTGAACTCAGGACCTGTTGGATCCCAAGCCGCTGCCCTAACCACTGCGCCAACACCAGGCTCATGCTTTTGATGTTCCTAAGATTCTTTATAATGTTATGCAATTATTCCAAGATGTGTGCATACAATCTGAATGCAATACAAATGTGGTCTATTGAATGTTCAGTGAGGAATGTTACAGA
>NC_140969.1:74208589-74228589 GCF_056783735.1 Eptatretus burgeri
CCTGGTCACCTCTTATGACACAAGGATAAGGATTGGGTTTCACCATGATTCCGGGCTGCCCTACACCCTCTCATAGCGCGGCCCAGCGCATAGCACCTGTCCTCAAGCGATCCTCCAACCCAAGCCTCTGAGTAGCCAGATTACAGGCGCACGCCACTACGCCCGGTATTATGTATATGTATGTATGTATGTATGTACGTGTGTATGTATATTTGTAGAAATATATGTATATGTATGCATATATATATATATATATATATATATATATATATGTATATATATATATGTATATATGTATATATATATATATATATATATATGTATATATATATGTATATGTATATATATATATATATGTATATATATATATATATATATATATATATATATATATATATGTATATGTATATATATATATATATATATATATATATATATATATATATATATGTATGTATATATATATATATATATGTATATATGTATATGTATATATATATATATATATATATATATATATATATATATATATATATATATATATATATATATATATTTATATATATATATATATATATATATATATGTATGTGTATATATATATATATATATATATATATATATGTGTATATATGTGTATATATGTGTATATATGTGTATATATATGTATATATATATATATATATATATGTATATATATATATATATATCTTGAATGTACTCCAACAACCATTCTTGGCAGATGGGTGGATGGCGCACACATTGATGCTTTGCTTTGCCTGAAAAATACCCACACACCCCACACGCACAATTTGTCACAATTTGGCATTTGAAATTTATTTTTTGTGTGAGACTTGATCACATCACCTGTCATTCACTTAAGGTTGGATTCGTAGCCGAGGCAGAATGACTGGTTTGTGTTAGTGCATTATCAACATACAAGTTGATGCAAAGACAGCATTTCTTTGGAGACTCAGCAAACTCTGCAGCACCAATGTCTCCTGGCAGCTGCGAGCTCGTGAAAAATTGATCGTGAGTCAATGGCATTTAAGCCACTAAATGTTATATATCCTTCGTGTTTACCTTGTTGGCAATTCCTGCTGTTTTGAGAAGTCAAGCTTGGCAGACATTTTTTTCCATCACCGAACAGTTTTCCGAGTTGTTTTTTGTTTTATCTTTTGCAACAAATTCACTTGAGGTTATTTATGGCTTTTGGGATATCTACATGTTATGCATTTAGTGTGGTATTGAGGGGAAGTGGTGATTTGGAAAATACATGTAAGAAGAGGAGAAAAGTGAGAAGGAGAGACCTACCCAGCATAACGCTTGCCAGATAAGACGAATGTTAAGGGGGAGGAGGAGGAGGAAATTTGTGGCTTTCCGAGTTGGAGGAATTCATAATACATATTTTTTTCCCATATGTAACATGCTTACACCCACCTTTGCTATAGAACATACAATGCTGTTTTGGTTTCATTTTTCTATAGTATTCTACAACATTGATGGTAGATGTTGGGTGTGGTGGTGCACTTCACTTCATAAAATTAATTTTGCTTTATATTTGTAAAATGGGACAGAAGACACTTGCCTGCAATGCATTTGTCAAGCTAGAAAGTTGAGGACATTGGAAGGTCTGTATCTTCTATAAGTAAAGGAAGAACAAATACTGCTCAGGCGACCTTCCTCTCGAGTCATGATGAGAAAGAAAATTGGTTTTAGAGGCAGGAACATCCTCTATTTTAAGGGTCAGCAGACTTGCGATGACTTAACCACATTTGATTACGGGTCAGATAGTAAAGCTTTCGTTTTAAAATTTTAATGCTTTACTGCAAAGGACTCAAGAATGCTTCTATGCTTCTAATTTCACGTTGGGCTATCAGGATGGCCTAGAGGTAAGCACACTCACCTCTAAGCTGATTAGCCTTGCTGCCTGGGTTTGGAACCTCACGACAGCTATAAACTGTCATCCTGGTGTTTCACATGCAGGATCATTCATCAGTGGCTGTGCCATGTCTGCCAGACATTAATTGGTGGATGTTAAAGATTCCAGGGTGTTCTTCGCAAAGAGTAGGCGAGCTTTCGCCAGTACCATGAACAAATTCCAAATTTCTTCCCTAACTACTGTGAGGAAGGCAATGGCAAACCACCCAGCATAATGCTTTCCAAGAAACTGCTTTGGCTGTACCAACTAATGCTCTGTAATGGAGTATGGCACATCATAATAAGAATATCACATTCATGATTGCAGATTTTTTATGAATAAAGCTCAAAATCAAAAGGAAGATGGACATTTAACACACAAGGCAGATTGACCCACTTCTTTTGACGAGAAATTTATTCTTCTTTTGAATCCGAAATTTCCTCTACGTCTCTTCTCCGGTAGCTAAAGAAGGTTGTCATGAATGGGAACTATTGACACGATGTGTATTAAAAGTGCAATCAACTTGTAAGAAAGATGCAATGAGTGCAATCCAATTGAGAAAATTGCTTTTCCATTTTCTCACTTTAAGTGTTAACACATTAGATGCAGTAAGAACTGCAGAGTACATTATTACTCTTTACTTATCCACAATCCCTGTCTTGTCACATTGACATGCGTCAGACTCATCTTTTCCCAAATATCTCCCAAGGAAATTATTCTCAGGCTGGGAGGTGGTATTGGTGGAGGGGGTCATGAAAATTTAAATGAGCGATATCTCCATTTGTGAGGATACATGCTCTCATTTTTATAATAATCCATTGTTAACAAGAGTGAGAATTGCAATACATAGTGTTGCTGTGCAATACGTGTCCCCAACTTGTCCCAATGAATGTTTGGGAAATATAAATTTGTTTGTGTTTAACACATGCTCGAGCCAATGCCAGGAAAAAAATGAGGAAGAAGAAACCCTCTAACGCACCATGTTTGGGTCTATTCAGAAAAATAAAAGGGAAAGCAATTTTCATTTACTGATATCTTTTGTAGACTAGAAAGCAATAAAGACACTGGGGATAACGAACCAGAGATAACAATTAGTTTTCTTTCACCCATGCGCGAACCGATACCGGAAACAAAATGGAGCGGAAGAAACTCTTGTTCATTTCTCGGCTTTGCCTATTTCATATTAGGCATGACCTGATGCACATACATGAAGCAAAAACATGTGTACAGCTTATGTGTATAATATAATACAGAGTGGTGATATACCTGGGGTCATTCTAATTGCACTGGACCATTATTATATTAATACACTAAGCCATATTTTGTGGACCTATCTCCTCCGAAACTGCCGGACGGATTGTCTCCACTTTCAGCATGCGGGTGCTCTGTGGTCTAATGTACAGCATAGGCTTTGTGAGATTGCGCCAGACGGACAGGTTCAGGAATTTTTGGCGATTTTCTAATTTTTGCATTCGTTTGCATGGCGACGTGTGACGTCACCGATGAGAGGCGTAATGACGTCATGACATCATCGGTCATTCGCTGACCTAATTACTTCTGTCGTCGACAGACCGTCACCGCTGAGAGGTGTAATACCACTCCTATAAAACAGCGTCTGCTATGCAAAACCCTCTTCTGCACATGCTGACTACCTCAGAAGGTGAATTTGACACAAGAAATGTTACAAGAAACATTGTATGTAAAGAAATTCAATAAATCACATTGTGAATACGGGATATATTAACATCCTAACGAACCCTCACTTTAGAAACTTTGCGCAGAGCACGGGTTTGGCTCGTGGAGCTTAAGGCCTGAGGCCTGCCGATCTGTGCTGCTTGATGCAATGGTGCCACATTATTTTATTGGTGTGGAATCAGGCCACCTGTCTAGCCAATGGGTGGGGTGGAGTCAGGGCAGCTGCACACAGACCCATGTGTAATATGTGATATTTTGTAATCCTAAAAAGGGCATACATAACTCTGTGATGCCATGAAATGCCCTGAAACTTGATCTTGTTCTGTAATTTATCATAATAAAGCCATGTACCAAGTTTTAGTTGAATATGTTACAGGGTATGGGAAAAAGTTGGAAAAACCACAGGTGGGACGGACAGATAGATGGTCAGACGGATGGATGGATGGACAGACTGATGGATGGACAGACGGAGAGCAAACCTGCTGACCAGGGAATGCTGACAGATGGATCACACGATTAATATTTTACCTGAGGGACGGCACACTTGTTGAAGCACCATGATGATGGTTTATAATTACATCAGGACCCAATCGAAGACGAAGACAAGTACTCAACCTCTGAGCTACCGTAGAGAATGTGCCCGCTGAATGATCTTTCCATGAAGCTACTGACATGTTAGGTGGTCCTGCAGTTTAGTTGGCTAAAGTGCTTTCCACAAATGCAAGGCCATTGGTAAAGGATCAGGTTTTCCATCTTCTTAATCAATCCCTCTTTGTGTGTGACCTCTCCTTACTTGCTTCATGCTATATCCTTATAATATCAAACTTTCATGAAATTTAATCCTTTTGAAAGATACCAGAATCTGAAGAATAATGGTTATTGCTGCGTCTAGGAGGTTGGCAGTTCGATTCTGACACTGGTCAAGTCATACCAAAGACTTTATAAATGGTGCAGCTGCTTCTTCACATAATGCTCAGCATTTAGAGGACAGTGAACGGAGAAACCCCATTCGTTAGCATGTCATGGTTGGGGAAGTGGTGAATCAGGGAGGATTTCCTCAATTTCCCCAGTGACTGAGGAGAGAAAAGCAACGTCATGAAGATGGTGTTTCTGGTACCCAGTGTACTTGGAAGTTACATCACTTTCCCAAAACTCAGTGGCCATGTTTGTTTGAAATCAATTATGGTGTTGTCTCATTTATTTGTGTGTGTGTTTGTGTGTGTGTGTTTGTGTGTGTGTGTATATATATATATATATATATATATATATATATATATATATATATATATATATATATATATATATATATATATATATATATATATATATGCATGATTTCTGTTACAACTCTTCCACAAGCCTTGTTCCCTGCTACAAAGAACATTTCTGCATTATCTTATAATCTCATCAAATGAATAACTCTTGAGTGCTGACATTCACCCTTGCTTATGCAGTCTAACATTCACCATATGTATGGAGACAAAGGTTAAAAATTCTAAACATAAATTCTGCTGATCTAAGTTAGAGTGGTAGCTTAGGAAAAAAGAGGTGATTTGTATCAGAGCCGAGGAATGACAAGGAAGTGCTCTTGCCACAACCTCAGCGATTGACAGCAGAGTGGTTTGTAAAAGTTGTAGCCGTTTCCATCAACTTTCTTCGTTGGGAGGGTTATGCGAAGAAGGTAAGCTGTGATTTCATTATAGATCTGACTGTTGGTGTGACAGGCTTTGGAATGGATTCCTACATTTCCAACAGGATTATTTTTTTAAACTCTCCTTGCTGGAGATGCATGTTTATCCAACCACGAACACAGTAGAGATTTTAAATAAGTTGTGTGGTATCCTAGCTGTGACGTGGAGAGCTCCATCTCGAGCTCCTACAACACGATATTTTTTGCTGGAGTGTTTCTAAGGCCAGAATGGTGGACTCTGTAGTCAGTCCACTTTCTCTGCAATGGGAGTATGTGAAACATAACTGGATTATTAACTGTGGCTTTTGGCTCGACTACGTAATGCCTCTTCTTGTGCTACACATATGCTGTTTGCCAACTCATGTTATCTCTTGGAATATTGCGACAGACCTTTCAGAATGTTGCTGCTGTGCAAAATGGTTATAGTGGGGTGGCTTAGCTCCAAAAAACAGGTCAATTGTGCACTTTCCCTTAAATGCATGAAAGTTGGCACATGGTTAGAGTAACACCATACAATGATTTTTAGTCCAGGGGCCACCGGAAATTGCACCCCGTATGGTGGCCATCTTGGATTTCAAAATGGCCACCACTGTGGACCTGTTTTGTTAAATATCTCCAAAACTAGTACAGATATCGAGACAGTTGAAATGCCTATATCTACATTTTAGGGCTCTAGGAATGCAATGGTGACATTAAATGTTTGAAAATTGTGGCTGCCATTTTGAAATCCCGCCATCCACAGCTATTTTGCTCTAAAGGTCTATGCTCACATTTCAGAGACAAATAAATTTTGATGCTTTAAAATATTGATCAAACTATGACACTGGTAGTAGTTCTGCATCTACTCATTTCAGGGACATCATCCATTGTTATGGTGACTGCACAAGTGATCAACCCTACATTGGCCCGTTCCTCTCCAACTGGAGATGGCAAAGCACATCAAACTTGTGGAACAAAGAGTGATCTTTTGCAATGCTTTGAGGAAATTGCACCAGCAAGTACACAGGCTCCAGAGGTTACATGCGTAATACTTGATGGGGCGGCGATTGTTCAAATGCTAAAGCCTGGAACGGCGAAGACCTTTGGGGAATATGCCAAAGAGGTATTCATCCCATTTGTTCTCTCGCAGTACAAATCTGCAACCCGACTTGACCTGGTGTGGGACCGTTACCTGCCTGAGAGTCTGAAGAGCATGACCCGAGAAAAGCGTGGCAGGGGAGTTCGTCGACGTGTGGGTACATCAGTTGCAGTTCCTGGACAATGGCAGAATTTTCTTCGTGTCGACCAAAACAAGACAGAACTTTTCAGTTTCCTGTCCAATGAAATAATCAAGTCAGTTGAAGACCAGAGCAAAGAGTTTGTAGTCACACTGGAAACAAAGGTTCTTACTGCTCCACCACACATGAATCTAGAATCACTTGCTCCATGCAGCCAAGAAGAGGCAGATGGCCGCATGTTCCTCCATGCAGCTGATGCGGCACAGAGAGGGAATGACAGGGTCCTAATCCGAACCGTTGATACAGATGTTGTCGTACTTGCAGTTTTGGCAACTCAAAGACTTTCTGTGAAGATATGGTTAGCCTTTGGAACAGGGAAGAGCTTACGATTCCTCCCTGCACATGACATAGCCACTGCTCTCGGTCCTGAGAAGTAAGGCCGTCCCCATGTTTCATGCGCTGACAGGATGTGACACTGTGTCAGCGTTTGCTGGGCGTGGTAAACGAACTGCATGGGCTGTATGGGAGTCATTCCCAGAGCTCACAGATACACTATCTGAAGTCACCCATGAACAAACAGATATAACTGAGTCCTGTATGAGCATTATTGCAAGATTCGTCATTTTGATGTATGATTGCACAAGTACCTGTAGTGACATTAATACAGCATGAAAGAAACTGTTTGCAAAAAAAGGCAGACCTCTGGAATCAATTCCGCCTACACACCATGCTCTGGTGCAGCATGTTCGGCGTGCAGTGTACCAAGGAGCATTATGCTGGGGCCAGGCATTACATGCACAGCCTGAGCTCCCATGTCCAAGTGAGTGGGGTTGGGAAAAAACATCCGACGGTCAGTTTAAACCGATTTGGATAACACTACCGGAAGCAGCAAAGATCTGCAATGAACTTATCTGGTGTGGATGCACAAAAGGATGCACTGATCGCTGCAGGTGTAAGAAGTCTGCACTTCCATGCATGTCACTTTGTTCTTGTGATGGGGAATGCAACAGAGACCAGAAAGTCAAGTGACGGTAACTGTGGTTTTTTGCCAACTGCT
The DNA here is from genome assembly GCF_056783735.1 of Eptatretus burgeri. Classification (NCBI taxonomy): domain Eukaryota; kingdom Metazoa; phylum Chordata; class Myxini; order Myxiniformes; family Myxinidae; genus Eptatretus; species Eptatretus burgeri. The sequence goes on from NC_140969.1 coordinate 74,216,170, forward strand.
TGTGATGTTTTCTTGATGGTTCATTCCTTCACATATTGTGCTAACTCATTATAGTTTTTGTTAGCCTTTGGATGGTGGGTATCTTGGATTATATGATAGCTGCCACATATTCAATCTCACCATTGGATTCCTAGACCCCTAAAACGTAGGTATAAGCATTAAAACTGTATTGATATCTTTTGTACTTAATGAGATATTGAGCAAAATAGCTTGTCAATGGCAGCCATCTTGGATTTCAAGATGGCAGCCACAATTTACAAACATTTTATGTCATAATTGGATTCCTAGACCCGTAAAATGTTGTATAGGCGTTAAAACTGTATTGATATCTGTACTAGTTAAGGAGATATTTAACAAAACAGGTCCATACTGGCGGCCGTTTTGAAATCCAAGATGGCCACCATACGGGGTGCAACTTCCGGTGGCCCTGGACTAAAAATCTTTGTATTGTATTACTCTAACCATGTGCCAAGTTTCATGCTTTTAAGGGAAAGTGCACAATTGATCAGCTAAGCCGCCCCACTATTATGACTTTATTTATTTATTTTCATTTCTATACAGGGTTCAAGGCTCATGGAGGAGTCTGCATGACAAGAGTGGATAATGGATCCAGGTCAGCTGTTTTTGACAATGGCCAAAACAGACAGGATGCACATCAAAAGATGGAAATAAATGAAGAGATAAGAAAACTAGAATGGCACTCGGTAGAGCGCATACCTCCGCCAGGCTGAAAATTTTATGTTTAGTATCCCATTAATAGGCTAGTTATGCATCCGGTCCCTAACCAAACTCTAATCGGCTTGTTCATGTTACCTACTCAACTTATCCATCAAGTTTTGTCATGAAACTTCCGCAACATTTTGAACTATTGTACTATCTATCGTTTTTGGCCCTTTCTCTAAATTATGAAGAATCATTTTAAACAATAGAACGGCATTCGGTAGAGTGCATACCTCCATCAGGCTGGCCAGTTTACGTTTCGTTTCCCACTGATAGACCGGATCTGCATCTGGACCTTGACCAAAATCGAATTGGCCTGTTATTGTCACCTACCTAACTCATCCACCAAGTTTTGTCATAATCCGTCCACAAATTCTTGAAATATAGTTCCATATAACGTTTTTTGCCCTATCACTCAATGGTGAAGCATCACAAAAGATTCTGGTATCTGGATCCCGATATTCACTAAAATCTATTCAATTCGTCCTTGCAACACACCGAATATGTCCACCGTATTTTGTTGCTTTCTGTCCATAATGTTTTGAGATATCCTGCTCACAGACAGACTGGCAAACAAAGAAACAGACAGGGGTGAAAACACAACATCCGTCCACCTTCTCGGCCGAGAGCTCGTGACGGAAGATTTCACCCCATTTTCCCTAGAAGGTTTGACCCCTCAAATTTACTCATGCCACTTAAGTCATTCACAAAAACTTTGTCAGCTGCGTCCAAGTCGGTGGGTCTGGACCCAAGACCCCTTTGAAAAACCACCTTTGGGAGTTATATTCAACCCATCGAATACATGGATCAAACTTTGTAAAAACAATGTATTATGATGGTAGATTACAAAAATAATAAAACTGACCAAACTTTAGGGGGGGGAGAAGGTTTGGTCAGACCGCCCCCCACCCCCCAAAGTACCCTTTATCAGGTTTTGATTTACCTCATAAGTTACATGGACTAAACTTTGTCAAAGTAAAGACGTAAGATGGTAAATCACAACTTAAAAAGACTGACTAAATTTTCAAGGGGAAAGGTTTGGTCAGATGCCCCCAAATTGGTGTTGCCTTTGAAACTCCCTTTGGGGTGGTAATTTACCCCACGAGGTACATGGACCATTTTTTGTCAAAACAAAGAAGTATGATATTAGATCACAAAAATAATAAAACTGAACAAATTTCAGTGGAGCGAAAGGAGTGGTCAGACCCCCACAAAGTACCCCTTTTAGGGTTTTCATTCACCCCATAAGTTACATGGACTAAACTTTGTCAAAATAAAGACACTCCAATGTGGGTAGGTTGGAACACGATGGTTATACCCAGGGATAAACGACTCCAGAAGATTTGGTACCTACCACAAATCAACCAGTCACCAACATCTAATGCTGTTGTTGTTGAGACAATGAGAAGATCTCTGTGTATTGCATCCGAATCTGGAAAGCAGTCAATTGCAGTAACTTACGATCTTGTCCTCGCAAAGCTTGCAATGCAGATTCAATCTGAAGAACAACCGGCTTTTGATAATGTGTTTGTTGCGCTAGGTTCATTCCATATAGAGTTGGCACTTTTCAGTGCTTTTGGAAAACTTATTTCAGAATCAGGTGGACCTCACATTCTGAATGAATGTGAAGTACTGGCCAAAGGGACAGTTAACGGATTAATCAAGGGAAAAACTACAAATGCTGCAAGAAAATGCATGAGTTACTTGCCCTTTCTATGGAGATCCTGCACTTTGAATCATTCCTGCACACACAAGAAAATGCATCTGATATATGCAACATAATTCGGCACGAATTGGAAATCATAAAGCAGCACAAGAACATAGATTCTCATAGCTACACAAAGGGAATGGATGACGTTTTACAGCAATACAATGTCTACGCGATCGATACACAGAATGGGAAGAATGGGAAAACTGCTCAGTTCTGGCAAAAGTATATTGAGATGATTCATCTCGACCACGAGTACAGTCAAAGTATCAGAGTCGGCGATTTCGACGCATACATCACCTGCCTACCTAAGATTTCCAACTACCTCTTTGCATTGAACCACCCCAACTATGCACGTTGGACTGTCAAGTACCATGACAACCTCCTTAAAATACACGAAACACATCCTAAATTTTTGCTGAGTTCCAGAAGGGATGGTTCTCTCTAAAAAGAACAACGAAACCATTTTTGGGAAGTCCCATAGATCTTACATTGGAACAAACCATCAATGCTGATGCAGCAAGTCAACGGACCGGAATTGCCTCAATCGCAGACTCCATCTCTGCTAGGCAACGATGGGCGGAATCCCACTTTCTTTGATCGAGTGTGATTTCGCATGTCTTTGAAGATCTGAACATGAGCAAGAAAGAAGATGTCACTGCAAGTCTGAAAGCTCACAGAATCAGGAATGACAATGCTGCTATCCGGAGCTTCATGGCAATGGTAAAGGAATCCATGAAATCCGTTCAATAGTGAGCTTGATCCTGGACACCTCTACAACATAGGGACAGGTAAAGCTGCCTCAGACAACACAGAGAAGTTCCTTCTTAATGCACTCGAAATTGGAAAAGAAGAAAGAAGTTCATCAAAGAGTGTGTTGAAGACCCAGCCAGGTTTGAGAGGCGAATACAACGGCAGAATTTATACACGTTTGCATCAATAACGGGTAAACGCAAACATCATGGAGCAGATGGTAGAGTGGTGGCAGCATGTTTGGTTCGCGATCTGTTCGGAAGTATCCTTTACCACTCACGACAACAACGAGTTGATATGGCGGAAGTCTTGAAATATCCACTAACACCAGTTCCACTGTGGCTTAGTCATGTAGACAGAACAATGCAGAAAACACCTTAAGCTGAAGTCATGAAGTATCTGGAATCGCAATTTCCAACAACCCCTCCAACATCGATAAATACAACTATCATTGACACTTCATTTTTCCTGCATTTGCAGATGAACTCTGCTCTTCCATCCAGTTTTGGTGCAGTAGCTCACTTTCTTCTCCAGAGGATTCTTTCAGCACATGGTGATGCTATTCACTTTGTCACAGACAAATGGTTGTCTCCTTCCATCAAAGACTGCAAGAGAGATTCACAAGCTTCAACATCTGTCTCATACCAGATCATTGGTCCAGCTCAGAAACGACCAAGTAATTGGATTTCAGCTCTCAAAAATGCCAGTTTCAAGAAGTCATTGATTGAGTTCCTTGTGAATAGGTGGGAGGATGATGGATTAGCTGACATGTTTCAGCAAAAAACTCTATGCTAATTCTGGTGATGTATGCTACAGCTACAGAGTGGTCGATGGTAGAGTAGTGAAGCAGGTAGAAGCTACACTGGGCAACAATCATGAAGAAGCTGACAGTCGGATGTTTTACCATCTTGCAAACATAACAACTCCAAACAACGTCGTCGTTTGTACATCTGGCACTGACTGCCTTATTATTGCACTAGGTTGCTACCAATTATTTGATCAGTCGTTGAAGATATGGGTAGAAGCAGGATTGCTCACCAACAATACTCAAAGATACATCAGTATAAATCAGATGCACGCAGCACTCGGCGAGACGTAATGTAACTCTCTCCCAGTATATCACGCTTTCACAGGTTGTGATTATACTTCCTCATTCAACAGAACATGCAAAATAAGGACATTGAAGCTACTGCAGAAAAACCACGATGCACAGGCAGCTTTCAGTCAGCTTGAACATGAAACAGAAGTCAGCGAGGACACAGTTGTCAACATAGAAAAGTTTGTTTGCGAGATGTACAGCAAAAAGAAGATATCATCAGTCGATGAAGTCCGTCTGCAGATATTTTTGTATAAATACAAACCAAAGAAAGGAGAGCAAAGATTATCGTGTGTAAATAATTTTGATGGCAGTGCTCTGCCGCCATTCTCACGAGTACTACTGCAGAAGATAAAGCGTACTCATCTCGTTGCGAGGCGGTGGCTATCTTCTACACAATGCAACCAATCGGCATTATCACCACTAGATTTTGGCTGGAAACATGAGGATGGATGTTACCGATTGCAATGGTTTGATGGTGATATTTCTCCAAAATCGTTAGATGTTGTTTGCAGCGAAGATGACATCTTCGAGGAAATTGATGGAGGAGGTAAGAAACGATGTCTGTCCATTACAGTTCGTTTCTAATAATGCATTTAAGAAAATGGTCGACAGAAAAAGGTAAATTTGTTTTTTTCCCTAAAATATGAAAGCTTTTTTGGGCATAAAATACTTATTTTGTTACAGCAGGGAACGTGGATGACTGTGAAAACGAAGACGAAGAAAGTGACAGCGATGGTGGAAGCAGTGACGGTGAAAGTTGTGACGACGATGTGTAACCTCCTCGTAAATAAATTTAACCTCCTCGTAAATAAAAAGTAAATAAATTTAGTCATTTTTTTATTCGTAATCTACCATCTTACGTCTTTACTTTGACAAAGTTTAGTCCATGTAACTTATCGGGTCAATGAAAACCCTAAAAGGGGTACTTTGTGGGGGTCTGACCACACCTTCCCCTCCTCTGAAATTTGTTCAGTTTTATTATTTCTGTGATCTAATATCATACTTCTTTGTTTTGACAAAAATGGTCCATGGACCTCGTGGGGTAAATTATCACCCAAAAGGGGGTTTCAAAGGCGGCACCAATTTGCGGGGATCTGACCACACCTTTCCCCTTGAAAATTTAGTCAGTTTTATTATTTTTGTGATCTCCCATCTTATGTCTTTACTTTGACAAAGTTTAGTCCATGGAACTTATGAGTTAAATCAAAACTCGAAGAGGGGTACTTTGGGGGGGGGGGGGGTCTGACCAAACCTTCCCCCCCTGAAGTTTGGTCAGTTTTATTATTTTTGTAATCTACCATCATAATACTTTGTTTTTACAAAGTTTGATCCATGTATTCGATGGGGTCAATATAACCCCCAAAGGGGTTTTTTCAAGGGGGTCTTGGGTCCAGACCCACCGACTGGGACGCAGCTGACAAAGTTTTTGTGAATGACTTAAGTGGCATGAGGAACTTTGAGAGGTCAAACCTTCGAGGGAAAATGGGGTGAAATCTTCCGACACGAGCTCCCGGACTATTCGGTGGCGGAGGTAATTAAAAACTTCTCATATCTGGACCCGGACCTGGATGTTCACCAAAATCTAATCAATTTGTCCTTGTCACAAACCCAACCTGTCCACCAAGTTTGGTCCAAATCAGTCAATAACTTTTTTGAGATATCTTGCTCACAGCCAAACCGACAGACAAACAGGATGAAAGCAACCTCTGTCCACCTTCCGTCGCGGAGGTAATAAATGTTAAAAAGAAACAGTGTAGTGCAAATTATCGGAGTTGTCTGCATATCGCATACCTTTGACTACAATACACAACAAACGACATGAACGCTGACTCCGCAAAGCTTTCTAAGCTCCAATACACCAGGAAATGTATTGCATTTTGAGCATGATGCTCTTTGTGATACTGAACTTAATAGAGCAAAATTGATGAGGTCGGAATGCTGTTCAGCCGATGACCCATGCATGCACGCATTTCACAATAAGCAGCCTAATGATGAAGGTAAAAATCTCCACGCCTTTCAAATAATTAACTCCGAGCGTTAAAACCTGACCTCTCTCACTTGCCGCAGAAATTGGGCTCGGAACATTCAGACGGGCTTCGAAGGTCAACTGGGGTTGAAACACATTTATACTGTATTAAAAAGTTTCCAATGCAGGCCTGTCTCGGAAATGTTGCAGTTGCTTCATGCTATTATTACACCTCCTTGCAGTTAAGTGGGATAGCATTAAATGCCTACAATTGAGGTTTTTGAGGTCAAGAAGTCAAACATTATCTTTGGCAACTCGGGGCACTTGCAAAGAACTCGCCTGTAATCTACGTTGACTGGTTTCTGGCGTTTGAAATAGATTATGTCTTTCAGCATTTGCTGGAGAATATATTGGTAGATGTTTGTTTGTTAATCTGTGTGTGCTTAAATGTGTAGCTCAGGTGATAGTATGCTTTCCATTGCACTTTATATTTCTCTAATTCAAATGTACATTTACAATTTGGTGAAAACTGCTGTTGTTGCTGGTTGGAAGCTGCATTGTTGAGGGCCGACGTCTCACAGAATGTCACAATACTTATTACTTGCAAAATCTAAGATTTTTCAAGGATATTGGACAGTCGATTTTGTTATTCTGTCTGTTTGTCACTGAAAGGTCACAATTTTAAACCGATCTTCACAAAACTTCACCACATGGTAGAGTTTATCACAAGGAAGAAGTCTATTGTTTTTGAGGTCAAAAGGTCAACAACTTAGGTGAGATGTCTAAAATCCTCAATTTTCATCCGATTGACCTGAAATTTGAAGAGGATTTATATTTCAGGTCACTGAATTCAACTAGCCAATTATTTTTCAGGTCAACATGGACCAAAATGTCAACATAGGCCAAAGGTCAACACCTTAGGTGGTATTACTAAAATCTTCAATTTTCATCTCATTGACTTGAAATTTCAAGGATATACATTTCAGATCACTGAATTCAATGACCCAATTATTTTGGAGGTCCACATTGGCCAAAAGGTCAACATAGGCCCAATTTCTAAAACTGTAAATTTTCATCCGATTCACTTGAAATTTGAAGAGGAGTTGCATATTTGGTCATTGAATTCAACCATCAATTATTTTTGAAGTCAAATTTGTTTTATGGATTTCGCAAGTATCGTGCTCCACATGACGTCATCTTCTTGTTTGGATTTTTGGATTCAGTACGTAATATATTCTTCTTCTTCTTCTTCTTCTTCTTCTTCTTCTTCTTCTTCTTCTTCTTCTTCTTCTTCTTCTTCTTCTTCTTCTTCTTCTTCTTCTTCTTCTTCTTCTTCTTCTTCTTCTTCTTCTTCTTCTTCTTCTTCTTCTTCTTCTTCTTCTTCTTCTTCTTCTTCTTCTTCTTCTTCTTCTTCTTCTTCTTCTTCTTCTTCTTCATTCGTTTTCAACACAAAGCTGTGGCCTGTGGGTGGCATAATTTGCTGGGATGCAGGTGTGCCACTGAAGCAGGTTAGAGCAGGATTTCTTAATTTGTTCAGGGTGCTGTGATAGCTTGCCTACAGTTCTTGAAGGACACCGTGGCATCTTTAACGTCTGCCAACTAATGCTGGCAGATGGGACACTCAGTTTAACATCCCTCTGAGGGATGGCATACACATTGATGCGACACCCTGCCTGTGAAACACCAGCATGATATTTTATTTTATAGATGAGTCGGGATTCTAACCCAGGCTAGACTGCTCATAAGCGAGCATACATACCTCTTGGCCATCCTGCAAGCCCTCAGTGTGTAATGTATTTCTCAAGAATTGGATACTGTGAGCAATATCCTGATAATACTTTGGTTTTACAGCATTTCATACCAAGTCATTACTTTTGTGAGTTTATTTTATTGTTGTGTTAAATGGATTTATGTGTTGTTGTTGTTATTCGTCTTTTGGCTGCTCCGGTTAGGGGTCGCCACAGCGGATCATCTGTTATGATCCGCATACTGATTTGGCACAGGTTTTACGCCGGATGCCCTTCCTGACGCAACCCTGGTCGCTTCTTACGACACAGGGATAAGGATTGGGTTTCTCCATGATTCCGGGCTGCCCTACACCCTCTAATAGCGCGGCCCAGCGCAGAGCAGAGCTCCCGTCCTCAAGCGATCCTCCAACCCAAGCCTCCGAGTAGCCGGATTACAGGCGCACGCCACTACGCCCGGGTGTTAAATGGATTTAAATGTGTCATTTTATTGCCTTCATTATTCCTGATCCTGGCAGATCTCAGAAGCTAAGGAGATTCAAGCCTGGTTCATTGTCAGATGGGCGGAACCCATGAAATTAGCTTGCCAATGGTGGGATAGCTTATTTGGTAACATACTCACTTTTAAGCTGTCTGAATCTCAATTTCACTCTCTGGAGTAGACTTTCACTACAAAGAAAGCCATTGAACTTATGGCATAGTGCTCGCAAGAACTGCTTGATTTGAAGTCGCACCATGCTTTGGATGGGGTCCACAAAGCATCCTTTTCCATATGCATTTACATTGTGGATGTTAATGACACCGTATATGGTATATTTTGAAAAGAGTAGGCTGCTGTGTAACAAAATTCCTGCTTATGTAACAACATTCAATCAGTAAGCTATTTATTAGGAGGGATGTGGATAATTATTTTAACATGAACAATCAATATTTACTCATTGATTAATTCCCATTCCCCCAGAAGAATTTGCATCCACTCAACTCCTTCCAACCCACCTCGCCAACCCTGAGTGCTTAACAGACGAAAAAAAAAAATATATATATATATATATATATATATATATATATATATATATATATATATATATATATATATATATATATATATATATATATATATATATATATATATGTATACACACACTGATGAGCCAAAACATTATGACCACCTGCATAATATGCTGTTGGTTCTCCGTGTGCCGCCGAAACAGCGCCGACCCGCCGAGGCATGGACTCCACAAGACCCCTGAAGGTGCCCTGTGGTATCTGGCACCAAAACATTAGCAGCAGATCCTTCAAGTCCTGTATGTTGCGAGGTGGAGCCTTCTTGGATCGGACTTGTCAGTCCAGCACATCCCACAGATGCTCAATCGAATTGAGATCTGGAGACTTTGGAGGCCAGGGCAACACCGTGAACACCTCATCATGTTCCTCAAACCATTCCCGAGCAATGTGTGCAGTGTGGCAGGGCGAATTATTCTGCTGAAAGAGGCCACTGCCATCAGGGAATACCATTGCCATAACCGCAGGTGACATGTCAAATTGACGTCCACATGAATGGCCAGACCCAGGGTTTCCCAGCAGAACATTACCCAGAGCATCACACTCCCTCCACCGGCTTGTCATCTTCCCACAGTCAATCCTGGTGCCATCACTTCCCCAGGTAAATGGCGCACACGTACATGGCCATCTACATGATCTAAAAGAAAACGGGACTCATTGGAACAGCAGACCTTCTTCCACTGATCCAAGATCCAATTCTGACACTCACGTGCCCATTGTAGGCACTTTCATCTGTGGACAGGGGTCATCATGGGCACTCTGACCGGTTTGCGGTTACGCAGCCCCGTACGCAGCAGGGTGCGATGCACTGTGGATTGTGAAACATTCCTCCCATGACCACCATTAACATTTTCTATGACTTGTGCCACAGTAGACCTTCTGTTGGATCACACCATGGGATAGCCTTCGTTGCCCTCGTGCATCGATGAGTCTTGGGCGCACAACACCCTGTTGCCGGTTTGAGGTTTGTTCCTCCTCGGACCACTCTTGGTCGGTACTCACCACTGCTGACTGGGAGCACCCCACAAGCCTTGCCGTTTCAGAGATGCTCTAACCCAGTCATCTGGCCATAACAATTTGGCCCTTGTCAAAGTCGCTCAGGTCTTTACTCCTGCCCATTTCCCCTGAATCCAATACATCAACTTTAAGAACTGACTGTTCACTTGCTGCCTGATATATCCCACCACTTGACAGGTGCCATTGTAACATGATAATCAATGTTATTCACTTCACCTCTCAGTGGTCATAATGGTTTGGCTCATCAGTGTGTGTGTGTGTGTACATTTGTATATATGTATACATATATATATATATATATATATATATATATATATATATATATATATTTATATGTCTGTATATATGTATGTCTGTATATATGTATGTCTATATATTATCTTCTTCTTCTTTCGGCTAGCTCCCGTTAGGGGTCGCCACAGCGGATCAACCGTCTCCATTTCGCTCTATCCTCCACATCTTCCATTGACACTCCAACCACCCACATGTCCACCCTTACCGCATCCATGAACCTCTTATTTGGCCTTCCTCTTCTCCTCCTGCCTGGCGGCTCCATCTTCAACATCCTTCTCCGATATACTCCGCTTCCCTCCTGTGCACATGTCCAAACCATCTCAATCTCGCCTCTCTCACTTTGTCTCCAAACCATTCTACCTGTGCTGTCCCTCTAATATACTCATTCCTTATCCTGTCCATCCTCGTCACTCCCAACGAGAATCGCAGCATCTTTAACTCTGCCACCTCCAGCTCCGCTTCCTGACATTTTGTTAGTGCCACCGCCTACAAACCATACAACATTGCTGGTCTCACTACCGTCTTCTATACTTCCCCTTCACTCTTGCAGCTACTCTTCTGTCACAAATCACTCCTGCAACTCTACTCCAACTACTCCATCCTGCCTGCACTCTCGTTTTCACTTCTCTCCCACACTCTCTGTTACTTTGGGCAGTTGATCCCAAGTATTTAAACCCATCCACCTTCCCCACCTCAACTCCTTGCAACCGCAACATACCACCACCCTCCCTCTCATTTACGCACATGTACTCCGTCTTACTCCTGGTGACTATCATTCCCCTACTCTCCAGTGCGTACCTCCACCTCTCAAGGCTTGCCTCAGCCTGCTCCCTACTCTCCCTACAGATCATGATGTCATCCGCGAACATCATAGTCCATGGAGACTCCAGTCTGATCTCGTCCGTCAACCTGTCCATCACCATTGCAAACAGGAAAGGGCTCAGAGTCGATCCTTGGTGCAATCCAACTTTAACCTTAAACCGGTCCGTCATTCCTACCGCACACCTCACCGCTGTCACACTGTCCTCATACATATCCTGCACGATCCTCACATACTTCTCCACCACTCCCGACTTCCTCATACAATGCCACAACTCCTCTCTTGGCACCCTATCATAAGCTTTCTCTAAATCCACAAACACACAATGTAACTCCTTCTGGCCTTCCCTATACTTCTCCATCAACATTCTCAAAGCAAATATCGCATCAGTGGTGCTCTTTCCTGGCATCAACCCATATTGCTGCTCACAGATCGTCACCTCTCCTCTCAACCGAGCTTCCACTACTCTTTCCCACACCTTCATGGTGTGGCTTAACAACTTTATCCCTCTGTAATTTCCACAGCTCTGCACATCACCCTTGTTCTTGAAAATCGGAACCAGTACACTTACTCTCCACTCCTCCGGCATCCTCTCACTTTCCAAGACTTTACTAAACAATCTGGTTAACAACCCCACTGCCATCTCTCCTAAACACTTCCATTCCTCCACTGGTATGCCATCTGGGCCAACCGCCTTTCCACTCTTCATCCTCTTCATAGCAGTCCTCACTTCATCCTTACTGATCCACCCCACTTCCAGATTCACTATCTCCATATATATATATATATATATATATATATATATATATATATATATATATATATATATATATATATATATATATATATATATATATATATATATATATATATATATATATATATATCTCTCTCTCTCTCTCTCTCTCTCTCTCTCTCTCTCTCTCTCTCTCTCTCTCTCTCTCTCTCTCTCTCTCTCTCTCTCTCTCTCTCTCTCTCTCTCTCTCTCTCTCTCTCTCTCATTTTCTTCATTCATCAGCTCCTCAATGTACTCCATCCACCTTCTCAACACACTCTCCTCGCTCGTCAGCACATTCCCATTTGCATCCTTTATCACCCGAACCTGCAGCACATCCTTCCCAGCTCGGTCCCTCTGTCTTGCCAATTGGTATAAATCCTTTTCCCCTTCTTTTGTATCCAACTTCTCACACAGCTCGTCATATGCCTTTTCCTTGGCCTTTGCCACCTCTCTTTTTG
>NC_140969.1:74238589-74251089 GCF_056783735.1 Eptatretus burgeri
TATCATAGTTGGCGCTGTTGTGAAGAAAGACTGGAATAAAAGAAGGTAATTTATAATTAAGATTACAACAGGAATGAGCGGGACCTCTATATTTACCAGTAAGATGACAATAGTCTCTAACTTTAAACTCCTTAATTTCCCCCTCACAAATATGACAGATATTGTTCATTCTAAATTCTAATTTTTATTCTTTCATTAATTTAGTGAGTCTTATACAATCCTTTTCTAATCGTTTTACAAACTCTTGTGAAGCATTTTTTCCACGATAATGTTCAAGTTTGTTATACTTTTCTCCAACAGATGATTTGATATAATAACAGAAACCACAAGGAATATGTTTTTGATATTTATTTGTATATGGTTCTTTTGGATTAGGAGAAGCAGTATTTATCTTTTTAAGGATACACTCAAAATCAGCGTATATCACAAATGGGTGCATGATAGATTTATTATAATCTTCAAAAGAAATCTTTTCACCAGGTTTAGGCATTGTAATTACAGCTGATTTATGATTACTACAATATTTTGAATGTTGTTCTAATCGTTCTTTTGTATGAAATGAATTAAGACATCGCTTACAAGGATATATTTTGTTTGCTGTTCTGAATACCTGAGAAGAGATTAATCTTGATAAATTATTGATGTATGTGTAATGTGAATTCTTTCCAACACTAAAATATAAAAGGTCAATGTGTGTTTCTTCATTTTTATAGTTGTTTGAAATTTTTAATATTTGAATTTTGTTTGTATCCGTTAATCCATATACATTAATAGAAATATTGATCCTTTTTTCAAATTTAGGAATATCTTTTTATTGCATTGGGAATTTAAAATCTTTATTGTCCATGTTATTCATATATTTCATATATTGTTTTACTTTTTCTGAATTACTTTTTGGTGGATGTAAGTGAGCAAGAACAGACCAGAGAAAACATTTATTATCATTGTTCTTAATATTAACAACTGCCTTCTTTAGTTTTATTTCTTTTGGTAATTCAATACAAGAAGCTTTAAGAGGGTCTGATTTTATAATGTGTATATCTAAAAAGATGATTTTTAAAATATTAAATCCACTTCCAACCACTGTATTATCAACATCCTCCTCTTTTCTTGATAGTTCTTCATAAAAATCTTGAAATGATGTTATAAAATGAGGATCTGTTCTCATCTTGTGTTCTCATATCCATTTTCACTCCCATCTAAAACTTTAAAGTTTTCATTTCTTTTAATAACTTTTTCAACATCAGGTTTCACTATTTCAATTGATTCAGCTCTTGATGATGGACCGGGTTCTCCAAATTGAAAATCCTTATTTTTATATGCCCTTTAAATGCCTCATCAGTGTTTTTAATATAATAGTCTCCCTTTACTTTAAACTCATTTTTCTTGTGTTTTTGTGATTGAAGATGTTGATTATAACTACTCTTCAAAACATCCTTTGAACAGATATCACAATGTTTTCTTTCCAACTCAAGAGGAGATATTTGATGAAATAGATTAAATGTGTGTTTGTTGGTTCGGAGGTGTTTTCTATAATGTTTATATTCGTGATTACAAACATCGCAGTACGTTGATATTCTAATTCACCATATTTATAGAATAAAACTTTGTTGAACTAAAATTTTCTTGATGAAAATTCTCGTTTAATTTATAGGTGAATCTGTGCTTAAAAACATTTTATCCTCCAACTTTTTCACTTAATAAATACAATGTTTCAAGACACAAAAGACAAGTTTCAATCAATCTCTTCATCTGTTAAAGATACTGAGAAATATGTCAAGGATGTAAAATTGAACAAAGATAAATATAACAACTATTGATAAAAACTATTATGGTAAATAATATGAGTTCTTCAATTTCCTTCAGTGGAAGGGCTTTTAGTATACCTGGTAGAACATCAATTAAAGTATCTCTAACAAAAGTTTCTCCTCTCCTTCTAGTAATATATTCAAAACTAGAAAAAGCAATGAAAACAAGAAAAAGTATCAAAGAACAAAAACCTTATGGATGAAGCTTTAGAAAGAAAAGATAAGACCATCTGTAATATGCAAGGAGAAATTTGTATTTTTTTCAACAACCCTAAAGATGTAAATCCTGATGAAATAAAGGATGTTAATATATCAGGTGAAATGACATTTTTGCTCAATAGTAGTTAACGATAATTTTAAAATTACCTTTAATATAAAAAATGTTGTCGTTGAATCTGATAATGAAAAAAGTATATCGATATCGATGGTAATATACAACTGAAAGTATAGATGAATTTCAGTTTAAGTAAAGTTTTACTTTATAAATATGCTAGACTTTCCTGATTCTCCATATGACAAATTTGAGAATTGTCCTGCGTGTGAAAGACGGGGATTAAACACAGAGTCAAAAGCCTATAAACAATGTATATTCTGTGATTATCTTCTAATTAATGATAATAAAAAATATAAAAAGGAAAATAATTCTTTTAGATTTACACCAAAAATGAATTACTTTACAAGATTGATTAGAGAAATGAATGTAAAGTATGAGGATGATAACACACCTTTCCTTACAAGGGAAGAAACTGAACCGTATAAGAGAAATGTTCAAAGGATTGGTGTTGTATATTATTCATGGATGTAATTTTCAGGGAAATATCAACACAAGATATTGTATAAATAAAATAATGGATTATCTTGAAATTAAACCTGAACTTAGGATAAAATATAGAGTTTCTAAAAAAGCCAATAATAAATTAAATAACCTGTTTTTCAAATATATAAATGAATGATTTTTTACCTATTTGGGAAAATAAATAAGATAAAATTTAACAACCATAAAAATCTCCCAAATTCATTAAGATGTCTCATAGTTGGTTCAAGTGGATGTGGAAAAACCTGCTTACTTTTAAAAATGCTCCTCACTCCCAACTTTTTAGATTATGACAATTTAATAATTTTCACAAAGTCGAGTTTTCAACCAGAGTATCAACTACTCTCACAAGGTTTTAGTGCTGGTCTTCAAAAGAAGATATAATCGGTTTATTTAAACGTCAAAAAACCTAAATGATTATAACATTGAAGATATAATTCAACTATTTTGTGATACACAGAGATGTAAAAGAAATCAAATCCTATAACTTGTATTCTTAGTGATAATACGGATGATATACCGTCTCCCCAAGATTTGGATAAATCAAAAAGAACCTCGTTATCTTTGATGATTGTGTTAATGAGAGAAACCAAACGGTAATGGACAGCTACTACACAAGAGGGAGACATTCTTCTTGTAATTGTATTTATCTTAGTCAATCGTACTTTCAACTTCCTCGTCGTTCCATCAGAAACAATGCTAATACTTTTATTTTATTCAAGTTAAATTCAATAGATATCAATAATTTTTGGAGAGATAATTGTTCTACATTATGTAGTAAAAAGAAATTTGAGGATTATATGAAGCACACGACTGAAAATATAAATATATTGTTGTGAAACAAGATGAGATATTAAGGGATATATTTTTGTTTTATAAACAATTACATATATAAATGACAACTATTATTATAAATCTTGTGGGTAAATCTGCTTCTGGAAAAACTTTCATAAATCAAGGTTCTTGTGTAGTACAAATGAGAATATTGTAAAATTTACTTAAAAACACCCGTGATACGCATTGTATCAACAACAACTAGAGCAATAAGACCTGGAGAAGTAAAAGGTGAAGATTATCACTATATTTCAGTGGAGGAACATATGCGATTGAGGAATGAAGGTCAAATGTTTGAGGAGGTTTCTCTTGGTACAACAAAATATTCACATTGTAAGAGTGAGTTAAGGAAACTAAAATCTGGTGGTGTTGGGATATTAGAAACTAATCCAGAAGGAACGAGACAAATTATTAAACATCTGAGTGGAGTGAAGATTTTATCATTCGGTTTTGATGTTGATGAAGAAACTCAACGAAAACGTATGAAAAGCAGAGATGCAAGTATTAGTGAAGAAGAAATTACAACTCGCATTAATGTTAATAAAGAATTTGATGAAATATTTAAAGAAAAGGATTTATTTGAACACATCTACTTGAATGATGAAGAAAAGGAAAATTTCCCTGTTGATCTTTACAATTCATTAAATGATATTTTACAATAAATAAATGGATGTAAAAGAAAGAGCAAGAAGATTTAAGGAACATCAAGAGTTGGTTTCAAAAGTTGTAAAACAACAGGAAGACATAAAGAAGAAACGCAGACAGAAACTAACGGGCGAAGAAGCATTTGAAAGAAAACAAGAGAAATTTTTTAAACCACTTTTAAAAACTTCCCAAGAAAAAATGAAAGATGTTTCCACAGTTCCCACAGTAGAATATACTCCCAGAAAGCTCCAAATGTTGAAAGATTTCAGTCAAATGACGGAGGAAGAATTAGAGCATATTGGAGAATTAGAACATGATGAAGGTTTATTTCAACAACTGGAAGAGATTAATCAACCCCTGATTATATTGTGAATGCTGTTCAAAACAATGAATATTCAGCGGATTCAAAAAACCAAAGCAGGACTCATTCCAACAGAACAACCAGCAATATTTCATCTTGTTCAAGAAAAGGTATTGATATTTAATGATGAATTAAGGTTCTTAAGTTCTGCTCAACCCCTGTTAAACTAACTCCGAGATTAATGTTTCTTCTCACAAAGATGGAAGACAAGGTTCAACTGTGAAGGATGAATCAAAGTATATTGATAAACCATTGGATATGGAAAATAATGATGATAGAGTATATATTGATTTGCTGAACACTCTAAATTATAAGGTTATTCTTTTCTGGTAAAAGTAGGAAGAATGAGAAGGAGAAACACATTATTCAGGCTTTAAGTATCCTTGGTTCAGGTGTTAGTTTTCTTCCAAATGACCCATCGCAATTAGTTAATAGACTGTTATTGTTGTTAGGCAGTCAGAAGGCTGGAAATAACAATTGTTTTAATGAAGCATCAGCCATTTTAGACCAGTTGATGAACATGAAAATAATTAATAAATATCAATATAAAGACATTTTATCTCATATTAAATAAGATGAGAAGCACAATCCTTAGTTTCAATTTCACAACAAGCGACCACACATCTTCATTCCCATACCCACTACAACTTGACACAACAAAAGAATATGAGGCATCTTTATTGTCCATGGAAACTTATAATACCTTATTTAATATAACTGATAAAAATGACAAGTTTAGTTATAATCCCGGAAGTGGATACAAAACGATAACAGTCTCACCCGGAGCATATGAGATTTCTCAAATATCTTCCGAAATTGCTCGTCTTATGAAAGAACAGGGTGATGAACCAAAAAATATTGTTATAAACATTCAAAAACATACTTCAAAATCAACGATTAAAGTTAAAAATAACTACAAGGTTGATTTCACAATTGATAATTCATTTAGAGAGTTATTGGGTTTCTCCTCAAAAAAGATTGAAACTAATGGACGTTTACAGTGATAATGTCATTCAAATATCCTCAGGAATAAATTCGGTGTTAATTCACTGTGATTTGATTGATGGTGCTTATAATGATGGAAAAAAAACAAATACAATATTTTCATTCAGTGCATACCAACCCCAATTGGTTATAAATTTAATATGGAACCTAAAAATTTGGTTTATCTACCTGTGTCAGGAAAACCATACACAGAGTAAATTTTCGGATAACCGACCAAGATAATCGTGTGATTTCTTTTAATGGAGAAGTTATATCCATCAGAATTCACCTACGTGAAGTTTTCCAATAAATAAATACGATGGTTATTGTGAGGAAACACGAGTTGGGAAAATATAAAATAATTACAGGGGATGGGATGTTCCTTTCCCCATACTACAAGGGTGAAGGTATGTATCTTGGTAGAGGATACTATAAACCTAAGAGACAAAGGGTGTTGGACATCAATTTAGAGGAGATGGGATAATTGATACTCTAATGGGTATTGGTTCAACTATTCTTAAACATAAAGATCTAATTGGTTCAACTGCTTCTGCTGTGGGAAATGTAGCAGGTGCTGTAAAGTATAAAAGATGCTCAGAAGGAATCTCATATAAATTACAAGCAATAAAAGAAATTAAGAAAGGCAAAACTCAGTTGTCCCCCCCAAGAACGACAGAAAATAATTCAAATACTTGGATCAGGGTTTCAAAAGTTTTAACATCTTTTTCCTAAATAAATACAAGTATGGAAGCAATTGATAGTATCTATGATTTGGATGATACTATTATTATCTCAAACTCCACTAAAAAAGAAGATTACTTCAAGGTAAATGCAATAACTGGAACAGACTGGAATACGAATGGTACAAAGTTTTGAAATAAATAATCAACAAACCTATTTGAATCTCTCCGAAAGTTTCTTGTTGTGTAAATTTAAATTCACTAAAGTTGGGAATAACACAAACGCCTTACACTTGTAAATGATTTCTTCTGGAAAATGTTTGATAGTGTGCGTTTGTATATTGGAACACAAGAAGTTGAAGTCGGTTGATTATGTCTCTGCTGTATCTGAAATGATAAAATTTACACTCTATACATTCAGTGATAGAATGGGAAAGGGGTCTGTCGAAGGTTTTATTCCTGATATGTCAACGGGAACAAACACAGACCCTGGATATATTCAAAGGAAAGGAGCGTATAATGATGATACAAAAGCAGAAAATAGTTTTACTGTGTGGTGGATCCTCTTAAAGGTATATTTGGATTTTGTGATCATGATAAAGTTCTGTATGGTCTTAAAATTAGATTTCAACTACAAAGGAATGATAATGAAAATAGATTGCTTTTTGGTGTTGGTAATGCTTTTGGTGATCAGAATAAATTTGTAATTGAGGAGATGAGTTGGTATATCAGTGAATATACTCCTAATCTTAAAACAGAAAGAGATGTTGAATCGAAGACTTAACTCAAAGAAACCACTCAGTGTATCATACCTCAAAAGAAGATGTCAACACGTTAAACTCAATCAAACTACTTACACGTGGAATTTGGGTGTTCTGGAAGGAAAGCCACGATATCTGTGGATCATTTTTAAAAAGCCAGATGGTGATACTGGCACTGATAAGAATAATGCATTGAGTGATAATGCTAAGGTGAAACAACTTCGCGTTTCTCTAGATGGAACATTTTATCCACGAGATAGATTGGAAATTAATTGGGAAAAAAATGATTTTGCTGAAGCATACAAGTCTTACCAAAAGGTGTGTGAAAGTAATGGAAATAAAGAACCTATTTTGGATATGACAGCATTTAAAAGTTTGTATACAATCTATGCGTTTGACCTGAGCGCTAAAAGGAAACTATAAAGTCGAATCGAGTGGATACTTCCCTATACATTGAAAGAGGAGAGTGAAGAAGTTGATACATATTGTTTGCTTTTGGAAGAAACAGAATTGCAGATTAATACAGATAATGGTGTGATGATTAGTCTCACATAATTTTTTGTTAAATAAATGAGTGGCAAAGTACCAACTGGGGTATATGTTAATCAAATCAATCTTCATAAACTATCATCTTGTGTTCAAAATCAAAAGCCTTGTACGATTAACGTTAATACAATTCAGAGAAAAGGAGCAGTAAGAATTGATGTTTTTGCTCACAAGAGAACAGGTTAAAATCTAGAAACACACTGGCTGACTTAAAATTAAAATGACAAAACCAATGTTGAAAAAATATTCAATAAGAGAGACGAGTGGAGGATTTCTCCCATTTCTAATTCCTTTATTTGCTGGTTTAAGTGCGGTTGGAGCATTGACGGGTGGTATTTCAACAGCGGTGAAAACTGCCAACGAAAGGAAGGCCCAACTCCAGGCTCAAAAAGAATTGAAAGACATAACAAAGAGTTGGAGAAACAAATTAGTGGAAGTGGGCGTAATTGTAGATTTTGCTGAAAAACTTGAAGGTCTGCCTGATAAAGCGAGATTGTTAGTTGGAGATATGCTTTCTTCTATTGCACAAGCAGGTGTAAAATTAACGAAAAGAGGTAATGGATTATATCTTTCTAATAAATAAATGAGCATTGATGAGTGGTTGAAAGAATTTGGAAAGAATACAACATCAAATTTACAACTTGCCAAATATTGTAAGAAATTAAAAATTCAAAATGTGGTTATTTGTATGAGAGATGAATTAACAAATGTGCCGAAACATACAAAGAATATTATTACATGAACTTAGAAGATAATAATGGGAACGGTTCTCATTGGGTTTGTATTTTTAATAATCAAGACAAATATTATTTTGATAGTTTTGGTCTTCCACCACCTGTTGAAGTCATAAAATTCTTACAGAATGGTGTTTATCAAACATTTCAAGTCCAAGAATTAAATTCCAAGTGTTGTGGTCAATTATGTCTATATGTGTTATTTCAACTCAACAAAAATAAAAATTTTATGATATTATTTTTAATCTAATATAAATGACTTATGTTGGTAAAGATGGTTCTATCTTTGGTATATCTCAAGAACTGGATATTGATTTATCAAATTATTATACAAAGGCACAGGCTGAAACGACATAAATATAATATAAACAAAAATATTAACATGAAAAATGCTTATAAATTAAAAAATTATCCAAGCCCAACTGACGCGAATGACTTGGTGAGATTAAGCGATTTATCACAATATATATACTTGAATAAAACGGCTGTGTATTCCAAAGATACAGAAGTGTTGATATTATCTCCAGGTCATACAGAATTCATAGTTCGAATTAAAATAAATTTTTATAAAGAAGGGCGTATCGTTTGTATGAGAATAGAACAATGGGGGTATGATATGAATGATTTAGGTATAATTGGTCATTTAAAATTAACCTCGAAGACCTGGAACAATTAAATCAGTCTCGTAAGGAAGAATATTATCCACTTGGCACGAGAATGAGTTTTGTGGGTCCACGATTAGTAAACAACAAATAAAAGAATTTAATAAGGGTAAATATAATAATGGTTTTGCCCTTGTTTATCTCATGAAAACAGAAAAACAGGATTATATATAATAAGTAAGGAAATACAAAATGATTTAACTATGGGAAGATGGGGAGGTGTTTCGAGTGCCATAATATTATTCTAACATATATTTCTAATACATAAATGACAGCAAGAAGGCTTCAAGAAAATTATCATTTCTGTGTCCAAGCATACCTTCAAGAAAAGGGTATTCGGTATTTTAATAAATATGTTCTACAACATAAGAATGAGGTATTTTCAATAAAAGATTGGCATTATGCTGATGTTGATAAACCGACAACTTTAGATTTAATTAGAATGTTAAATAATGAAAAAATTATAAGGTTAAGAAAAGGTAAGGCTCTTTTAGAAATTCAAAAGAAATTTTATTGGTATCCTGTTGTAAAAAAATTATTTTCGATGCAGGAATAACAAGAAATCCTGATGAATATATGTATAATATTCTATGGGGTGTAAACGATTCAAGGATAGTAAGGGATGAGGAAGGAGTTGAAGAAGAGAGGGAAGAGGAGGAAAAGGAGAATGAGGAGAGGGAGAAGAAAGAGAAGGAGGAAAAGGAGAAGAAAGAGAAGGAGGAAAAAGAGAAGAGAGAGAAGGAGGAGAGGGAGAAGAAAGAGAAGGAGGAAAAAGAGAAGAGAGAGAGGGAGGAGAGGGAGGAAAGAGCGAGACAAAATAAATATCAAAATATGGAAACCAGTGAGATTCAAAAAGATTGGCGGCTATTACAGAAAATAACTCAACCCACCGAGGAGGAAAACAAAGAATTGACAAGTCTATTTGCAATACTTTCGACAAGACTATTAGCATCGACAAGATATGGATTTTAATTCAAGTTTTTTCTTAAATAAATGGAGGAGAGAGTGAAGGCATTTCTAAGGATTCTTTTTGTTTTAAAATTAGGATTCAAATGTGCATGTTGGAAACTAAAAAGGTTTTTGCACTCTGCAGGAATTTTTCTCATAAATAAATGAGTTATTGTCTCAAATGTAAAAAGAAAACTAATACTAAAAATAATAGGGTGATACAAAAAAAAAAAATCAATTTATCTGCAAACACAAACTCAGAGGAGATGTACAAAAGTTTTTATCAGGAAGTAAATTCACAACGACTGGAATACCAGGGGAATTACATCGACCAGGTTATTCTTTCTGTGGTCCAGGCACAAACTTGGACAAAAGATTAGATGAGGCAGACAATCTGAAATCCTGGAGTGAGCCCATCAATAGAGTTGATGAAGTGTGCATGGCACACGATATTGATTATGGGAATACCACAACGTTGGAAGAAAAGCATGAAGCAGATAGAGAAATGTTGTATAATTTGTCTCTGATACAAAATCCAACCTTGAGAGAAAAAGTTGATAGGTTCATCGTGAAGAAGATGATTAGTGCTAAATTGAAACTTGGACTTGGAAATTCAAAAAACTTATAGGCTCTAATGATGCCATTAAGACTGAAGAGCAATTAGCTGATGAATTACATAAACCAATATTCACAAAGTTTCAGAGAAGGAAAGTTTATTCCAAGGAAGTTGATTATATCTGGTCTGCTGATTTGATTGAACTCAATAATAATAAGGGGTACAAGTATGCTTTTACTGTTATCGATTTGAGGAGTAGATATGCGTGGGTTGTCCCTTTAAAAAACAAAACAGCTAATACTCTTATGTTAGCTTTTCAACAGATATTTAATAAAAGTAGAGAAAACCTAAAAAATTGTGGACTGATGAGGGTAGAGAGTTTTATAACAAGACATTTATGAATTTTCTAAAAAATAACAGTATTACATTATACAGTACCTTTAATGAAGGGAAGGCAGTTGTTGTTGAACGTTTTAATCGTACCTTAAAAGAGAGACTATATAAAAAATTCACACAACTCGGTTCACAACAATGGTTATCTTTATTCAGGATATTGTGGATAAGTATAATGACACGATTCACACGTCAACGAATATGAAGCCATCAGAAACATTTACAAAAATTAAAATATGAAAAAAGAGATTAATGTCAGAAAACCTAAGTTCAAAGTTGGTGATATCGTAAGAATATATAGGTGGAAATCTCATTTTGAAAAGAGTATTACTGAACGATGGGCGAAAGGAATTTTTAAAATTGTTGATGTAATAGATACAGTTCCTTGGAATTATAAAATATATGATTTGGAAGGGAAGAGATTTTAGGTTCATTTTATTCACAGGAATTACAAAAGACAAAGATAAATTGAAATTTTTTGACTCCACCCCTTTTTGACGCCACCCACACAAGCCCCACCCACACAAACCCCGCCCACACAAGCCCCACACAAACCCACCACACGCAAAGCCCACACAAGCTCCAATAAATTGAAATTTTTGACTCCGCCCCTTTTTGACTCCACCCACACAAGCCCCACCCACATAAACCCCTCCTACACAAACCCCACACAAGCTCCAATAATAAGCTCCACACAAGCTCCACACAAGTCTCACACAAGCTCCACACAAGCTCCACACAAGCTCCACACACACACAAGCTCCACCCATATTCACATAATTAGTGATTAGTTAATTAGTTCCCCCCACACACAACATGTTTATTTAATTAAAAAATTATCCACCCATCCACAAGCTCCACTCATCCACCCATCCACCCATCTCTCCACCCATCCATTGATCCACACAAACCTCATCCACATTCGCCCTGCCCACATAAACCCTGCCCACATCAACCCCTCCCACATAAGTCCTGTCTACACAAGCTCCACACAAAAACTCACACACATAAACCCTGTCCACATAAACCCCTCCCACACAAGCTCCACCCACATAAACCCCCGCACACACATCCCGACCACACAAGACCCACCGAAGCCCGCCCACATAAGCCCCACCCACATAAACCCCTCCACACAAGCCCCACCCACATAAACCCTGCCCACACACCCCGCCCACACAAGCCCCACCGAAGCCCCGCCCACATAAACCCCTCCCACACAAGCCCCACCCACACAAGCCCCACCCACACCCCGCCCACACAAGCCCCACCGAAGCCCCGCCCACACAAGCCCCTCCCACACAAGCCCCACCCCCTCATCTCTGTGCGCCTCACCTTTGACTACCACCTCCTCATCCCACCCCCCCCCTTCCCCACACACACATGGGGAGGGAGGGATGGGATGAGGGGTGATGGGTCATTGGGGGGCGCACCTACCCTCCCTTCATGTTTTGATCCTCTTCTTGTAATTCAGAATCAAGTAATTGTATACAAAACAAATATAATTTATTAATATTGAAAATATTAAATATTCATTTGCGAGAATGTATAATCTTTTCCCAGCAATCTTCTCCAGATGTCTTGTGATTTCGAAACTCAGACACCATATTCTGTTTTGAAACAAAAGTGGATAATAATTACATGGTAATATGAGTAAGCCTCGTTGACCACTGAATTAACACACCAGGAGGCCGACTCAGCCTGTCATCCTTTCAAGGTCAATAAATTAATTCCAGTGTACTGACAAAACCGCGTTCAAACTAATAATGCAACC
>NC_140969.1:74258589-74316089 GCF_056783735.1 Eptatretus burgeri
CCTCCGCTCTTTAATGATCTCCATATATAAATGATCTCCATTTCATGATCTCCTTAATCTCCATATGGTATATAAAGGTGTCAATGACATTAATGTGAGAAAATCTTTTCACCTTGGTGTTTAATGACACTGGGAATAATTAATGAATCGATGGGTTTGCAAAAGAAAGAAGAAAGGTTGAGCATGGTGGATAAAAACTACACATGCGTTAAGGAACACTAGTTTTGCCTGAGACCCATGTGTGACCTAATTTCTTAGCAGCCAGGTGAGTCCACCGGCAGGTGACCTTGAAGGGTTCAGCGATGATGCCATGTTAACAATTCTTTAACAGCGTTGGTGGCATTCATTGCCGGCAGAGGATTCCTAAACAAATAATCGTTTTGGTTTGAGGCATCTTGAGGGAGTTTGTCCTTGGTGTGAAAGCAAATGTGAAGCCATTTGGATTTTGCGTGAAATGCAAATTGTGTGTCATGTTTGTTTAAGTTTATCGACACATGTTTGCCTTGTACTCCTTCAGCTTTCATATTACACATATCTATTCTTCATGACCATCTCAACCTGATTAGATCATGGCTGTGATTGGCTGAATTATGGTGCCGTGGCAATCATCTTGGTAAATCGTCTTGTGTGCGCGATATTTCAAAAATTGTTCAAGATTTAGCTTTTATATTACACAGATCTATTCCTCATACCACCCAAAAGGTGGGGGATCAAGAGTTTTCTCCTTTCTCTTTTACATACTTCAGTTCCCCCCTTCCATATTTCTGGAAACATAATAAATACAGTAGGTGGCCCCTTAGACTTAAGCTGCAGGTGTAATGTGGTGGTTGGAAAATGAGGTGGGAGGTTGAAGGTGGAGTGGGTAATGCGAGTTGTGAGCAGTTTTTGAGGAGTTCCTTCAGGAATTTTTTTTGAAAAAATAAATGCCGATTTGATTATTCACCACAATACTGCATGGTTTTGAATTTAAAAAGTATAAAAGTAATTTTCCACATACTCATGTATTTGCAGACTATGTGGTATTTTTTTTCCTCAAGTGGTAATTACATCACGTTGGACTCGAGAAAGGGGATTCTGTGTCATTGAGATAAAAACAAGTCTGAAGACGACAATGGTTCACGAGCGGTATTTGATGAAGTAGATTGTTTCAGAAGTCAAGGATAAGACAATATGCCTGGTGTTGGCTTAATGGTTAGGGTGGTGGGCTTAGGATCCGAGTATCCTGAGTTCAAATCCCACTCGGCTGTTGAATTAATACCAGGTGGGGTTGACTCTGCCTGTCATCCTTCCGAGGTCGGCAAAATGAGTGCCAGCATGCTGGTATCCTGTGTCGGAGTGGCGACCCGTCCAGGATTGTGCCCAATAGCCAAGGAGACTGCTTCGGCAGCACCAACGCTCTGCACAGAGTATGGTCCCAGTGGATGGATGGATAAGACAATGTGATAATTTTTGACCAAGTTATAAAAATGATCAACATGATATGGTACGGGTGACAGGTTATTACAGGGGTCGGGAACGTGTGGCTCGCGAGCCAGGTATGGCTCTTTTGATGATTGCATCTGGCTCGCAGATAAAATTGGAGTTTGAAACTTGGAAAGCCCAATATTTCTCACAGAAGCTTTACCTATAGTTTGAATGGTGTCGTGCTTCATTCACGTGCAGGGCTGAACTTGGCAGAAGGAGAGAAGAAAAAACACCTCCGAATTGTCTGAAGCGGTTTTTGTTTCGTCCAGTCATGCGGCCGACGCGAGTAGTGATTTCGGTTCCTCCAATGACGTGCCGCCGCCGAGACGCGTCACGGAATTCATCTCGACCAATCACGCGCCACCGCTGAGGCGACTCGTGATTTCGGTTCCTCCAATGACGTGCTGCCGCCGAGACGCGTCACGGAATTCATCTCGACCAATCACGCGCCACCGCTGAGGCGACTCGTGATTTCGGTTCCTCCAATGACGTGCCGCCGCCGAGACGCGTCACGGAATTCATCTCGACCAATCACGCGCCACCGCTGAGGCGACAGCATCCCAGAGTCGGCCGGCCGCGCCGCACCTCTCGAGTATGTCAGCCCGTGCGCAGGCCAGCCAGACTCACTTGGGTCAACATCTCCCTCTCTCTCATTTGCTCAAAGCTAACCCTTCGACGAAGAAGATGGCGAAAAGAAAAAAGATGAGGAGTATCGTACATTTCAGGACGAATGGGCCGAAGAATTCGCCTTTGTGGAGAGAGCAGGTTCTGTGGTGTGTCTAATTTGCAATGACAAAATTGCATCGATGAAACGGTCGAATATAAAGCGGCACTTCGACACGCGCCATGCTACCTTTGCATCAAAATACCCTGTGGGAGACAGCAGAAAGAAAGCGTGCCAAGAGCTACTGAGCAGGGTGCAAGCCAGCCAGCAGCAACTCCGCGTATGGACCCGGCAAGGTGACGATAATTCCGCTCGCTTTGCTGGATCTTTAGCAATAGTGAGGAACGGAAAACCATTCACAGATGGCGAGTATGCAAAAACGTTCATGCTGGATGTCGCCAATGAACTTTTTTGATGATCTTCCGAAGAAAGACAAGATAATCAAACGGATACAAGACATGCCTCTGTCGGCAAGAACTGTTCATGATCGTACCATCATGATGGCAAACCAAGTGGAGGAAACGCAAGTGAAGGACATAAATACAGCGCCGTTCTTTTCCCTGGCTTTGGATGAGTTAACAGACGTAAGCCATTTGTCGCAGTTCA
Source organism: Eptatretus burgeri (assembly GCF_056783735.1). NCBI lineage: Eukaryota > Metazoa > Chordata > Myxini > Myxiniformes > Myxinidae > Eptatretus > Eptatretus burgeri. The sequence continues at coordinate 74,261,324 of NC_140969.1, forward strand.
GTGTGATTGCAAGATATGCTGCTGGTGATACACTGCGCGAAGAAAGTCTTGCTGTTCTGCCAATAAAAGGGTCCACAAGAGGTGAGTATTTATTCAAGTCTTTCATGGAGTTCGCTCAAGAAAAAAATCTACGAATGGATAAACTTATCTCGGTGTGTACTGATGGTGCTCCGTGTATGGTGGGGAAAAACAAAGGATTTGTGGCACTTCTCCATGAACATGAAAATAGACCCATCCTAAGTTTCCATTGCATTCTACACCAGGAGGCACTTTGTGCTCAGATGTGTGATGGGCAGCTTGGCGAAGTGATGTCGCTGGTCATTCGTGTGATCAACTTTATTGTTGCCCGAGCCTTAAATGCTCGCCAGTTTAAAACACTGCTGGATGAAGTTGGAAATAACTATCACGGTCTGCTTTTGCACAGCAATGTGCGTTGGTTGTCAAGAGGGAAGGTGCTTAGCCGTTTTGCGGCTTGCCTGAACGAAATCCGGACTTTCCTTGAAATGAAAGGGATTCAGCATCCTGAGCTAGCCGAAACTGAGTGGCTCCTCAAGTTTTACTATCTCGTGGATATGACTGAACATCTGAACCAGCTCAACGTGAAAATGCAAGGCATTGGAAATACAGTGTTATCCCTTCAACAAGCCGTGTTTGCTTTTGAAAACAAGCTGGAGCTCTTTATCATGGATCTTGAAACAGGTCGTTTACTACATTTTGAAAAACTGAGACAATTTAAAGATGCATGCACAGCAAGTGAGCCTACTCAAAACTTTGATCTCCACCAGTTAGCTGGCTTCACATCCAGTCTCCTACAGTCATTCAAAGCACGCTTTGGAGAATTTCGTGAGCACACTCGTCTTTTTAAGTTCATCACCCATCCAAACGAGTGTTCACTGAACACAGCCGACCTGAGTTACATTCCTGGTGTCTCCGTCAGAGATTTTGAAGCAGAAGTGGCTGACCTGAAGGCCTCAGACATGTGGGTGAATAAGTTCAAGTCACTGAATGAAGATTTGGAAAGAATCGCACGACAGAAAGCAGAGTTGGCGAGCAAGCACATGTGGACAGAAATGAAAAAACTTCAACCCGAAGACGAGCTGATTATCAAAACTTGGAACGCGCTTCCTGTCACATAACTCACACTGCAGCGTGTGAGTATTGCTGTATTGACCTTGTTTGGATCTACGTATGCATGTGAGCAGTCATTCTCACATCTTAAAAACATCAAGTCCAACCTACGATCACGTCTAACGGATGAAAGCCTCAACGCTTGCATGAAGCTTAACCTCACCAAGTACCAACCAGACTACAAAGCCATCAGCAAATCCATGCAGCACCAGAAGTCCCATTAATGGTGAGTATTATAACAACATTATTTAAAAGAATAAATTCAGAGGCTTATTATACTCACATTTAGTTGAATTCAGTCTTAAAATATATTATATGGCTCTCACTGAAATAGATTTCCAAATATTTTGCTTTAATGGCTCTCTGAGTCAAAAACGTTCCCGACCCCTGGGTTATTAGCTGCAAAATGTCGAAAACCCAGTTTCGTTCAACAACTTTCAAAATTTGACCTTCGCATAACCTTTAAATGTCACAAAACAATGCTGTGGACATTAAAATAAGGAAACAGGATACGAGCTTTAGCTTATTAGAGTTAGTTCATCGAAGAAGGTCGAAAACCCGGTTCGATTCTCACAACTTTGAAAATTTGACCTTTGTGGCCTTTATAGGTCGAAGGTCAAGGATTATGACCTTTGGTGCAAAACTTCCTCTGGAACATTCCAGGAACAATATAACGTCATATAGGCTATATGGCATTTCGTACTCCTCGGATTATCCATACTTTGATGAAATCAGCGTAAAAACAAACTTGAAGGGGGCGCCACGGGCAAGGTGTTCGAGATAGAGCAAAATGGTTTCAAGACTTTAGGTGGGGAATGACCTCAAGATTATGCGTAAAAAAATATTCTCATTCTCGCTCTCAAAGTTTGGGCGGTTGTATGATTTTTATGTCAAAATTCGCGATTTTCTAAGTTTTTGACCTTGTGACCTTGACCTTGGGATGAAAATGAGAAATTGGACAATGACAAGTTTTAGATAATTCATTTTGCTATTCAAATACTGAAGAACCCATTCCACTCAGTCAATTCCCGAGGAGAAGATAGATTTTTTAATCCGACTACCCCCTAAAAATGGCTATTTTTGGGCGTGGCTCCGCCCACAATTAGTATAGCCACACCCACATCCAGGAAAGCAGAACTCAACATTGATATTGAACACATAACCAAGTTTCATCAAGATCGGATCAAAGTCCACGGAGTTATGCTCTGGACAGACAGACACACAGACAAGCCGGTAGGTGGACATGGGTAGTCGCCTACCCAATAGAACCTGACGCGATGGACCCGTTCGATGGGGAATGACCTGACGATGAAGCACAAGAAAATTCATGATTCCAGCTTCAAGGGTTAATGCTGCAGATTGTTTTTTCGTTAAAATACCCCCACATTTAGAGGTTTTTCAGCTGTTGCTAGGCAATGGAGGGGGCCATAGCAACGGTTCTTTCTCACACATAACTAGGACATACCATGAGCCTACCATACCAGTTTCTTGTATATCTGACTCGTAGTCTCTGAGATATAACGAACTTCGTTTTTTTAATTGTTATCGACCAGGGTTCATTCAAAGTCTATCTTCTCCGACAGTTTTCATAGGATCCGGCTGGAAATTTTTGACAATATGACTGAATGTACTGCCCACAGTCGCTCGCAGCCCGATTTTTGATTTTCGAAAAAATAAATTTTTTATGATTTTTCAAAAATTTCAAAGTCCTGTTGCTAGGCAACGGTGGTGTCCATAGCAATGGTTCTCATTTGCACACAACTAAGTCATGGTATGAACCTACCAACCAAGTTTCATCGAAATCGCCATTGTATTAATGGAGCACTGGACCGAACAGAGGGACAGACAAACATATCGACGGAAATACTGATAATAAGGGTAGAACAAATTTCAAAAAAAAAATTTTTTTTTCTTCGAGATCGACTACCCAACAGACGAGACAAGAGATAGACAGACTCACAGACATAACGAATATAGTGGTCACTCTGGCTGGCGCTTGTGAACCAATTAACTTTGATGAGGATTTATATTTCGACCATTTTTGTATAACCAAGGCTGACACTCATTGAAAGGACGTCGACCAAAGATAGGTCCAAGGTAATATACTGTATATCACTTGCATGCTCATAGGCTTGGGAGGGATTTGAACTTTTTGGAAAAATAATCACATATGCTTCATCAAACTATGTATAAAGGTCAAGGAGGAGCTTGTAGGGGTATCACATGCAGGACAAAGACATCACAGTACTTTTACATGAATTGCATGTAAAAGTACACACGTATGGGATTTGAATCTGGGTTCACTTGCATCATGAGCTATGAATTCCAAATGGAATGCAAACCCTTGTCTCACACCAGCAATTGCTGTAAGAGTTCTGAGCAATAGGAGGTACTTGCCACACATCCACCATGTTTAGACATCCGTTGCACCGTTTCTGAGGATTTAGGCAGCTGGAAAATAAGATTTTAATCTTAATTAAAATTAGATGTGATGTTAATTAGATAGGGATTAAGGCCAAGTTCCCCAGTATGTGATTGCCCCCTGTGACATATTCCTACGTTTTTGCATTTACAAGCCAACCAGGAAGAAGTATGTTTTTATAATAACCACAATAATAACAAATGAGCCAGGCATGCCGAGCCGGCAGAAGCCCCGCCTTCTCGGGTTTTGTGCGAACAAGCCACGCCCTGGAGGTGGAACGGTTGTACGGTGTGACGTCAGAGGGAGATGAGGAGTAACGCATGAGTGCGGAGTGAGGGACGCACGCGGTCGAGAGAGAACGTAGCTAGGAGATAGCCTGTAAAAACAGGGTTTTACAGCTGGCTTTCCTTCGACGCATCAAGAAGACTGCACGATTCTTATATTTGTGCTGAGGCGAATTGGCCCGCTTACTGAGAAGGACGTTGGCCATTGGCTCTTGTTTGGGTCGTGAGAGACAGATCCCAGAACCACAAGTATGTCAAACAGCGGGTCGGTGAGGACGATCGACGCACAAAGCAGCTGCACGACGGTCGGTGAGCCTTGGTGTTGAATACCGCTCACGAATTGCCTGACGAACGTTCGCGCTGCGAGAGAGCGGCTTGGCATCATTTTACACATGTCTTCACATGCAGGATGAAACGCCTTGATTCCAAGTTCCAAAAATACCATCTCTGGACAAGCTATGTGTCAGAATAAAGGAAGGATTTTCATTTATTTTGTTTCCCCTCATCTGTATTTAAGTCTGTGGATGGAGGTGCCTTGACTTTAGCATTTATTTACTTCATGTTATTATCATTACCTTTTGAATTACCCTTGCAAATATTTATATTGTCATGAAATTCCATGGTTATTTTAAGTTGATGTGTCCATGTATTTGTCGTGGAGTTCGAGTATACACCCCCGTGTGCAACTGAGTATACACCAACTGTGCCTGCGCCGCTCCGCCAGTGTCGCTCCCCACCACTCTTGGGTGCGTTATAATCTCCGAGGATCAACGTGTCCGCCTCCTAAGAAGAATCACTCAGCTATCCAGGCTGGTAGTTTTAACCGCCCATTATATATATATATATATATATATATATATATATATATATATATATATATATATATATATATATATATATATATATATACATATATATATATATACACACACACACGTCTTCTTCTTTCGGCTGCTCCCGTTCGGGGTCGCCACAGCGGATCATCCGTATGATGCGCATAGTGAATTGGCACATGTTTTACGCCGGATGCCCTTCCTGACGCAACCCTGGTAACCTCTTACAACACAGGGATATGGTACACCTATTTTAACCGGGGTATACACCGGCCCAGTACACTGATACTCATTTCGCCGACCTCGGAAGGATGATGGCTGAGTCAACCCCCTGGTGTATTAATTCAGTGGCCCAACGGGGCTTGAACTATATATATATATATATATATATATATATATATATATATATATATATATATATATATATATATATATATATATATATATATATATATATATATATATATATATATATATATATATATATATATATATATATATATAGTGGTCCAAAAAAGTCGAAAAAATAGAATGTTGCTCCACAAGCTTAAAATTATTCTAACATGATCGAATAACGCGCATAAATTTTTTTAGCTTGTTCGGAGGTGATTTAGAGGTCGCTCCATATGACGACTTTTAGTCTCATGACTTGAATAAATTAGGGTATGGTCAGGTACGATTACGGGTACTTCTGGATGTCCGAGGTGGAAATGGAGTGCATTTTCGAACTCTATGGGGTCGATTTACTCTAAGAAATGACTGCACCGACATTTAATTCACTACCATTTCGAAAATATGACCTAAAACAAGATTTATCATTACTGGAGTTGAGTAACTAATCCTACTCATTTCGATATTTTCTAATCTATAATTAATTTGTTGTCTGTCTAAACATTTCTTAGAGTAAATCGACCCCACTGAGTTCTAAAATGCAGTCCATTTTCACCGAGGAAGTTCAGAAGTGTGCGGATTCAAATCTCACCATACCCTAATTTAATATAACTAGTACGTGCCCGTAAAAAATAAATTAATTAATAAATGTTCAAACCGCGAGCAACAAACAACAACCATGCAGGCCGTTTCTTCGCTCTCGCGTGCCCGTATGTGCGTGGCCCGGAAGTTCGTATATTATTCGCAGTTATGATTATTCGCAATTTAGTTTTAATACCCAATTATTCAATTAGCGCCAACATATTTTACCTTTTCGCAATGTTGTGGTAAGGAAAAACAAAAAGAGAAGAGAAGAGAGCGAAAAAAATTACTTCCTGGTTCGGAGCATACCAGCACTCTGATGTTACCAAAATTTATGCACCGTCTAATATGAAAACTATCTTAACTTGGGGCATTGTGTTTATCTATAAATGCGCATAAGAAATCGAGAAATTATTAGAATACACGAAGTCATCATTATCCGGAAGTCCGTACGTTGTAACCCGTAATGGTGAACACGGCTGAGCTTCCCTTCCCCATCGGCCACGCCCACGCAACAACGTGTCTTGTCATTGGTTTGGTAAATAAATGGCCATAACTTGGGAAGCACTTATCCGATTAATATCAAACCTTGAAACGGCACATCCTCAGGTCCCCAGCAATATATCTGGCAAGTTTCAATTAGATTGGACCAGTAGTTGTCAAGAAACAGCGGACACACACACACACACACACACACACACACACACACACACATTGCTGGAATTATAGATAGATAATAACTAAATAAATAACTAACATATTTTTCGTGAATCATTGAATCTAAAACACTGAATGTTGGGCCGGCTAGAAATAAGTTCAGGCGGGAGTGGAGACAGCAATAGAGGCGGAGATGATAGTGGTATTTGGTAAATGAGACGAAATATTCTAATAGTTTGTAATTCCATTGATTGAAAAATTAGGGTATGGTCAGATACGATTACTTGTACTTCTGAACTTCCGAGGTGAAAAAGGACTGCATTTTCGAACTCAGTGGGGTCGATTTACTCTAAGAAATGTTTAGACAGACAACAAATTAATTATAGATGAGAAAATATCGAAATGAGTAGGATTAGTTACTCAACTCCAGTAATGATAAATGTTGTTTTAGGTCATATTTTCGAAATGGTAGTGAATTCAATGTTGGTGCAGTCATTTCTTAGAGTAAATCGACCCCATAGAGTTTGAAAATGCACTCCATTTCCACCTCGGACATCCAGAAGTACCCCTAATCGTACCTGACCATACCCTGATTTAACCAACTCATGAAACTAAAAGTCATCATCTGGAGCAACCTCTAAATCACCTCTGATCAACTTAAAAAATTTTTATGCGCGTTAGTGAATCATAGTGGAATAATTTAAGGCTTGTGGAGGCAACATCTGAATTTTTATTATTTTTTTGCTGTTTTTGGAACACCCTAATATATACATACACATAAGAAGGATAATGTGGAATTTTTCCCAATAATAATTGGTGTAATATAGGGGGGGATGCTTTCCAACACTTGGTTTTCATCGTAGACCACACCACTCAACAAGCGTAGGAATCAAAAATTATGTATGAAACACACAAAACATACGAACAAAAAAACAACAAATTAACCATTTTAAAACTCAAACAATTATTCTTACCATATATTTTAACTATTTTATAATGATAATTCAGTGGTCGTATGCCTTGAAAATCTTGAATCTTCTCTGTCAGGCTGCCTGCATCAGTTATTTGCCCTCTAAATTATCCTTCCCACTTGGCCACGTGGTTTTCCCCATGGACCCAGGCTCCAGCCTTTGTGCCAGCACATGCAATCCCGCACTCGTGCTGCTACCCCCTGTGGTGTCCACACGAGACCTCCCGTGGTTTCCACTCCAATTTCAGATATCACGCCCACTTCCACCGTCCTGCAACACAGGCTGCATTACTCATGTCACATCATGCCATCTACTCGGCCCTCGTTGGTGTTCTTTAAAATAGTTTGAACATTCATCGGCGGCAAACCAAGATAGTGAGTGATATTGTCTGGTCATTCACCATTCTTATTTCGTTTCACTCTGCCTAATTTGACATCCAGGGTTCCACGACTGTGTTGCCGCTTACATGCAGGTTTACCCCTTTTGTTACCATTTCCTTTACCACTCATTGTTCAACGATTACCATGGTAAAGTACACAAAGACAAAAATACAGTACTGTACAGTAGGTGGCAGCATTAATTCCAACAATGCACAGCATGAGAGTCTAAGAGGTATGCAGTGCATTGGTGAGGGGTGTGGGGTGGAAAATCTGGTAACTGGTCTTCCGTCCAATGGACGTTAGTGTGAGGAATTGTTGGATGTGCAATGAAAATGTTCCGAAGTAATTTATGGACTTGTATGCGCAACACCGGATAGCGGGGAGACTTACACTGGGGACCCTCTGTATGTATATACATACAGAAGTTAAGCTGGAACAGAGCACATCAATCGGTTGTAGATTATTGAACAGCCTTCAGATATGGAGGATAGCTATGATATGAACATGGATACATGTTGAATAAGTAGTCATGAACAGACTCAGCAGCAAAATGACAAGGCTCCTGGTGCAGATGGCATTCCCCTTGAAATTTTCAAACATGGCTGCATTGACCTTGCTCATTGACTTAGGCCGAAGTCACATTTGCCACGGCGGCCGTGGGGTCTCCAAAATCTATGGCCACCAGCAATTATAGGGCGGCTGCAGTATTTCCACGGTCACACAATGTAGCAGTCACATATGTTTTTATTTTTCGGGGAGCCGCATGGCGTATTTAGAAATTGTGGAGACCGAAAACGTGGGGTTGCCATACGGTTTTTGATTTGATGTCGCACGGTGACCTTAAAGGGGCCCTGCGGCGGCCATAGAATTTTCAAGGCAGACGCAAGGTTCCCGCAAGGTGCCCCCAAGGCGACCACAGGGGGGCCCTAAGGCGACTGCAGGGGGCCCTAAGGTGAACATGCGGCCAGACGGACGGTAACGAGTGGGTTCATTTTTTTTTTTTTTTTTACCAGTTTTTTTTTTTCGGCTTGTCGAATTGCTACGTAGAAATGAAAAAAAAGTTATAACGCCGCGTTATAATTCCACGGCGACCTTATGACCTGTAAAATATAGCCAAACGGCGTAGGGCCACCCTGAGGCCACTGCAGAAATTCTGCGGCCGCCGCACTTTTCTGTCAATTCAGAGGGCATACGGCCGCCATATTCTCACCGTAGAGCAAATGTGACTTAGGCCTTACCAGGCTCTTTAAAAACATTTGGAAATGAGAAAAACAGAAAAACGGAGTTGTAAACCCTCGCCAGGATTTGGTTTGCATGGTTTGTGTCGTTTTGTGTGGTGTTTGTGTACTGGTGTGTTAAGTAATTAATAAGAGACATAAATATAACTGCCACTTTATAACTGCTGGCAGTGATAACTGGCTACGAAGACGTCCCACTTTGATTAGACACCTGACCCTGACCCGTGACGTTTTTTGGAAAAAAAAATTGCCTCGATCTGTTCAGCCACTTCAGAGAAGATGATTTTTGAAGGTGTTTTTTTAAAAAAAACAATATGGCTGCTAAATCATGTGACTGATGACATCATCCCAAAAAAATTATTGGACCATTTTATCCCGAGATGCCCCTCAAAATTTTTGCAATTATGACCTCATGATGAAGGCACCTATGATGTCATTAAAAAATCAGACTTATTCCCCACGAGGAGTACTTGCCGTATGCGAAGTTTCAATATTTTCCTTCGTGTGGTTTCAGAGATAGAGGTTCAAAGTTTTTCTGTTTTTCCAACATTGCTGCCACACCACGTGACCTATGACGTCAAAATTATCAATGTAACATTCTGCATGAGTAGTCGCTCCGATGGTGAAAATTTCATCTCAATCCGACACGTGGTTGCAGAGAAAAACACGAAAGTTCTGTGCGGACAAACAGACAGACAAACAAACAAACAAACCGACCCAAATGCAATGCTCTCTCTTCCAGCGAGAGTAACTCGAAGTTATGCCCCAAAAGTTCAAGGATACAAAAACATAATCCATCTGTATAAATGAAAGGGAGACCGTTCATGTTGTGACAATGACCGTGGAATCTTATTGCTTGCAATTGCTGGAAAGATATTTGCTCGGATTATACTTAACCTGCTTACTTACCGCATTGCTCGCTCCATAACACCAGCAAGTCAATGTGGAGTGCTGAGCATGGTACTTTTTATATGATGTTCGCTGCTCGCCAAATACAAGAGAAATGCTGTGAACAGCATCTTGATCTCCTCATAGTGATTTTAGATCACACCAAGGCCTTCAACTCCTTTCGCAGTGAAGGTCTTTGAAAACCCCGCATCGAGTTCTTTGCCCCAATTCTTTAATTCATATTATGCGATCTCTCCATGAAGATTGGATATTAAAGATCCCACGGTGTCCTTCACAAAGAGTAGGTGAGCTATTGCCGACAACATGACTAAATTCTAAATTTCTACCCTAACCTTAGTCGAACGTCAGGTCTGGCCAGCCGGTTCGTGAAAGATTTGGGCCAAAACTTTTCGCTGCCATCCCATAATTTCATGGGAATAATTGTGGCTATTAAATAATAATAATAATAATAATAATAATAATAATAATAATAAGTAAGAAGATACTGGATATTCTGTAGAAGTTGAACCACAAAGTTGAACTTTGTCAACCATGTTCAAAGCTAGATGATGGAATGAGATTATTTTGAATCTCTGGAATGAGATTATAGAATGAGAATATGGGATGATGGAATTTGGTCGAGACGCATTTTGTTTGATATAAAATGCATGAAGCTATTGATAAGTTGTAATTAATCTTAACAATAATGCACAGTATTTTCTGTTTTGATGTTGTCTTTTTCTGTCTGAATCCAAAGAAAGAAAGCAGTTTCCAACTTCTATATTCTCTTCTGATAAATTCCTCCTTTTCCTAATCGTTTATGTAGCACACAAATCCTAATGCATCAAATGTCATCATTCCCATGGAGGTTTTGATGAGTTCTGTAGAGTGTTTGAATAATAATAATACACTGATTTATTGACTCTGCAACTCTGCAATATTCTTAGCAAGAACTGAACTGTTCGCTAAGTCAAAGCAGGTATCGATTAGAGGGAATTAATTAATCTCATGTTTGAAGGGAATTTCAACTCGAGATAAAGTGAAGAAGGAATGATTTATTATCAAGTTATCTCATTCTGTCAAGACGTGTCAAACTTCTGGTGACACTCCTGATCAGATTTCTCCAAACATCCCGATCCTGCACTGCTTTCTGAAGAGACAGCTTGGATGCAGCCTTTATCCCATCCATCCAGCACATACGAGGCTGGTTGACTTCTCCAGATTTTTGTTCTGCATGCATGTTTACTTAGGCAATGGGAAAACATTCTTTCATTTCCTAGGAATGTTTCATGTCCCACCAATTTGAGCATTGCATTGAGATTAAGTTTTGTAACGTTCCACACTTTGTAAATTATCATTTCCAAAACGTGTTCAATGAAATGATGTGTGGTGACTCTTCTTACAATTACAAGTAACATACCATTCAGGCTACAAGCATATTATAAAAAAGACTTGGAGGTTCTGGAAAATTGTGCCTTCAACTTCGAAGGCGAAGGAAAGCAAGTATTTTCCAACGAACCGACTGAATCATCACTGTTTTGGAAGCGGGCTCATTAAAACTCACTGTAAAAAGCATTGCAGCTCACAAAGGCTGTTATTCAGCTACACTTTCCTCACTTGTAACAAACTTTATTCATTTGAACTTTTAAAATGTGTGCATTTTACACAACAACGGCAACAACAGAAAAATATTCTTCCTTTCATAAATGTTTATGTTGATGTAGTTTGTTAGCAGCATTACTCAGCTCATTAAAGCTTTGAAAAGAAGGTGCTTCACTTAGTTTCGTAATTTTATATAGATGTACTCACATTTTAATAGTCCGTAATGAAAAGACATACTCACGTTACATTTAAACGTAATTAAGACGTATTACTCACACTTCATTAATATGTAATTAATAGATGTACTCACATTGCATTAGTATAAATAATAGACATGCTGTACCCACTTTGCAATGATACATATTTGATGGACGTTCTCACATTCCAATAGTTTATAAATATATGTACTCACGGACCATTATAACCTTGTACGTGCCATATTATAATTTTCAAGATTGTCATGATTATTATCATTATCATTATCACTTTAAATATTGTCATTATTATTATCTTTAACATTATCATTATTATTGTCATTATCATTATTGCAATCATGAGCAGGGACCATGGAAATTTGACATAATATATAATACGATTTCAAGCCCTTAACTCTCCCCTCCCCCCTCACAAACCCCAAGTTCTCAACTTCTGCCTCCCAATCCCAAGTCCACATCCTCCCAACCTGAAGACATCAATCCTCTCCCTACTCCAAGATTTCAAACCCCCTCCCCACCTGTTACGGTCGCCTGTCCTACTCTCAATCCCATGAGTTATGCAGAAAAGATATGTGACCATGAGCAGGTCATGGCCCGTCAGAGTCGCCTGTCCAACTCACAATCTCTCGAGATATGCAGAAAAGGTATGTGACAATAAACTACTCAAAACCAATTATCTTCTTCGTAATGCATACAGTGGCCTGCAAAAGTATTCACCCCCCCACCCCGCCAGAGTTTTCACATTTTGATGCCACCAGAACTATTTCATGATGCTTTCAAATCACACAATATATAGTCTTCATAAATTACTCCAAAGTGATGAAGATGCAGATGCAAAAGATGCAAAAAATGCAGATAAAATGAGAATGAGTCAGATTAACAAAGAAAATCAGATGATTCTCAGTTTCATAATTATTCAAACCCTTTGCCTTATTGACCCTAAATCACTTCAGAAGCAAATTATTGGTTTGAAAGGTTACAAATTAAATGTAATTGGTTTCACATGGATGTAATTAGTGCTTTAACTTAAAAATTAAACTCCCCCACTTATCGAAGGAGTTTTAAGGTGTAACTCACTTGATCAACCAACAAGGCAAATATGAAGACCAAGGAGCTTTCCAAAGAAGATAGACATAAAGTGGTGGAGAAGCACTGATCAGGAAAGGGTTATAAGAAGATTTAAAATTTACTCATTATTCCTCTAAGTGCGGTGAAATACATCATTATGAAGTGGAAGACTCTGCCCAGATCATACTACCCAGGCTCTATCCAAACTCGCCGATCCAAACTCGCCTATCCAAACTCGCCTATCCAAACTCAGCAACCAGTCAAGCAGGAAACTGGTTCGGGATGTCACTGTAAATCCAACAATGTCTTTGAACGATCTGCAAGGCTCTATGTCTGAGATGGGAGTCAGTGTTCATCAATAAACAATATACTGTTCCCTTCACAAAGCTGGCTTCTATGGATGGGTTCCAAGAAAGAAGCCATTACTGAAAAATAAGCATCTAAAAGCTTGTATATAGTTTGTGAAAATGCATCTTGATGATACTGCAGGCACGTGGAAATGTTCTGTGGTCAGATGAGAGAAAAATGTAACTTTTTGGTCTAAATTCCAAGCGTTATGTCTGGCGCAAGATTAACACTGCACATTACCCAGACAACACCATCCCTACTGCCAAGCATGCTAGTGTCAGCATCATGATAAGGGGTTGCTTTTCATCATCAGGGACTGGCAAGCTTGTCATGACAGAAGGGACAATGGATGGTGCAAAGTACAGGAAAATCCTTGATGAAAACCTGCTTGAGCCAGCCATGAATCAAACTGGGTATGAGATTCACATTTCAGGAGGACAATGATCCGGAGCATAAAGATAAAGCCACACTGAAGTGGCTGAATAAGAAGAGAATGAATGTTCTTGAGTGGCCCAGTCAAATTTATGACTGGAACCCAATTGAACATTTGTGGCGAGAGTTGAAGATGAGAGTCCATTGACGATCCCCATCAATCTTGGCAGAACGATAGAGCAACTTTCACGTAAAAAATGGGCAAAGATTTCACCATCTCATTGTGTAAACCTGGTAGAGACCTTCCAAAAAAAGACTTAGCAGCCATTGCTGCAAAAGGTGCTTCCACCAAGTACTGACCGAAGTGGCTGAGTACTTGTTCAACCAGTGAATTTTTTTTGTACATGCTTTTTTCATGTATTTCTGACATGTAACCTCCTTCAACTATAACAATGTTTAGTTTGATCTCTTCAGTTATGAATCAAAAAGTTCTTTTGAAAAAATAGTTTCTACATAATTTATCTAAATGTGGCATTATTGGAAGGGGGTGAATACTTTTGCAGGCCACTGTATATACACATCGTTTAAAGTAAATAATGACCTTGAACAAATTTCTAATGACATGGGTTTAATCTCTGCTTGAGAGAATGCCACACAATTATTTGGTTAACATCATAAAAAGTTAACAGATCTCTACCTCGATCACCAATGCAGATCTTCACAAGGGCTGTGACACCCATCATCTCAAATAATTTTAACCGTTGCTTTGGTAGTTTTACAATGAAGGGAAAATGTATAGGAAGTGCAAGGCGATTGTGAATATGACTGCTCTGAAATGTCTTTGGCTTCCTATTGGAGTAATCACCAACAACGCGTCCATCGTATATAAATTGTGTGTGGAATCAGGCAAACTGTCCAACCAATGAGTGCAGCTGAATGTTACAGAGATGACAGATAGACGCACCCATAGACGAACAAGTGTTTTATTATAAAGATTATCATTATAATTACCATTATCGTTATTATCATTATCATTGTGTACCATTATCATTTCAATAGGTTATAATTAATAGACATACTCACATTCTGTTCAGATAGGCAGACAAACAGACCCAAAATGCAATACTCTCTCCTCAGGTAAGGGTAATAATTCCATCAGGCTATACACATAATTTTGTTTGCGGTAGGGGGGAGGAGTTATATATGCAAATAATATAACAAAAATATTTGAAATAAAATTTTTTTGATTTTTGTTTTTTACCCAAAAAAATTTATTCTGTTTGTTGGGGGGGGGAGGATTAGTTGTCAGCAGCATCTTCTGCACAGACACCTCCTCCATAATATTGGGATCGTTACGTAAAAGTTTGTCAAACACTGCACTCCCCCTTGTGAGCTTATCTACAAACTGGGTTAAAAATCAATCCTGGACTAAAACTAGGAAACCCTCATCTGCTCTGCCCTTTCCCTGTTCCTCTACCCAATCGATCCCTGGCGAATTTAAATCCTCCATAATCAATACTCTTCCCTTACTACATGCCCTTTCTGAATTCTTCACGAACCCTTCTTTCCTGCTCTTTCCTCACATCAGGAGCCCTATAAAAGCATCCTTCAAGTATCTTACCGTTCCTACAATACTTAATCTCTATCCACACTGAACACTGTATTCATTCCCTCCTCAATGTCATCCTTTTCTCTTGACACATTGTCTTTTACCCAGATTGCTGCACCCCCTCCTTTTTTCACTTTCCTATCGCAACTATACATCATGTTGCCTTCTAAACCTGTCCTCTAATTTACTCTCCTCATTAAACAATGTCTCGCTTACTGCAACTATATCATATTAATCGCTATTTACTTTGGCTTCAAGCTTTTCCATCTTATTATTTAAAATCCTGGCGGTGGTATCGGATATTTTTTTTTTAACCTTCCCTTCCTGTAATTATTTTTTTCTGCCTGGCCTTAAAGAAATAATGTCATTAATTGCATTTCCTTCCTTTAAAGCCTCTTCCAACCTCCTGAAGCCCAAAAATAATCCTCAATTCCCCCATTGTGAGCTTTGCTACCCCCTTTCTGTTTTGCCAGTCACCAGAATTCTAGAAACACCCTCTTTACCCCCAAAATGATTCCCCCACCACTTTCTAAACATAAAACCTTACTGCATGAAATATTCTTCCAACCATAGGTTTACATCTATCACTCTACTCAGAAATTAAAGTCTTTCCTAATCTCGGAAGAATACCAGAAAATATTACCTCCTTTGCTTTTAGCCAGCCACCCATGATCCTGTATTTATTTTTTCAAATCCTCCGAGTAAGCATTCCCAATATCATTTGCTCCGATGTGCACCACAACCAACCTCTTTCTGCTATGATGTGATATTATGTTTTGACGTTTTTAAAAAAAAAAAAAATTCCCTAATTCCTGCGACTTCAAAACAACAAACAACTCTATGCCTGAGATCCTTCCTGCCAAATGAAAAGTCAAAATATTTAATAGTTTCATCACAAACAAAAACCGTCTCCTTGACCTCGTTCCTAGTAGTCGGGTCAATTTATGACAAACAACAACCAAACCCACAACAAATTGCAACAAAAGGTTTCTCAGTGGTTTTCATTCCTACTGGATATACTAATCAACAGAAAAAAAGTCTACCAAAATCTGACATCCAGAGATGGGTTAAAACAGTCATTTTCAAGATGGCCGCCACCGGGCTTTGAAATAACTAAAACAGCTATAACTTCTTCAATAATTGTGATAAAAACATAATTGTTGGTTCTGGTCCATAGTTTTAATGGATCAGCAATCCACTGCTGTCAATAAAATTTAGATCTGATCAGTATTTAACATGAAATCCAAGATGGCGGCAAAAAATGAAAGGCGTAAAATCAACTTCTGGGAGCTATCCTTCCATTTCAAGCAGACTGTATCAGGCTGGCAGGGGATGATGCACATCCTTCACCAAGGACAGACACATCCTGGCACATCCTCCATTCTGTATTTGCCAATGATTGATATGTATCCAGGTGACAAGGCTTGCATTCTGTCCACTTTGAACTTCCTGTCAAATATGGCCATCAGACACCATGTCCTGGTGACAAGGCTTGCATTCTGTCCACTTTGAACTTCCTGTCCAACATGGCCATTAGACACCATGTCCCTCCTGTAATCACGTTTCATCAACCACTGTACTGGAAAAGCTGCCGAGATAATCAGTGCTGCACCAGAGAATAGCCATTTGAAGGGGATCGTGCTTAGGCTGGGTACATTTCACACATTCATGAATCTGCTTGGAGCAATAGGCATGTTGATGGTGGGAACAGAACTCAAAAACATCCTGCAACTGGTGTACGGTGAAAATGCTGTAGTTCATATAATGTGCGGAAAATCTGTTCATTGGGCATTCCGAGGCCATCTACTGGTGAGCAAGTTATTATCGAATTATTGTGGCATCTGTAGTGGAGGAAAATACTGAGTTCATGCTCCAAGTAGAAGAAATTGAGAAAATGTATTCGTCCTTGCTAACGGGTGACATCTCTCTTGAAAGTCTTGAAGAATCCGCTGCAATTGTGAAGATCACTGATGAACTTGAAAAAAAGAAATCTGAACTTGCTGCACAATCCAAAACGAGTAAGCTGTGGCTGGGTTATCAGAAAATGCTCCATACTGCTCTGGCAATGATCAAGGCAGATCGCACTGGGTCTTGGACGGATCACTTGCAAGCTGTTGCTGATGCCTTGCCAATATTTGCAGCAGCTGGACACTACAACTACCAGAAGTCTGCTTATGCCTACGTACAAGAAATGAGTGAACTGGAGAGCAAACACCCAGATGTATGAGAAGTTTCAAAATGGCTTCCATGTGATCCGGCGAACAAACCAGTTTTGGGCAGGCCTCAGCTGTGATCTAGTCATCGAACAAACACTCATGAGATCACTAAAGAGCACCGGTGGCTTGACTCATGGCAGTAAGATGACAGAGGAACACCTAGCATTGTGGACAATGTCAGCCACCATAACATCTGAGGTCAACGTCGCCATGCAGGACTTCAATGATCTCACATACGCAACAAGCGAACAGCATAAAGAAGCAACTGGTGCAAAAATCGAAAGACATGCATTCGACCTCTCGAAGATAAGCACAAAGCTGAATGCATTTTCACCTTTCTCCTCTGGTCCTACATTGAGAAATATCAAAAATGGTATCGTGGCAAGCGAAGACATCAACGTGCATGAATATGAAGCTGTTGGGAACAAAATCATCGAGAGAATGATTGGACAACCTGTGTTTTTCTTCTCCATCAATAGGACAGAGAAAGCAAAGACCCTGGGAAATTCTAATGCTCTCCAGGTTGCTCCTCACAGAACCATCGACTCCAGTGTGCTATTCCAGCGATTCCTGGTGGTATCCCAGATAGGTGATTTGTCACTTGAGGACGTGATGAGTTTTGAGCTCAGTCCATACCCTCCATCCCTCTTTGAGGACAACAAGATATTGAGGAAGGCTGACAAATCTCAACTCGCTCAAGCCGTCAATGACCACTGTACCAAGGCACTGGCATGTGAAGGAGTACCTGACACCACACCTTCAGCACACCATAAGACTGAAAGCTATGTTCTTGATGGTGGATCCTTGCTGCACAAACTCAAGTGGAAGAAGGGAGATACATATGGCAAAATAGCCACAGCATATGTGGACTTCACAACAAACCACGAAGGGACAGCAACTGTTGTCTTTGATGGCTATGGTGCAGGCCCTTCGATAAAGGATAACACTCAGCAGAGACGGAGACAAGCCAACAGCTATCAGACTGTGAACTTCACTGGAGAAACTGAATTTGACGGAAAGACAGATTAATTCCTATCTGTCAGCAGCAACAAGCAACAGCTGATCACCTTAATAGGTGATCAGCTAAATAAAGTGGGCTGCACAGTTATTCATCAGAAGGGGACGCTGATGTGGACATTGCCAAGCCAGCCGTAAACAGCACAATTCTGCATTCCACCACACTAATCGGAGAGGACACAGATTTGTTGATGCTTTTGCTCCATTACTGTATACCAGATGGAAAACCACTATATTTCAGATCAGACAACCAGTCAAGAAGCAATCTGAAAGTATATGACATCAATCGGATGAAGCATCTTCTTGGGAATAAGTTGTGCACTCAACTATTATTCCTGCATGCCTTCACAGGATGTGATTCAACATCTCGTGTGTATGGCATTGGGAAAAAATCAGTCTTTCAGAAACTCGTGGAAGATGATCAAGGCCTCCAGTTGTGTGCAGATACATTCACTTTGAGAGGCGTCAGCCACGCTGAAATAAAGAAAATTGGCAGCCAAGCGATGGCCGTTATATTTGGTGGGGAGAGCACAAGTTCTCGGGCAGACATGCGTTACAAGATATTCACAAAGAAGGTCACTGCTGCTAAGTCTTTCGTTACACCTGAACGTCTTCCCCCAACGGAATCTGCCACCAAGTTTCATTGTCTCCGAGTGTACTACCAGGTCATGGTGTGGATGGGGATGGAGGGTGACCTCGATCCTCTGGACTGGGGCTGGGGACTTGAAGACAATCGATTTGTACCTATCATGACTGCCATGAATGCTGCACCAGACACTCTTCTGAAGATGATACACTGCAACTGCTCCACAGCTTGTGACACACCCCGTTGCAGCTGCAGAAAGAATGGGCTTCCATGTACGTCTGCATGTGGATCATGCCAAGTGACATTTTGTGACAATCCACTAAATCAAGCCTCTGAGGAACTAGAGGACAGTGATGAGGACTGAAATTGTAACCTAAACTGCCATTATGTAATGTTCACAAATAAATGTTTCAGTGGCACCAGGTGTTCAGTGATTTTGGTTCAGATGGGAAATTTATTGATTTTTGCACTCTTGAATTTTGCCACTATCTTGGATTTCAGGTTAAATACTGATCAGATCTAAATTTTATTGACACCAGTGGATTGCTGATCCATTAAAACCATGGACCAGAACCAACAATTGTGTTTTTATCTCAATTATTGAAGAAGTTAGAGCTGTTTTAGTTATTTCAAAGCCCGGTGGTGGCCATCTTGAAAATGACTGTTTTAACCCATTTCGGGATGTCAGATTTTGGTAGACTTTTTCTATTGATCAGTATATCCAGTAGGAATGAAAATCACTGAAAAACCTTTTGTTGCAATTTGTTGTGGGTCAGGTGGTATTTTGACCTGACTATACCTCTCAGACTCAATTCACCCTCGCCCCTGAGTGCACCTTTACCAGTCACCACTGCCTGCACCATCTTGCACCACTGCCAGTCTCGTCACCGCTGCCTGCATCATCACTACCTTGCTTTGTGTGGAAAAGGAAGAGGTTGATGCATATAAAGGATAAAACGTCCAAGAAATGCGAGCCATTTTCTGGATACGAATTGTGTCTCTGTGGTGGAAAACTAAAATGCCTCCAATATCCCTCTTTGCCTCGTCAAATCCCTTACTTGTCCAATTATTGGGGAATCACGAGGACTGCAAATCCTCCAGGGTTGGAGGGAAGTGCATTCTGCCCCATTAGATTATTTCTGTCAAGGGGGGAAATGCACTGAACAGGATGACGCAGAATGAGTTTCGCCAATACACTGGAGCAATTTGAACAGCACACACATTCCCTTTTGTTTCTTCGGACCTTTGTTTGTTTGTTTGTTTGTTTATATTTTTATTTATTTATTTATTTATTTCGTTCGTTCGTTCCTTTTGTATTTGCAGTGGATTTACCTTTGGAGGTTGGAGAATAAGATGTGAGGTTATTTTGAATCTCCAAAAACACAGCCATTGGCATCACTATCAACCTACATCAAGCTGGTTATTTTACTTTGGTGGTTAATAACAATTGCAGAATGATTTATGTCTTCTTCTCCTTTAATGGCCTCAATTATTCTGACCTTGTGTGGTCGGCCTGGGGAGCGCTTCCAGTCCAAGTCTTTCTGGAAATGACTGGCCAAGCCTGATGTTCGACTGAAGGTGGAAGGGATATGTCATTGATTTGGGGAAGTGGTGATAACTCACCTGCTTTTTGCAAAAAGAAACCGTGGGATCTTTTAACGTCCAGCAACGCCCCCAGTGCTAGCAGACGGTCCTCCACCTTAAAGTCGATCCGTTTGGATGGTTCACACATTGATGGATCGCCTTGCACGTGAAACACCAGGCTTGTACTTGATAGCTGCAACGAGATTCAAACCCAGACTTGATAGCACATGGGCAAATGTGTACACATTGAGGCTAACCTGCCAGCCTATTCGATATTATGGATAGCAATTTTGAAATTGTATTTTGCATTCCATTTTAAGAGTTATTTTAAAGAAAAGATATAAATCCTATAATTTTCCTGCATGTTTGTCGAGTTTAAAAGCTTCATTTAAGCCTGGCTGGACATTCTGCTTTCTGCAACAAGCATCCACTTGAAAAAGAAGAAAAGAGGGCTAATAATGGGTCTTCAGTCAGGACACATTTTTGGTTCAGCCTGCAATCTGTGGGGGCGGTGTAAGTGTGGAGGGTTAGGATTGCTGGCGATGAATGAAACAGAATTGGTTTGCTCATTGAGGTTACCTTAAAAATTCCTTGATTGGAGGTCATTTGCATGTTATACACACACTGTGAAGAAAAGTGTAGATGAGATGGAGAAAAAAAATGGGAAAAGGAATGTAGTGGAAAAAGGGGTGATCGAAGGGTTGGTGAGGAGGACAAAGAAAAGGGAGAGAAGGATGGAAGGCCAGGGGGGTTCTAAAGGGTTATTATGGGAAAAAGTATTGAGGAGTCATATATTCCACAATTATAATGTGCATAGTATACACATGGCCTCTAAATGGCTGGGAGGATAGCCGAGAGCTGTGCACCCTCTCTTATAAACTGTCCAGCCTGGGTTCAAATATTGGCCTAGCTATAAACTGCTATCCTGGTGTTTCACATGCAGGGTTTAGCATCGAAGCCTGGTGTTGGCTTAGTGGTTAGGGTGGCTGGCTTGGGATCTTAGGGTCCTGAGTTTGAGCCCCTTTTTCGTTGAATTAACACCAGGTGGGTTTGACTCAGCCTGTCGTCCATCCGAGGTCGGCGAATTGAGTACCAGTGCACTGTTAATAGGGGCATTGCATCAGCGGCACAGCCATTCCCTCAGCCAATGATGCTACTTGCAGCCTTGTGCTGCATACAAAGGAGAAGGAGGAGACGAAGCATCAAACTGTGTGCCGTCCATTATTAAAAAAGTCATACTAAAGGATTCATCTGCCAGGACAGGGGAAGTTGGTGGACGTTAAAGATCTCACGGCGATTTGCACAACGGGTGGGCGCATTATCACCGGCATCCTGAACAAATATCAAATTCCTGGCACAGTCAAACGTCTGGCCTTGCGATCCGGTTCCAAAAAAGACTTGGGCCAAAATTGTTCACCTGGGCTGACATCACAATATCAGAATATTTGGAACCATTAAAGAAGAAGAATATGCATCATGGCCCATTATCACATCGACCCACAAGTGTCAAACAAAAATTCAAAACTTCCGAATCGTGTCCCAGTTTTTAATTGCTGCAAATAGTCATGAAATGCCTCGAGCGTCGATTTTATAACCGAGACAAATTGAGTTGAATCTTGCAAATGAACAATATTCAAATTTAATTCATAAAGAATAACCTGATATCTTATGACTCTCAGCAAAAAAAGTCAATGCATGATAAACATATGGCATTGTAAAAGCTCAAAGGAACAAGCAATCTTGGACTTTGATTCTGATCTTTTTCAAAACCTAAAAGAAGAGGTTAAAAAATAGTTCATATGTGCTGGAGACAAGCAAGGCCAGGAGGAAATATGATATCTGTGTTCAGAACATTAAAAAAAAATCATCTTTAAAAGAAACTGCTCGACAGTAACGGCGTCTGGGTAGAGCACCAAATTGCTCGTGAAAAGTTGGAAACTTGATGGTTCAGCCGAATATGGATGAAGAACACTTTAGACTGGCAAATCATGCACAATGACTATCCTCTGAGCTGTCCAGCCTGAGTTCGAATCTAGACAGAGCTTTAAACTGCCATCCAGGTGTTTTTTTTTTTTTTAAGCAGGGCGATTCATCAACGTATGTGCCATCCCTCATATGGAGGTTAAACTGGGCATCCCATCTACAAGGAGGTTCGTTGGTGGATCTAAAAGATTCCACAGTGTCATTTGTGAAGAGTATGTGTCCTATCACAGCATGCTTTCCAAATTCCAAATTCCTGCTTTAACCTACAAATTATGCTTCCTGCAATCATGTGCTGCAGATGCAAGAAGAAGGATTGTCCCGTTCATGAAACAAGTAATCTGACCAGAGACATGTTCTCCTGAAGGTCGAGTGTGTTCCTGGATTACTTTTTATGTAGTTTCAAACGATGCTGCAACATTTAAGTAATATTTGAACATCGATCTTGGGTGTGCAGACTTTGGGTATACTTAAACTGGCTCCAGGACAGATGACAGCGTTGACTCACAGGCACGTGTGCTGTAACCGCAAACAACGAGCAGTGAAGGTTGCAGGAATCCTGGAAGCAGCATATTGCTTTCGATATGATCCATGACTGTAGTGTCGGAGCACATGAAAGGGACAATCTAAAACACTTGGTGGGAAGTTCAAAAGTATTTCTACAGCTGGTGCCAAGACGCTTTAAAGGCCCTTCAAGAAATGCATTAATATTTCTCAACAAACATTAGTTATTCCGCACAAGGCCAACGCATCCTTGCTCTCTTCACTGGCATCCTTCAAAAATCCTCTGTAATCCTTCCTTTATTCGAACGGAGTATTTTGTGTTTCATCAAATGTACATTGAAATAAAAAAAAAACATCCGTTCAACATCTCCCCCCTCCTTTTATTGATGACTTGACTTATTAGACATTACAAGAATATTACTGACCGTTTCCTTTTGAACCTCCTGGTTTTGATTTTGTGAACTCAATCACATGACAGCCCTATCCCATATGCCTCCGAGGACCTGACCTGGAAACTTGATCGGAACATGGAGCACATTGCATACTTTTGAGAGAACAGGAAAAAGATGTCACTTTGGAGGAACTTGATTATCCTATTAAAATACAGATTATAATTTCAACCACAGATTTATTTTATTCGTTAAGTCAGATGTAATGATGGGGAAATCATTAAGTATCTCCATGCATGTGCATTGCTGCTTGAGAATAGCATTTTTACCAATTATTGGGTTGTCAATTTATTGGATCATTTCCATTACTTTCTATATTTGCTTCAACCTCCTTTCCGCTGTTCCGTATGAACATATCATGATGATTAATTTGCTCCACACGTCCTAACGACACCGAATATTCAGGCTTTTGATAAGTGATAAGTAAAAAATAAATAAATCATTAACCTGATTATTCTGGACAGCAGCAAAATATTGATTTTGATATTTCTCAAGGCATGACATTCTAATTCCTTATTTTCACCCTTCTCCATCTACCCCTTATACTTCTTCCCCTTATGTTTCCTGATGGGCTCATATATTCATACGTAGTGGTTTTCTTCCAGCTTTGTCATGCATTTACTTTGAGCAGACACAGCTGTTTTTCACTACAAGCTTGAGATGGCTCAAACGATGCTGTTTTGTCTGCATGATTGCCTTTAAGCCTACACAGTGTTTTTCAGATATTGGACATGTTGTTCGTAAGTTAGGATCCCTCCACCACTCTGACGTTCCTCTTCCTTTTTATTGATTTGATAACTTTTGCTAGTTTCAGATTTCCATACATTGTAGGACTTCTTAAAATAATATGCATTGCAATTGGCTGGATGGTGGTCGACAATGGTTAAGAGCACCATTCAGCCCAGACATGTCCTTGGTGTTGCTTTCTTATGTTGATTGACTGAACTTAAGTTGTGTTTTTCCCTTCCATTACCTGTGGCAACCTTTCCATTCTGTGGAGGCCAGCTGCTTGTTTGGAATTGCTACAGGTAGCTGGTTGAGTTGTTTCGTCTTTGCTGTGTGGAGGTGAACCGTGACATTCTGAAAACATGTGGGAATGAAGTTCTCTCTGTTGGCTAAATGCAATGGATCATTGTCACTGAATGTGCTCAAACAAAGTTCGTTACTGTAATGTACTCAATGGACAGGAATGAAGACTGAAATGGGAACAGCATTTTTAATCCAGACACCGGCACAACACAGCACAGCACAGCACAGCATTGGGACATGGACGGGTCACCTGATTCGCATTAACCACACCCCTGTGCACCCATGTATCCATGCATTAGCATAAACTACTGATGATACTGAAGGACCAATTTTGTGCTCCTCCTAGCAGTCGCGTCACGTTTTTCTCGGTACTGTGACCTGGACTGAAAGAAACTTCGTACCTGTAAGAGTGCATCACACATAGCGGCAATAGTCAACTTTCAACTCTGAAGCGGAATAAACACTTTTCGTTGAGAGGGGGCGGTGGATGAAGAGACGGGGGCAGGGAGTGAAGAGGCGGGGGACAAGATAAGCAAATTTTTGGGTGGGGGTAAGTAAATTGAAAGCGGGAGATGGGGGAAATGGGGCGGGGGATGAGTGGGCGGGGGCTGGGGTGAATTAGGCAGGGTTGAGTGTGAGGGGTGGGACAGGGGGCGGGGGCCCGGGGGCAAGAAGGGCAGGGAATCGAGACGGGGGGCGGGGAGTGAAAAGACGGGGGTGGGGCCGGGGTAATTAAATTTTTGAGTGGGGGTAAGCAAACTGAAGGCGGGGGGGGGGGTGAATGGGGCAGGGGCGGGGGATGAGTAGGCGGGGGCAAGCACGCCCTGTCCAGTCCATTGTCCCTCGAGTGTGGGTGAGCTGGTGAGGGTGGTTGAATGAAAGGATTCTGTCTGTGATGGGGTTTCGGCTAGTATATTTATTAATTTGTGACAAAGAAGATGTGCATGTACGATTTCTTAAACATCTGATCAGTAATGACATTTGTGAGGACTTAGAAAGAAGAACCGGTCTTACTAATGAAATCTAGTGTCGATCTGTGTTGGTGGACAGGCAGGGCAATGGATGAAATCAGGACGTTCGACAGATGTTAATCAAAGTGTGCTACCCACTTTGGAAAGAAAGGAGAAGCTGACATTTTGGGCATTAACCCTTCATCAGAGGAAAAGAGCATTGGAATAAACCCTCTTTGCTTCGATGAAATGTTAATGGCCGAAGTATCAGCTTCTTCTTGCTTCCCACTGTGGTTAGCATACCTCAATCAATGTCCTGTTGATTTGATCCATCTGTGCCAATAGTTGACCTCTTAAGGGTTGCTTCATTGTATAAGAGTGGTTAGAGTGAGAGTTGCATTGCTTTTAAATAACTGTAGCTCTGTTCAACATAATGTCTTTCAAACTGGCACATATATGAGACCACCTATCCACCACATGACTGTCATGTGGAAATCCCTCTCATTGTCCTAATGTGTGCCAGAAACAAGATGGTGGCTGATATGTAATTGACTTGAAAGGTCAGAAAAAAGAAAACCACTTGTATCTGGATCTGGATCTTCACTAAAATCTAATCGATTCATCTTTGTCACACACCCAACCTGTCCACCAAGTTCCGTCAAAATCCGTCCATACCTTTTTGAGATATCCTGCTCACAAACAGACAGACAGACAGACAAACAGGGGTGAAAACATAACCGTCCATTGTCGTTGGTGGAGGTAATGAATTGCAGATTTGCAGTGCAGTTTGTTGATTATGCCCCACGATGGAAACGTGTGTCCAACATTGATGAATGATTTAGGTCGTGTTGCCGAGTTCAATTAACTAACATCCTTGTACCAGGCCTTTCTCTGATCAAACTCACAAACATTGACAGGCCGGTGAATTGCAATTAAGGACCACAAGCAGATGAGTGAGATGTCTTTCTCTGGAATCACTTTGATCGTGTATTTAATTAGGAGCAAGGTAGGCTTTGATTTATAGCATTTGGTAATAATTATGATTAATAGTGGTTGTTGTGAAATGTGACGTGAGCCAACTTGTTATTTGGTGCAAATCAAACCCACTTTGTGGACTTTCATGTCAAATTTGATGACAGCAATTGAATTGTATATAAAGATGTAGGAGTGCAATAAAAATGCTACAAAGGTCACTCATCAGCTTTTGAGACTTCCAGTTGGCAGTTATTACAACAGCCTTTCTTATTCAAGCTCAGTCAGCAGAACAGGCAGAAGAATAGTGACTTGTGCTGGCGAGCTCTTCTTTGTCAAAGTCTTTTATATTTGTAAGTTTTATCTGAATCTCGTCTTTTTTACTGTCTATTTCAGTTTGCAGAACCAACCAATCAACATATGGAGGGAATCTGCAGGTTGCATTGATTATCCTTTACATTGTGCCTGTGATGCACTTCCCCGAAGAAGTCTGCATACTATATGGTTGGGATTTGAACCGAAAACTAAATTGTGCTAATGTGAAACTTATAGAGCAGTGGTCCTGAACCTTTTTCAATCAGCGTACTCCTTGGTCTCGGTGTGAGGTGGCACATACCTCCTCTTAATGGTGACTCAGTTATTTCTATATTTTACTACGTGTGCAAACAGCTTCTTTTTCACTGCCTCAAATCAAAATGTATCTCATGTACCCCCTAATGAGGCATTGCGTACCCACTGGGAGTCAACGGACCCCCGGTTCAGAACCGCTGATAGAGATAAAGTAGTGTGATCATACTTCTAGTTGCATTCTTTTTAAACGTATGACTTTACTTTGTTTCACTTGTAACACAAGTTACAAGTAAGCTATGACACAGGTAAATGAACACGGCCGATCATGTATGTGCTGCATTCTTCCAAGTCTTGTTTACTGGCAGGCTTTATTTTGCCAGGGGTCGTCTACTCATACGTATTATGTGTAACGTGAAAAGGATATCATGGGTTAGAGGTTGGGGGTGGTGTGAAGAAATTGAGGATAAGGTTTAAGGAAAGAAAAGGAAATGGTAGGATAAAGGGATTAAAGTGAGATTAGGGAATTGAAGAGAGTTGGGAGTTGAAAAGAAAGGAACGTTGGGAGGAGAGTGACAAAGGGGTTGAGGAAGGAATGTTTAGGCATTGTGTACGAGATGGAAAAGGAGATGCCAGAATTTTGGTATTCTTGTGGACCTGATGTGATACATCCAATATGTGGTACTTTCATGATTATGCAAAATCGTCAGGGACATTATTTATAATTCTTCCTTTCAATATATTTATTTATTTACTTATTTATTGTGCAACTTTTATTGAATTTACTGAAATGGCGTAAAGTAGTTTTGAGCACCACTTCTATTGTCTTTCCCTGGTTCAGTCGGCATATACATGCTAGCTGTAATGTAATGTCTATTTTACATGTGTGTAAATATGAATTGGGCCATATATTTATTATGTATTCAATTATGACATAATGATTGACCAAAACTAGTGCTTCATTTACTCCAGCAGAATCTACTGCCAAGCAGTCATTTTAGACTGTCCACACCATGTACATAAACTAAGTGCCCACAGGACGTGAGTCTCTTCCATGCAAGTCAATCGGTAGTGTCATAAAACCATACACTGTGCATTGGTGCGCAGGAGTGAATGGATGTGACAGCCAGATTAATATCTGCTCTGAAAGTTTGCATGCTCTGCAATATGGTGTCATCCTGCTGGCAATGGGCTCGATAACAGCTTTTGTTACTGGAATCACACCCAAGAGGTTGTAGACTAAGTACTGGAAGATGCACGTGAGGGCAGTATTTCTCAGCAATACAAGAAAAATTAAAATAAAATAAAAACAAAGGTCTTTTCCTTTTTGTTTCCACTGTTAGCGGCAACAAAACAACCCCAGAATTTTTGTGTCCCTAAGTCATGTGTTTTTCAGTTCTTCATTTTGCTTGATTTGTTTGGCAGACCCCACTATTTGACCTTATTCATGTTTTTATTTCTGAAATTGACAGAATCAAATCCTGACAAGAAGTCAACTAGAATCAGATATGTCTACATGGTGCTAAAGATTTCCCTAATTGTATCCACACAGCGTGCCGTCCAGGGACGTACAAGGCTGAAGCAGGAGCACAGCCATGTGAAGTATGCCCAGTACACAGTTCCAGCTTGAAGGAGGCTACAGCATCCTGTACCTGTCATGCAGCATTCTACCGAGCCTCAACTGACCCACCAAGTTATCCTTGCTCTCGTAAGTGTCACAGAGTTGAGAAACAATTCGTTTGTTTGCCAATTTCATACTCTTTCCTTCTTGGGGAATTGTTTACACATTGCTTGTTCAAAATGAGGAAATCTTTGACCCTCTCTAGTCTCTATCTCACCTCATTTCCATCCCTTTTCCTTTCCTAACTCTTTTCCCTTTCCTCCTTCTTCCTACCAAACTCCAAGTGCAGACACAATATTGAGGAAGATCATCTTCACTTTGTCAAAGCATTTTGTTTACTTTTCTACAGAGTTTGCCATTTGTTTCATGAAGAACAAACGTGAAAGTGTGTATCAATGTTCAAGGTAGGCTAAAATTACCAAAAAGTTGAAATTATCAAAATGTTATCACAAGTCCCATGCAGGAAGGCATTGGATTTGAGCAGATGGAACCAAAACACTGAACTCCGAAGTGCAAAAGGTATTTCATTCTTTTTTGGAAGACGTAGAGACTGAGAAAAGAGTTTTACCACAAACACACACATCCAATCACACACCAGCATCCAAAATAGCCCCGTTCACCTGTGCCAAGTCTGAAGGCTGTACTGTCATGCACAATGCTCTGAAATGTTGTCTTATAACAGAGACTAAATGGCCAGATAAGATGCCTGTGTTTTATTATCTGATGCCTGTGTTTGTCTCCGGACATGTCTGGAGACTAACAACGCCTAGACATGTCTGGAGAAAAGCTTCGCCCGGACACGTCTGGAGCCAAGCTGGCCGGAGGCAAAACACCAATCAGACACATCCGGAGACAAACTCCCGTCTGGACAAGAACCCCACTGGTACATATCTGGAGACAAACACTGCCTGGACACGTCCAGAGACAAACCCGTCCAGACATGACCACCGTCAGGATATTTACAGAGAGACAGAGAGGGGAGGGAAGAATGAGAGAGGTGTGGGAAGAGGGTACTGCACTGCAATAGGAGGGGGGGGGGTAGAGCAAGAATGGGACAAAGAGAAAGAGAGAGGGAATGGGGTGGATAAGGGAAGTTAGCAGAGAGAATATGTTGTGTATTATGAAAAAACACATACACACACACACACACACACACACACACACACACACACACACACACACATACACACATACACACATACACACATACACACATACACACATACACACATACACACATACACACACACACACACACACACACACACACACACACACACACACACACACACACACACACACACACACACACACACACACACACACACACACACACACACACACACACACACACACATACACCCACCCACACACACACACACACACACACACACACACACACACACACACACACACACACACACACACACACACACACACACACACACACACACAAACACATACATACATTTGTGCTTAGCCAATATCAGCAATTTTTCTGAAATCGGCAGGTTGGAGTCAGTGAGATTACCCACTTCAGTATGTACTGTATACAACCCAGAAATCTTGAGTAGCTTTCACCGAACAACAACATTGCATTTATATAGACATTTCAGGGATATATTCACAAACATTATTCTTTATCAACAGCTGCATGTGATGGGTGGAAAAAAAAATTTGGCTTGGTAATTTAGAAAACATGTTAATACAGCAAACGGCTTGGAAATCGGGTGTTATTTCACAACTCGCTCAGAATGAATGACGGACGGAGCATGCACCACTAGCTCTGTATGGTGGAGCACAAACCACTCGCTCAGAACGAAGGAGCACAAACCACTCACTCAGGCCGATGAAGCATGAACCACTCGCTCAGGACGACGGAGCACGAACGTGTTCAGGGTGACGGAGCATGAACCACTCGCTCTAAATGATGTGGTGCGGCAAAAGTTTTCACAGTGAGTGAATGATTCGTTCAGTATAACATAGCACAGTACCACAATCAACAATTTGTGCTCGGCAAGTGGCCCTGAGCACTCAAGCAATCACTCCAATTAAATGTTTGATAAGGAATGGCTGGTCAGGCTGTCGCTGCATTCCATAT
This sequence comes from Eptatretus burgeri, assembly GCF_056783735.1. Taxonomy (NCBI): domain Eukaryota; kingdom Metazoa; phylum Chordata; class Myxini; order Myxiniformes; family Myxinidae; genus Eptatretus; species Eptatretus burgeri. The sequence goes on from NC_140969.1 coordinate 74,291,887, forward strand.
TGGATCCCTTTAACTTTAAAGCCGGTCTTCACTGCGTACACAGCAGTTAATGAAATTTTTATCCACAAACGAGTTGTTCCTTAATGCAGAATAGTGCTGGAGACATCACAAAGTTCAATCGCCTGTGAAATAAACATTAGAGAAAATTTGCCATGTTGCCTGCTCTTCTGTGTACGTACCAACTGGTGCATTGGTTCAGGGTCCATGCAAACGTTAAAACGTCCGTTTTTCACCATATTTGCTTTGAATCTGTGTCGAGCACCTCACAAAACCTCCAAAAATATCGACACAAATCTGGCAGATGCTATGGATTGGCAGTCCCTCTGGGGGACAAGGCGTAAGGTCAATCAGTGAATGCATTAAATGATATAGCTCAATGAAGCTGGTTAATTTTAGCACATTCCTAAATTTTTGTTCACTCAATAGAATTCTCTAAACAGGAGAAAAATGATAAGTGTAATGCTTTGGCAATTTCACATTTTTTGTGTATGTATGGTGGAGGAAACATAGCCTTATTTGCTTAAACTAAATCGGTATATCGGATTAGTTATGACTCGTTTATTTCTTTAAGTTATCAGATTTTACAACAGATTTCAACACTTATTTAATCCGGACCTTATCTGATCCTCAAAACCGAAATAATATTTTGATGATATACTTTAATTAGTCCGTGAGAGTAGATCATGGAAAATCGTATCATATAATGCATAAAATCTCTCCATCCTCCTAATTTGAAAACTTTAGCACTTACAAAAGTGATGTATACAGCAAATCGTAGCTATTAAGAACAGGCGTTCGATATGAGTGAGGAAAGTGGAAAAAATAAAAAACCTTTATCGTTAAGAAATCGTTGCGGCCTATTCCAAGTCAAGGCATGGTTGAGCAGGCCAAAAAACATGGTGGCTTCAGACCCAAGCAAGGTTACCGAGGACATGCCTTAAGACCCCATAGAGAGCAGTGACCGAGGATGTGCCTGATAAAGGATATAATTATACAAGGCCGTTGATTATCTTCAAAAGGGGTGTTTTAGTTAACCCAAACGCCCAATTTTCACTCTTGCACCTCCTTGGAGTTTTCTTCGTATGCATGCAAAGTTTCAGGCTGCTTGGTTTCATGGTTTTGGAGTTATTGAGGAGACACACTGACACACATTGACATTTATTTGTATAGAATCTGTACATGTTCATGGAAGTATATATACTATAGATGCACGTAGAATGCACGCTTGCCTCCACTATGCTCCACTAGCACAGTCATGCATTGTGGAAGATCTGCAGCTCAGTATTCAAACGAGTATTTGTGGGAAAAGCAGCACACTGAGTGGTAAAGAATAAAAAATATTTGTTGCTTCCTGACGTTTTGAGAACAGACTAGTTCCCTTCCTCAGAGGCTGTAAGTGCAGTTTCAATGTGATGCTGCGCTAAATTCCAATGGGAATGACTCTGCATGTTATGGATTGGTCTGTGTCCTCACCAATCACATTGCTTCTTGTATTTGAATTCTCCTTGTGTCCTGTTCCTGTGTTTTGAGTGTTCTCTTGTGGTTAAACATTGAAAATGCCAAAAACGGACAGACAATGCTGGTGTCAACGGTATACTTATAATAGACATCCACAACCATCCTCGACCATATTGTGGATTGTCGGCCGAGGCCCTCACTTTTTTTTTTTATTCCACCCTCATTTTCTTTTTTGTTCCACCCTGACTTTTCACCTTTATTCGCTTTTAAGTCAGTTTTCTCCACAACCATTCGAGTGATTGACATAAAACTTCAACATTGGAGTGCCTTCCTCCGGAGAACTTTTTTTTTATAGAACAAAGGTACATAATTATTGGATGGAAAATACTGCTATGGTTCCAAAAAGTCTGTTTTCTGTAAGCATGCCGGATTGCAGTGTTTCACATAACAGAACTATTACTCCACTTCCTTGAAAATATATAATTAGTTTATCATCCATTACAGTATTGCTTAATGAGTGATGAGTGGAGTCTTATGCATGAATTTAACAAGAATATTTTTTCACGACTATCTGTTGAAAAGGCAATAATGGCAATGAGCCATTCAATTATGAATGGCTTTCAGGAGTGGGGACGGCAACAGTCATTTTATATTGAAGGGACAGTGGCTATAACAACCTGAGGGATGTGGGAGAAAAGAGTCATGATGGTTGCTGCTGTTTACTCTCAGATTCAATGTTATACTGCACAAGAAAAACATTTCAGTTCAGCAAAAAGTGATCTACACATTACTGTGTGCAGCGCAGCACGTGCTCTGATACATAACGGATGGCACAGCGAGGAGAGATGGAGGAAATGTATACCCATTCATATTTCACCAGACTTTGTGTTTGAAAATGTTTACTTGTCACTGTTATCCTGTCTAAGTGGCTGCAGCATGCTGGCTATTGTCAGCTATGAGACTGGTAACATTTCTGTTTACTTTGTGAAGTCATATCTGAATAACTTTTCTTATGCTACAATGTTACATATTCAGGAATCTTCTTCCAAGAACTGTGTGCATGCTTCTTTGTAAGAACTGGGTTTAATGACATTTATTTACTTATCTGCAAACAAAGAAAAGACTGAATGGAGATTGAAAAACAACTTAAATCACAGGCTAATTGCAAGTGCCATGCAAGCCAGAACGTAGTTCTCAAACCACAAGATGAAAGCCTGCATACGCAAAGCAGGATGGATACAAAGTTCAAAAACACTGTAAAGCTTTTGACACAAGATGCAGATTTCTTATAATTACATTCAATCTTGAGAAGTACTGCCCTTCAAACCCATAACAAATGCATGGCAAAATGGACTATCCACAAAATCGTATTGTTCTTGCTGGTAATCTTTTTGGCCAAATAAAGTTGCTGAAAAAAAATCATCTGGGGCCCCAAATTTAATTGAACACCCAACATGAGTAAATACATTAATATAAACTGCTTTGAAATTGAAAATGTCACAATAAACATTGAAATTGGATTATTTCCAGCACAAGTGATTCAGAACCATTACCTGATGAACACTTTGGAGGCATTTATATTGAGCGTATGATACAGTGTTGGGTTCAAGATTTTTTAAACAGGAAGGAAGGGTGATGATAATCCTAAAATGTCTAAAAACAAGGGCCTGCACATACAATACAATGGAAAACTAGTCTTGAACATTAATGGTATATCGTGCTGTGTCGGCGGACAAGTATACCAATAGATTAAATCAACAGAATGTTGATTGGGACATGCAAAATGGCGTGGAAAGCTGATGTTTCAGGCATTAAGCCTTCATCTGAGCTAGAGAGCAGTTTTGGGGAAATACATTTTCCACAAGCAAGTGCTTCATGATATGATATTATGCTTTTCAGAAGAAGATCAAAAGTGTAATATTTCTATAAATGAGTATCTGCAAATAACTACCTCTTGTTTTGCAGACTATCAGACAAAATTGAGTTTTCAGCAAAGGACTCTGTATATTAGCAGGAATAGTTAAGGAATTAGAGAATAACGGTCTAGGTGGAAGAGGGTACATACTATTAAGGATAAGACAAGCTGCTTATACTTCTCAAGGAAGTTGTTATTTGGGAAGATGAGCTCTCCTGGATCAGATTAGCAAAATGCTTGACAAGAATCGTCAGGGAGTAACCCATGTCTAAGGCAGAGGAAAGGTCCAAGCAATTTTGTGTGACATTATGTTTGAGGTTCAGCACATGCACTGTTTCATATGTCAACCTAAGTAGCACGTACGATATATTGCGAGGCCATGAGAATAAACTAACATTGTACACAGAAAATCATATATTTGTAGAACAAGAATGCCGATCGAATGTTTTGAACTGATGTTGTCCTTCACTTTGCTTGCAAATTAAAGGAGACTGACAAGATATAAGTTAGGTCATCCGTTCTTGACATTTATTAATTGATCTGGTATTGGCGACTTTCCCACATTGATAGTAGGAGTCCACTAATGGAACATAACTTGCAATAATGAAGAACAGTAGACGATGTCTGTTTAGTATATAGCAATCAGTGAGAAAATGCTATTTTGTAAAGAGGATAAATACCTCTTTCATTCGAGGTTTTTATTCGCGATTCTTGTTCAAAACTTAATATCTGATGGCTCAGTGGTTCATAGAAATAAAGCAAATACAGGTTGTCCCAGATAAGACTAAATTGTTTATATTTTATACTTGCAGGAATACCCAGGCTTCCCCGATATTGCCCGGTGTATTTTTTTGTGGGGGGGCCTAAAACACTTCCCTTCACCCACTAAGGAATGTGGTCGGGGATAACATAAAGGCTTAGGCACCAAAGAGCGATTCAAAGAAAAAATGCATTTTTTTTTTTTAACCTAAAACACTCCCCGGCACTCAAAGATGAAGATCTATAAGTTTAACGAAGATCTATTCTGCCATCTTTGAGTAAAATGGCGACACACACACACACACACACACACACACACACACACACACACACACACACACACACACACACACACACACACACACACACACACACACACACACACACACACACACACACACACACACACACACACACACACGGCTCTCTTACAGTATAGATAACTTGAACAACATTCCAATTTCAATAAACCTTTAAAGATTTAAACTATAGACTTTTGGCATTTAATTCTGCGTGTTTCTCATTTTTCCCTTTTTTTTCTCTTTCCACACGTCGATGATTAAATCATAAGTGCTTACAATCTAAAGAGGTACTTTAAAATTTGCAGCGTGGTTTGAAGATACCCACTTAGAAGTGGATGTCCAGTTGATTTGATTCTGTACAATTTAACAAATCAATGTTGATGTCATTGATATGTCTTCATCATTTGCATCACGTAACCTTCAGGTCCAAAATAATTCACATTAAAGGAGGAGGTGATTGCAAAAGTTGTTGGAGCTTTTGGAGCATCTCTGAAAATGTCGGTACGGTCCAAGATAATTCATGCTTGAAAGATGAATTATCAAAGAAAGAAGCGAAGCTGCATTATTAGAAAGAAGTGAATCTGTATTCTTAGAAACCTCATATTCTCAATGTGATTGATGAGGAGCCTCAAGCTGCTCACATGCCACTAGCTCAAGACGTGTCTGCAGATACTTTTCTTGATCGTGTCTTGGTGGACGATGGGATATATTTTCTGAAGCAATACCACACATAATTGAAGAACTTAAGGTCTGCATTTCTGAAAAAGTTGAACATCACCATTTTTGAGGAAATGCAATAAAATGCACTTTCTGACTTTACAAAACACGTGAGGAGAGTTATCGAAGAAACTGGCCCACTTACAAGCTTATGAACCTACAAGCTTTCAATGACCAATAAATCCTTGAAAAACTATTCATAAAAATATTGTACTTGCTGCTTTCAATTAATTGTTGTTTGTTTGCCAGCTATACTGCAACTTCTTTCTTCCACTATGGGAACAATGAGGTTGGAGTCTTCAGATTGTGGTATTTGCTCTGCATCTCCAGAGCACAACCGTTCTGCACCATAAACTGTGCAACATTGGCCACCCTCATGATTCTCAAGAGACTCGCTTTGCGGCATACAAATACCAGCCAGAAAACGCCGCAGGATTAATAAAGTTATCATAGCCCCCAGCCCGGCAGTTTGACCTCCTCCATGGTAAGATGAGCTTGCCAGCTGGCCTTGTTCTCAGGCAGCTGGGACAAATGGTCTGACAAACAGAACGCCATTGCCTCTATCAATGTACAACACCCATCTGCTCATCCATGCTCATAAATTTGCACCCAAGAACCCAACTTTGTGGTGGTGATGTGCTGAGTTGATTACTATATGCCAGCCCCATCTCAATTTGACTATCGTCGAGTACAACTTTGCCATGTGTAAGGTATTTTACATTTTTTAAAATCCATTACTATGCATGAAGATCACCTCAAGAACATCCTCAGCACATCTCAGGCCTGGATAATTGCCAAGCACTCTGTGGCATGATGTTTAGCTTGGTTTACTGTGACCTCTAAGGAGACTGCATGCAGCTGATCTGGCAAACAGTGCTGAAAGGTGAATTTGGTAGCTGGTTTTGCAGTGAAAGATATGTCGTGGATAATTAATTTGGATATTTTATGGATCTAAAAGGAAAATGGTTTCATGATGAAGATTTCTGCTCACAAACTATGATGACTAAGATTTCTGCTCACCAACATGGTCATGCATATTGTTGGTGTTGCCTCTATCGATACTAATAAGTGTGTGTGTGTGTCAGTGTGTGTGTGTGTCTCCTCCATAACTCCAAAATCATAAAACCTAGCAGCCTGAAGCTTTGCAAGCATAAAAAGAAAACTCCAAGGAAGTGCATGAGTGAAACTTGGGTGTTTGGGTTAATTAAAACACACATTTTGAAGATAATTAATGGCCTTATTTAATTATATCCTTCAGCAGGCAATCCTCAGCCACAACGCTCTCTGGGGTCTTAATGCGTTTCCTGGGTGACCTCGCTGGGGTCTGACGCCACCATGTTTTTTGGCCTGCTCAACCTTACCTTCATTTGGAACAGGACGGAGTGATTTCTTTACGATAAAGTTTCTTTTTTCACTTTCCTCACTCATATTGAATGCCTGTTCATCATAGCTATGAATCACTGTTGACATCCCTTTTGTGAGTCCTATATTTTTCAATTTTGGAGTTTGGAGAGATTTCATGCATTGTATGATACAATTTTCCATGATCTACTCTCACGGACTAACTAAAGGCTATCATTGAAATATTACTTCAGTTTTGAGGTTCGCATATTGTCTGGACAAAATAAGTGTCAAAATCTGTTGTGAAATCTGAAAATTTAAAGAAATAACGAGTCTTATAACTAAGCCGATACACGTATTCACTTTAAGCAAGCAAGGCTATGTTCTCTCCATACATGCACAAGAAAATGTGAAATTTCCAAAGCATTAAACTTATCTTTTTCTACTGTTTGGAGAATTATATTGAGTGAACAAAAAATTTCAGAACAGAACAAAATTAACTAGCTTCATGGAGCTGTATGATTTAATGCATTCACTGCTAGACCTCACGCTCTGTGCCCCAGAGGGACTACCTCTCCATAGCGTCTCCCAGATCTGTGTCTATATTTTCGGAGTTTCGTGAGGTGCTCTGCAGGGAATTAAAGGCAAATATGTTAAAAAAACGGACATTTAAAAAAAGTTATAACGTTTGTGAGGACCCCGAACCGATGTACCATGTGACAAGTGCACAGATGAGCAGGCAAAATTGCGGATTATAGATTCTTTTTATTTCATTAACTTCTGTGTGCATGGTCTAGACCAGCTTTAAAGTTAAAGGGATCCTTTACGGTATGCAGCTGCAGTCTGGCCAACCGTTCCTTATAAACCATTGAATAAGAGTGCTTAAGCCACTTGCCGAGCGTCTATTGTTGATAGCGGTACCACGCTACGTCACTGAGTGAATCGTTCACTCACTGCGGATGCTTTTGGGACGCCACATCATTCTGAGCGAGTCGTCCGTGCACCATCACCCTGAGCGCGTGGTTCATGCTCCTTCACCCTGAGCGAGTTTTTTGTGCTCTTTCACCCTGAACTTGTGGTTCGTGCTCCGTCAGCCTGAGCGAGTGGTTTGTGCTCCATCACCCTGAGCAGGTGGTTCAGGCTCCGACACCCTGAACTTGTGGTTCGTGCTCCGTCACCCTGAGCGTGTGGTTCGTGCTCCGTCAGCCTGAGCGAGTGGTTCGTGCTCCTTCACACTGAGCGAGTGGTTCGTGCTCTGACACCCTGAGCGAGTGGGTGTTGCTGATGCCGATGTCGCCGATTTCGGTGACGTGTATGTGTGTATTGCTCATGAAGCATAACATATTCTCTCTGATAACTACAAACTCCCCTACCCCCAGCTCTCTCTCTCTCTCTCTCTCTCTCTCTCTCTCTCTCTCTCTCTCTCTCTCTCTCTCTCTCTCTCTCTCTCTTTCTCTCTCTCCATGTCCCATCTTTGCTCTACCCCCTCCCAATACAGTACAATGCCTTCCTCCAACATCTGCTCTCTCACTGTCCCTCCCCCCTCTCTGTCTTTCTGTCTCTGTCTCTGTCTCTCTCTGTCTCTGAACATGTCTGGGCGGTGTTTATGTCCAGACGGCAGTTTGTCTCCAGATGTGTCCGAGCAGTGTTTGTGTCCGACCAGCTTGACTCCAGACATGTCCGGGTGGTGTTGGTCACCTGACGCATGCGGGTGGTGCTTGTCTCCAGACAGCTTGGCTCCAGACGCGTCCGGATGGGGGTTTGTCTTTGGACTTGGCCCGACAGGAGTTTGTCTCCAGATGGGAGTTTGTCTCCAGATCGTGTTTATCGTATAACTGGTGGAAAATGGATTTCAGACATTACTTTGTTTCCAGGTTAACTGTTATTCGATGCAGAATCATTTTGATGAAACAGTATGAATTCTAGTTAACGTTCCACTGCACATCTGCCTTCCCTTCCTCTCACCTCACACTGCCTTCCCTTCCCCCACCCTCCTCCCTCCCCTTCCTCCTCTCCCCTTCCTCCTCTCACCTTCCCCTCCACCTCTTCACTCTCCTCTCTCTCTCTCTCTCTCTCTCTCTCCTCTCTCTCTCTCTCTCTCTCTCTCTCTCTCTCTCTCTCTCTCTCTCTCTCTCTCCCCCTTCGCCCCATCTTTTTCTCCCTCCCACCTTTCGTATTACTAAAGGTTATTCAGCATAGTGATGGTTGGTATTTGCTTGTGGTTAGTATATAAAGGAGAAAATAGTCAATAAAGTCATCAACCTGGCACAATCTTTTGAAAAGTTCAAGAGTCAAGTTATTGTGGAGTTTTATCTTTGTCTTTGTTACAACTGTTTCATTCACAGACAAGCAGTTGATGAAAAGCATTGTTGCTGTGTCACTCTTTTAACATGGTCGATGCTGCTTTGAGAATATAAATGCATCAGGTTTTTATTTTCAGTTGAGCATTTTATTTGCAGCTGCCAAGGGGTGTTGTTACAATCTTTATGTTCTAGGTATCAAGAGCTTGGAAGTCTGGAAACGTTTCCATTCTGAATTATGAGATTTTTTTTAGATACTGCAATATACTATCATCTACTTCCTTGAAAAGTTCGCTCCTTCTTTTCCTTTTCTTATATACAGTTTATACAGGGTGACTCAATAAAATTTATGCAGACTTTAATATTTCAGAGAAACTAATTAAATAGCAGAGAGGGGCGACGGTGAGTGCTCCTAATACCTAACGTATGGTGTTAGCATGTGATGGAATTATTACTTGTCATCAGTTAGCTGTTACCCATCAGGCAATGCAGAACCACATGATGGTGTAGTTTTAAATACATAAAGTCTGTACACATTTTTATTGAGATATCCTGAATACAATAACTCTACTTCCTTTAAATGTTTGCTCCCTCTTGTCCTTCTTTTCTTCCAGTCGCACCACTTATTTTCTTTAATAAACACCTTCTTCCTTACTCTCAACCTTTTGTGCAATACCTTTCTTATTTTATCTCCTGTTTCTCGTTCTCCCTCACCGAGTTTGGGTTTCACATCCACAAAATTCTTCACAAGGCAAGAAAAGCTATTTGGATAAAATAAAATTCCAGCCAGAACGCAATGTATTCAGTTTTCCTCGCAGCTCCCCTGGTGATCCTAAAAACGACGTACGCAGCCGTACGTGTCTGATGGCCGACGTGTGCTCTTACGGATATGCTTGCTTGGCAAGCGCCCATCAAAGCATCTCTGGAGAAACCATTTGGTGCCAGTGAGTCTGGAAAAAAAATGTGAATGCAGGAAATTGATCGTACTTAACTTTAGTGAGTGAGGAAGGGAGGAGGGAGGTTTTGAGATAGTGCACTCGATGTTGCAACAAACCAGTGGGCATTTTATCCTGGCTTTCTTTTTTTATATTTTTGAATCGATAAAACACATTCATTGCAAATTGATTACGATCACTTGAAAAATTGCAGCCACTTTTGAGCCTTAAGGCTGAGAAAATGAAAAGTTAAATGCTGTGTGTGTCGTCCCTCCCCTCTTCCCCGTAAAAAGTTAGTTGTCCTACAGTGGGAAGCATTCGTTTGAAGAATATTGTGCAGGATCTTTCTGAACAAAATGCCGTGATTTTGCATATCTTAATAACGAGCTGTTAATGACATGGGCATAGAACTGGGACCAATAAACCGAGGGATTTTTTATTCCCACATTTGTATTTTTTAAACGGGGAGATATTGCAAATGGCTCTGCCTGTCTGTCCATCCATCCATTAGTCACACTATCTCCTCCTAAATGGTTGTGCATAAATTCACCAAACCTGGTAGTTATGGTCACCACATGGGAAGAAGGTCTGAGCAGTACCATTTTTGACCCCCACCCGTTGGGGCCTCGGAGTGGGGTCAAAAGGTCAAACACCAATAAATGCAATTGCAGGCACATTTTAAAACATTTTTTTCATGTAACTTTGTATATGTAATCAATATTGGGGAACGCATGAAATAGGTAACAATTTTTGAATTTTATCCCCCAGTTCATACACCAGGGGTGGGGACTTTGGGTCACATGGGTCAAAACAAGATTTGTTTATACTCAAAATTTGATATTGGGTCATTCCAGGTGGAATTTTTTGCCATCTTTCAACTTTGCTTTCATTGGAAAGCTTGGGGATTTGTTTTGGCACGCCATTGACTTTGCTCTAGTTAACGTTTAGTTTTATTTGAGGATATATGTTCAGTTTGACCACCATTGTGATCAAGCATAGCAAGTATCCATAGACACGTGATGTCCGTAACTTTAGTAAAAGTGTCTCAGTTAATATGGGATGCACTACCTCAAATCACTATTTTAAGGTCATCAGCAGCCCTGGGGGCCATCTTGGAGACTTGTTCCTGAAGGAACCACTGTCAGAAGTAGCATGGATTAAGGTTCAGGCTTGTTGGTGGCCCGAGAAAAGGGTTTGAGATGACCCGGACACTGAGTCGGAATGATGGTAATTCAAGATAACATGCACGGTGTGTGGAGTCCTATCCAGCTGTGGAAATCTCATTGGAAAACATTGACATTGCAATTCCATAAAGAAGAATGTCTGTCGCCTTTTGAAGTAGCTATTCCCTTTGATGAAACCGTACAAAAATGAAGAGCTCTATCGCTGTTTGGAAACGACACACCAGGCCAAGATCTTCTTTAGCCTCAGTGGGATTTAGGAGATGATATGTGATTGTCAACTGTCCAAAATCTCATCTTCTGTCTGTTGACATCACCAGTAAAATGGAAGTTCACCTCATCAGAACACCGTAAAATTAACCTGCCAATAAGAGAACTTACGGACAACAGATTTGCGTACAGATACATGCAGTGATTAATCATAACAGTGATCCCATGGAACACATCCTTACCTAAGACATTCAAAACTTAAGACAAGAAAATTATTAAATAATTATTAGACTTGATTGAACATTTGATTGATTTGTTCAAGTAGTCACAAAGACGAGGCTTTCCGATATTTAATTTTTTTCAAATATTTCTATAATTCTGCTTCCTTTAAAGCCAAAAATGTTTTAGTCTGGCAGCCATTGGCTAAAGTGTGTTTTGGAGTACATACACAATTTTATTGCAGATTCTGGAAACATAGACTATACTAAACTCAAATCTGAGTAATGCCACTTTGTCACGCTTGAGAAATTTTTTTTAGGAGCAAAATTCAAAATGGCCGCCATCAAAACCGTTTTTTGGCCGTAAATCGGCCAAAAATCGAGATATGAACCCGATTTCAGTGGCAAACCCTATGTTTTGGGGGACAAGGAATACACTGATATGTTTAAATAAACCATATCATCCATATAAATAGTCCATATTGCAATATTGGTATTTCAGATACCATATTTTGACTAAAATTGCAATAAATTATTGACCAATTGTTGAAGTTTAGACCTATAAAGCTTGAGCCAAATAATATCAAGGGTACATACGATGAAGACACTGAAAGGTTGCTGATGTGCTTTTATTGCACTTTTATTGTGTTTATATATAGCTGTAGCACTGTTCCAATTCAGTTTCATGGTATAGCAAGAAAAGTGTTAAAAAATAATTTTTCACAGAGCAGTTTTTCCCCAGTACAGTTGTGACAAAAAATGGCTGCCATGAAGATCAATGAACTGTGTCAACAGATCAAGTAAGTTATATATGCTTGGATATTTTTAAAGAAACATGCAAAACTGTGTGTTAATTAACAGTAAAGTATTGTTATCAGTAGACTAATTAATTTTCTTTTGAAAGCAAGACGTTTTTGTATCTTCATATCATGATTGTTTTGATACCATAACAATCGTTTGTGTTGATGATGTTTAAAGTACACAGGGTGGGAACAGGTTTTCTGATTTTTTTTACACATGTATTTTACAAATAAATGAAATGATTAATTTGTTCATCACCCCTTGTAAATGTCTTCCATTTAAGAATGCATCGGGTTGTTTAACTCTCTGAACAATTAATATAAGACATACAGTTATTTCGTGATTGTTTTGCATTATATTGATCTAACAACAATTGAACATTTCTGCTTGTCTTTTTCTAGTGACAACGTTCAACAGCTGTGATCTTGAATCCGCTTGAACTGAATGATGGCATCACAGCTTAACATTTCTTGCCTGCTCAATAGTTGCATGAAATGCAGTGCCAGTAAACAGCCAATGAGTGTAGCTAGACCTGAAAGGCTCAACACCATCATAGAAGCGAGCAAACGTAGAGGTGATGGGTGGCATGTCGCTCTAGAAACCCTGTTACAAGACTCTACCGAGACACTCTACACACACAAGAATTGCGTTGCAACATACACTTCCAAGACGCACATTAAACGTTTGTTACAGAAGAAATAAAAAGATGAAGAGCCTGTCGTGAAGAGAACGTGCCGAACAGATGCCATACCATTCAATTTTAAAGAACAACGTCTCATTTGTAGTGAAAAGTGTGATGCCATCCCAGAGCCAAAAAATCCATCTCGCTGGCGGCGTGTTGTTCAATGCAGAACTGCTGATCGAGGACAGAATCAGGATACATTTAAAGATGTGATACTGAAGACCTGTGAACTGCGAGATGATGAGTGGGCTCAGCAAGTGCGACTTCGCGTTGAGGGGGCAGTCAGTGACCTGCATGCTGCTGATGCCCAATACCACAAAACTTGCATGTCTGTATTTCGTGGTCCTCGTAATGACCAATCATTTGCCTCGAAAAAAAAAAACAACCTGATGACGAAGCCTTTATATGTCTGGTGTCAGATGATCTTTCTCACATTTGGAACTCAACACAAGTGCATGGTATGTACCATTCACACAAGGGAGAACTGCTGTCACGCAGGCAACTCCTGATACGTCTTTCCAAACACTTTGGATCAGATCTTCTGATATTATCAGGTACAGGTTTTGCAAGCATACTCGTGTTTCACAGTAAAGGCACAATTGTGAAACACCTCAAAGATGGTCATCAATTAAATTATCTTGGTGATCTTGATGCAGAATTACCAGATGTCATATCTGAAGCAACTGCCTTCTTTGCTGCTTGCTATGGATCCCAGGAAACAAAAGACATGTCAGCTATTCGATTTGATGTCTGGTCTTCAAAGATGGCTAACAAGAAGCTGACATCAGCACCAGAGTTAAAAAAAACCTCTACCACCAGCCACTGTGGCTTTCATCCAACACGTTCTCAGGGTGCACTTGCAGGCAGCAATATGGCGGGCTGCATTAAATCCAGACCCACCATTGATCGATCCAACGAGTCATGGATGGTCACATAAAGAAGTGTCGAGCATGTTGCTCCCTGTGTCTCTGCCTCCGGATGTCATCAGAGCTCCTGATAATGTTCTCAAGATGATCAGGTGTGGGTGCAGCTCAGTGCGACCCTGTGCAACAAATAGATGTAGTTGCTCTGCCGCCAGGCTCTCCTGTTCATTGTTCTGTGGCTGCCATGGTATGGAGGAATGTCAGAACAACCAAACAAAGTCTGTATCAGCAAGCGAGGCTGTGGAACTTGAGTGAACATTAGTTATTTGATTTATGCAGCTATCTTGTATGTGAGATTGAGTGAAAGAAAGATTGAGTGAAAGCAGAATGAAAGAAGTTCATCAGCAACCAATCAGTGTATTCATAGTTGATAGCATGTACAGACCCCTTTTTGGATTTGAGTTTGTGTAAAATTTGTGTAAACCTTGCTTAATACGTTTATTTGGTTATGTGTTAATGTAATTAATTATAGTTTGTAGTTACCTAATCATTGTATTACTCAACTGTACTGTTGGAAATAAAGATATACAAAACAATACAATATACTGTTACAATACAATACAAAATACTGTTTACCACTTAAATTAGGTTCATATAGATTTTGGGCATAGTTACGGCTGAAAATAGTTCGGTCGATATTTTTTCAGTCAAAATATTATATCTAAATAGAAAAATTGCAATATAGACTATTATTATGAGTTGTATGGTTTATTTAAACATATCAGTGTATTCCTTGACCCCCAAAACATAGGGTTTGCCACTGAAATCGGGTTCATATCTCGATTTTTGGCCGAGTTACGGCCAAAAAAACGGTTTTGATGGTGGCCATTTTGAATTTTGCTCCTAAAAAAAATTGCTCAAGCGTGACAAAGTGGCATCACTCGGATTTGAGTTTCGTATAGTCTATGTTACCAGAATCTGCAATAAAATTGTGTATGTACTCCAAAACATACCTCGGGTAAAATTCCAGTTCTGCATCCAGACTATTTCATCTCTTGATGCATGTGAATATTGAAAGTACTTTTACTCTGAGAAAAAATACAACCACATTTTACTCATAAAACTTATTGAAAACCTTTTAAAAGGAGGTTAATTTATTTTGGTCGTATTAATATCAGGATAATTCTTATTTCTATTCAATAAAAACTCTGATGATGTCTGGGCTTTCCCCACTGTTCTCATCCCCTCTCTTCCATCTCCAACACCCTTCCCCCAATGAGTTGAAGTTGATAAGCTCTTACATTGATAATGGTGTAGATGTAGCACAGGCTTGATGGTCCAAATGGCCTCTTCCTGTAACCAGCTTTCTTGTGTATAGACCCTGGTATTTTTGCCACATCATGAATCTGGAGTTAAACAGAATGCACATCTTGCCAAGCTTGATTCAACACCCACACATAACAGCAACTAATTACGGGCTCGTTTAATAGCTGTAGCTCTCCAAAGTCTTGGGTAACCGATGTGTAAACATCAGCATTTCTTGCCAACTATAGAAACCTCCTTGATAAATTATGTAGTAAATATTTTATGGGCTAAACAAGATGGCGAGCTTTTGCTTAATCAAACCAGCAGATGGTGGAACTAAATAGTCTCTAATTTTGATGTGGCCATTATCTGTTTGTGCGGGTAAATATTCTGCTTCCTGAATGCTCATTCTGTGAGCACGGCACGTATACCTTCGAAACAAGTCCGGAATCTCATTTCATTCAACAGATACAAAAGCTGTTGAATGAAAACTTTTGCAAAGAAAAAGCAAAAGAATGTGGGGACTTGTTAATATTCAAAATAATAAAATAATTGCCCTTTCTGAACACAATACAAGACCCATGCATTTATGATGTACAAGCGTGAATGTATGCTGTTAAAGACGAAGCACATAAGGGCATCTTTTTCCTTACTTTTCATGTACAGTATATGTTAAAACTGCAGATAAATGAATGAGGACTTCAAGAAGCAGAAAGCAGAAGGATTAAAAAGGAGAGGGTAAAAGTGTTGGCATAGTATCATTCCAAAGAAGAAGATCAATGGTGAGATAATGCAGGTTTATATAAATGCTGCCATTGACTCTTGACCAAACAAGGGTATTGTGTGCGCGCGCGCGCGCGCACACACACACACACACACACACACACACACACACACACACACACACACACACACACACACACACACACACACACACACACACACACACACACACACACACACACACACACACACACACGTTTGTTTGTTTATTTATGTATGTGTGTATATGTATGTATATATATATATATATATATATATATATATATATATATATATATATATATATACATACATATATTCCACAGAATGGCCTCGAGGTACTCACATTCACCTCTACACTGTCCAGCCTGGATTAAATTCTTGGCCCAGCTATAAATTGTCTTGTCAGTGCTTCACAGGTATGATGATTTGTCAATGCTTGTGCCATCCCTCGGATGGACATTAACCTGGGCATTCAGTGTGCCGCCTTTAGTTTGTGGAAGTTAAAGATCCCATGGTGATCTTCGTTAAGGGTAAGCGAGCTATCGCCGGGACCATGAACAAATTCCAAATTCCTGCCATAATTACAATGGCAAATCCCCCTCCCCCCTCCAGTATAACATTTATCCCAGCAATAACCGTCCAGTATAACCCAGCAATGGCAAACCAAATAGTATAACGTTTGCCAAGAAACTGCTTCAGCAGCACCAACACTCTGTAATGATGTAATGTATGTACAGCGAGGAAAGGAGGAGAGTAAGGAATCATTATATACTTAATATATAGATGCATATGACCAACTTTTATTGATGCACATTTGTGCAGCTGGATATGAAATAACACACCAAGTGTAGGTGGCTTTGATTAATAATTTATTTGATATCAGGATGTATCATGATGGATGAGAAAGCACAGGCAGTCAGAGAGCAAAACACTGCAGGAATGGTGGGCATGTTATGATGAAATACCCATTTTTCATTGTAATCTACAGTTTTTAACAAAGGTGTATAGAAACAGGCCACCCGTTGTTGATATGCTTGGAGTTGTCTTTATGGTTTGGCTGGTGGGTTTGGGGTCCGAGGTTCTTGAGGTAATATCCGACTTGGCTGAAGAATTAATACCAGGTGGGGCTGACTTAGCCTGTCATCCTTCTGAGGTCAGCAAAATGAGAACCAGCTTGCTGGGATGATTGAGACATTTGAGTATCCTGTGTTGGAGTGGTGACCTGTCCAGGATTGTGCCCAAATAGCCCAGGAGACTGCTTTGGCAGCACCAACACTCTGTTCAGAGTATGGTCCCAATGGATTTGGATGGATGGATCCATTGTTGGGGAGACTTACTGAAACAAAAATAGTGGAAATGTGCTTTTGTTATTTTCCTGATTCGTGTGGGGAATTCTTAAAGGCAAGTGAATTCATTGCTATAATTTAAATTGCTGAAAATATGCTTCTGCAGGCCCACCTTCAGCCCCTCGAAACCTCATCTCGAGCGTGAATGAGACATCGGTTATACTGGAGTGGAATCCTCCACGAAACAGCGGCGGTCGTGAGGATGTGACATATCAAGTGCTGTGCCAGCAGTGCAGTGCATCGAGCTGTGAGCCTTGTGGTCATGCTGTTCACTTCCTACCACGCCAAGACCGTCTCAAGGCACCGACTGTTACCATCGCACACCTCAATGCACACAGCAACTACAGCTTCACTGTGGAGGCCCTCAACGGGGTGTCAAGTCTGGCAACAAAGGTCCCACAATCCTCTGCCATTGTCAACGTCACAACAAACCAAGCTGGTGAGTTAAAGACCTTACAGTTGAAAGATTTTTCACAAAGTTGTGAAGAATCTACCCACAATCCAGTCTAACATCTGAAGCCATGCTGAGTCACTTATGGGGAAACACCAGCCTTTGTCAAGCTTAGTGTCAGTCTGCTTCAGCAGACAACTCCAACGATGGGTTTTATCAACTCATGGAATTTGACAACAATATGCTAACCGCCGAAGAAGGGCTAACTCTGAAACGACATCTTTGCTTTGCTTTCCCATAATGGTTAGCACTACTTCGTCAGTTTCTAGTTGATAGAACCTATAGTTAGTCATTTGTAATCTGACAGCTGCATCTGCATTCACAGTGTCCTGTGAAGTTTTGTAGTTTTATAAAACATGTTATCATGTGTTATTTGCCAAATACGTACTTTTCCTTGACAAAATAGCCCACCTGTCACAGAATTGAATGTTCAAACCAGAATGTACTACAACTAAAAGTGCGGCATAACCACCCCTCCCCCCCTCCCCTCGCCTTTCACCCCTAAATCCCCATGTGGTGTGACAGTGTTGTATCGTTTTGCTTCGAGAGTCTTTCAATATCCTTTAACACATTTGTAGCAAATCATTTATATGACATAGATCCATGTTTGTTCAAGAAAAAATCATTGGGAGGGATCAAATGATGGTGCTGTGTTGAAAACACTCAAAGTTTTAAACAAACGCAATATGATGACACAGCAGAAAAATGTGACTAATATTAAGACGATGTCTTTCATTTTTTTTCCCAAGTAATGTTTTTGTTTTGAAAACATAAATACATTTGAATAGCATTTGATACAACTGACACAGCTCTAAACTGTTGTCCTGGTGTTTCACAGGCAGGGTGATACAGAACAATGTGCCGTCCTTCCAAAGGATGCTAAAGTGGGTGTCCCATCTACCCTGCCAGCATTAGTTGGTGGATGCTAAAGATCCCTCGGTCTTTTGTCCATTGCGAAAGTAGGCGAGCTTTGGCCGGCATCCCAAACAAATTGCAAATCCCTGCATTAAAACTGCAGGTAGCAAATGGTCTGATCTTCCTGGGCACAACTTGATACTCTGTAATACTGCGTCCTATTTCTGTGGTTACCTGGTTCAGCTGCTTCTATAGTTACAAAGAAACAAGAAAAAGAGCAATCAGAGATTGTAATCCCTCGCCGTGACTTCTTTTGAGTGGTGTATTCTTATAGGTTTTCAGGTAAATCCAATATGGCTGCCAAACCATGTGACCTATGACATCATATGTGTGACTTTTGTTCTTTCTGGATAGGCGGTCATATGTGTGACGTTTCACCTCGATCTTTTCGGCCATTTTAGAGAAGGTTTTTTTAAAGAAAAAAAAAACATGGCTGCCGAACCACATTACCAATGACGTCATGAATTTTTTTTTCTGTGGAATATTTTATCCCAAGATGACCCTCAAAAATTATTATACTGATTGAGTGTGGCATTCTACATATGCAATTATGATGTCATAACGAGGGCACCTATTGCGTCATAAAAAAATCCCTCATTCCCCATGAGGAGTACTTGCCATGTGCCAAGTTTCAATTTTTTCCTTGGTGTGGTTTCAGAGAGACATAGGTCCAAAGTTTTTCCATTTATCCAATATGGCTTCCACACCACATGACCTATGACGTCGTAATTATCATTGGAACATTCTACCTTAGTAGTCACACCAATGGTGAAAATTTTGGCTCAATCCGACAAATGGTTGCAGAGAAAAACATGAAAGTTCTGTGCGGACAAACAGACAGACAAACAAACGGACCCTCTCTGAGTCCTTTGGCGAGGTTGGGTCATCCTCGCAAGTTGGGTCATCCAATCAAGATGGATTTATTTATATTTTCGTAAAATATCAAGTTTTTTTCACACCTGTAGCAAAAATTATCTCTGAAGTGTAGCATGTCAATGATGGGCCAACTAGGCTCCTCATTTCCTTGTTTGTCATACAGGATATAAGGACCACTCAATACACTCTGTGTAGGTCCACAGAGACTGTGGACCCTTTGTTTGTTAATTCCCATTCTACATACAGAAAATATATATTTGAATGCAATTGGTTTGATTCCTGTGGGAATTAACCTTCAAACTCATACAGGTGTAGTCTAAGCTCCACTCCTCTACTGCCCCAGGGGGAGATTCTATGGCATCACTCGATCCTCCAAAGTGCCATGATTTCATGTTTTACATCAATTTGATTCATATATATATATATATATATATATATATATATATATATATATATATATATATATATATATATATATATATTTTATTTTGGCAATGACCTTCCACATGTTAAAGTAATATCGTGCATCAAATTTCAGGGGAATTGGCCCATTGGGTTGGAAACGTATTTGGACCAAACAAATGTACCATACATACATACAATATATATATATATATATATATATATATATATATATATATATATATATATATATATATATATATATATATATATATATATATATATATATATATATATATATACAGTAGACTAGGCGTAAGTCATCACCATCGGGACCGAGAAAAAAGTGACGACTTAGAAATGTGACGACTTACGCGTATGCGAACATTCATGATGACTGTGGGGTGAAGGATGAAGTCGCGCGTGGCCTGGACACATATGTGTGAGAGCCGGCAATTGTACCAAAAGGAAAACACAATCCTCAGGGCATAGGTGGGGGTGAGTTGGTGAGTTGGAAAGTGATCAAGCAAAGATGGAATTCATGAATCAGTTTATCAAAAGTAAAGATAATGAACAACTCTGTAAGACAACTCGTATACCATCGGTTATGGTATGGTGACAAATTACATGACACACAGTCATCGTGGTGATGATTACCACTCAATGCCTATGTGTAAGTGAGTGCGGTAATGTACAAAACAAGCCAATATAAAACCATGATCGGACTTCAACACTAAGCTCGATCGATCCTTTACTTCTTCGGGAAGTAATCCGTTATGTTTGACTGCCTCAAACTCTTGGGCATCTGGTGCATGAGAAAGGATTCAAACCGGTCATTGTATTCCATGATGTTGGCTGGGCAATCCTCCACCGAAAGACAGTATCGGCCGAATATTTGGCCGAATCGGCCGAATCGGCCGAAACCGAATATTTGGCTGAGCCGACATTTGCCGAAACCAGATGCTGAGCGCGTCATCGACATCTTCAAAGGACCAACATTTCACGCATTTCACACTTCCCACCGGCCTCACGATCTTCTCCACTTGTCCAAATATCTTGCCCTTATTCTTCAAGATATCGTTCAATGTCTGCCGTTTGATGTCCAACTTCTCAGCTATGTCTGTTTTCTTCATCAGTGGATTAGCCTCGCAAAACTGGATAATGTCGTATTTTTCTTGGTAGGTTTTAGTTGTAAGCTTACGCTTAGTCGCCATTGTCCTGCCTGCAGTGCAATCAACGTGTGTACGCAGTTATAAATAGCCTATCACTGGTGGTGTACACCAATGAGCGAGCATCACGATTCCATGAAATCGGGCTTCTCATGAGGCAGCAGTTCCGTGTGACGAGTTAGGAGTGGTAATTTACTTGAGTTTCCATTACGTGGTAATGGACAACATCTGACGACTTAGACGAAGTGACGACTTGGAGATGACGACTTACAGAGGGATGACCCTTTATTCAAAGGGATTTAACATGAGATAAATTCGGGACTTTTTGACGCTGCCGACTTAGGCGAAGTGACGAGTTACACGCTGCCGAATTACACCTAGTCTACTGTATATATATATATATATATATATATATATATATATATATATATATATATATATATATATATATATATATATATATATATATATATACACACACATAACATTTTCAGTATATTGTTGCGTCAACCGATCAATTAAGATTAAATGCGTTGTGGCAGGAGGTGTTAAACCCGTGATGAACCAAAACTATCTTTCACTGCGTTCAAACCAAATGGAAGTGAATTGCACGCATGGGAAATGAAGAAGCACCTAAGATCCTTAATCTGCTTTAACAGGATTTATTTCATTCAAATTCTTCCATAACCTTTTGAGATATCCTGCTCACAGATGGACAGACAGGCAGACAACCAGATAGGGGTGAAAACATAACCTCCGTCCACCTTCGGTGGTGGAGCTAATGATCGATTCAGATGAACTCAACAGAGCAATTCATAGCAAATAGGAATATGTGCAATTTCACTCATAGCAGCCTTTCAAATAGTCCCTCCCCAACCCCCTCCCCATTTCCCCACCTACTCCCTCAACCCACAGATTCTGTACTTCATAAAGCAGAATGTGTTATTCTCAAGGCAAACTACATCCCTTTGGTTACACCTTGGTTGTCGCTCCAGAGTATGAACAATGAATAGTAAGTGATTGGCTGTAAGAATAATGATCGTCACTCGACATTCTTGCTTGGATTTGTTAAATTCTGTTCTCGTATAGGTTTATTTCACCCAAACTTTCAACTTATTTTTTGGGGCAAACTGTTTTAATGGTTAAACCAGTTTAAGTATAAAACTTATGTTTGCAGAAAGTAGAAATAAAACAATTATTAATCGAATGTTTTTTGAAAATATATTTAATTAGAGAACATAATTCTCAGTAAACTAACTTTTGAAACACCCTGTATATAAGCAAGTCAAATGATTTTGGGAGCAGAGGCAAAAGTCATCTGATACACAATTATATTTCCGAATTTTGGCAATTGGTTAAAAAAAAAATATGGGAGCAAACAATGCAGGATTATATGTGCTTTTGGGAATCATTGTTTATTTATATATACTTTACCATCTCCACTTCCAACACATAACCTTAAATTATTATTTGTGAAATTGAATATTCGCAAGTATATTCATTTCCTGAGTATGTTTGGCTGTTTGTCTGTCAGTCACCAAAACCAATCTTCATGAAACTTAACCAACTGAAAGAGCTTAGTCACAAGCTAGAAACCTATTTTTCGCTAAATAGGTGAAAGGCCAAGGTCACATAAATCGTCAATTTTCATCCCATTGGCTTGTTATATAAGATTTTGTACTGAATGTCTGTCTGTATGACATGTCACAGGGAGAGATGTATCCAGGATATGCAATACTGTACTTACATACATCCATTGGGAGCAAGCACCACTGCACGTCGCTGCGTCCACTTTCTGCCGGTACTCCAGGGGCAGATATTTGGCCCATCCCCTTCTCTTAGGGATAGGACTTCCAGGCACCCACCGGAAGGAAATGTCTTAGGTTAACCCGAGGAGACCGCAGTCTTGTGGATGACACCTGAAATGTTTTGTGGTGGCCGGAGTGCAAATCCTGCCCCCACTGTAGTTACACCTGCATTAAAGACATATAATATAATGCAGTACAGTATAAATAAATATTGTTTTATGAGAATGGGGGGGGGGGATCCATCACTCAACTTTGGGAAGTGTAGCATGTCTTGAGCATTCCCCCCAACAGGAGGGTAAGGCGATCTTTAGCATTCCCCCCAACAGGAGGGTAAGGCAATCGTTAGCATTCCCCCAAGCAGGAGGGTAAGGTGATCTTTAGCATTCCCCCCAACAGGAGGGTAAGGTGATCTTTTGCATTCTCCCCAACAGGAGGGTGAGGTGTTCTTTGGCATTCCCCCCAACAGGATGGTAAGGCGATCTTTAGCATTCCCCCTAACAGGAGGGTAAGGCGATCTTTGGCATTCCCCCCCAACAGGAGGGTAAGGCAATCTTTCGCATTCCCCCCAACAGGATGGTGAGGCATTCTTTAGCATGCCCCTCAACAGGATGGTAAGGCGATCTTTCGCATTCCCCCTAACAGGAGGGTAAGGCATTCTTTACCATTCCCCCCAACAGGAGGGTAAGGTGATCCTTCGCATTCCCCCCAACAGGAGGGTAAGGTGTTCTTTAGTATGCCCCTCAACAGGAGGGTAAGGGGATATTTTGCATTCCTCCCAACAGGAGGGTAAGGTGATCCTTCGCATTCCCCCCAACAGGAGGGTAAGGTGTTCTTTAGTATGCCCCTCAACAGGAGGGTAAGGGGATCTTTCGTATGCTCCTCAACAGGAGGGTAAGGGGATCTTTAGCAGTCCCCCTAACAGGAGGGTAAGGCGATCTTTAGCATTCCCCCCAACAGGAGGGTAAGGTGATCTTTAGCATTCCCCCCAAAGGAGGGTAAGGCGATCTTTAGCATTCTCCCCAACAGGATGGCAAGGCGATCTTTAGCATTCCCCCCCAACAGGAGGGCAAGGCGATCTTTAGCAGCCTGTATTTCAGAATAATATTTTTATTCATCGGAGATGAAAGTGTTTGTTGCCATATGTTTCCATAATAGGTGTATTTTGTCTACATCAAACACTAAATTTCGATGACAGTTGCCATTTTCAATAATCCACAATATACCCCTTTTAAACCTCTTTCATCCACTTAGATTCTGTACTTTACTTATACCCCTGGTCTTCTGTATACTTAGTCGAGGCTCATAGAAGAGCTAGTACAGTGAACGCATCAGGATGTAACAGGACAAAATGGGACAGTAAAGATAGGGGGAAACACCAACAGCAGAGTTGAAGGCCAATATAGAGGGATACTTGGACAAACAGTGCGTGTGCAGAGGAATGGGGGGGGGTGGGGGTAGAGGACACATGTGGTGGACAAGATGGA
>NC_140969.1:74323589-74356089 GCF_056783735.1 Eptatretus burgeri
TTGAGTCCTAAATAAGGCATGTGCCTGGATGGCATCTTTCAGTTGAGGAAGGCTCCAAACTCAATCCTTCTGGGACCATTCCTTTGTGTGTTATATATATATATATATATATAAACATACATATATATATATATATATATATATATATATATATATATATATATATATATATATATATATATATATATATATATATATATATATATATATATATATATATATATATATATATATATATATATATATATATATATATATATATATATATATATATATATATATATATATATATATATATATATATATATATATATATATATATATATATATATATATATATATATATATATATATATATATATATATGTATGTTTTATATATATATATATATATATATATATATATGTATGTTTATATATATATATATATATATATATATATATATATATATATATGTATGTTTATATATATATATATATATATATATATATATATATATATATATATGTATGTTTATATATATATATATATATATATATATATATATATATATATATATATATATATATATATATATATATATATATATATATATATATATATATATATATATATATATATATATATATATATATATATATATGTATGTTTATATATATATATATATATATATATATATATATGTATGTTTATATATATATATATATATATATATATATATATATATATATATATATATATATATATATATATATATATATATATATATATATATATATATATATATATATGTATGTTTATATATATATATATATATATATATATATATATATATATATATATATATATGTATGTTTATATATATATATATATATATATATATATATATATATGTATGTTTATATATATGTATATATATATATATATATATATATATATATATATATATATATATATATATATATATATATATATATATATATGTATATATATATATATATATATATATATATATATATATATATATATATATATATATATATATATATATATATATATATATATATATATATATATATATATATATATATATATATATATATATATATATATATATATATGTATGTTTATATATATGTATGTTTATATATATATATATGTATGTTTATATATATATATATATATATATATATATATCTATATATATATATATGTGTGTATGTTTGTATATATGTGTATGTTTATATATATATATATATATATATATATATATATATATATATATATATATATATATATATATATATGTATGTGTATATATATATGTGTATATATATATATATATATATATATATATATATATATATATATATATATATATATATATATATATATATATATATATATATATATATATATATATATATATATATATGTGTATATATATATGTATGTTTATATATATATGTATATATATATATATATATATATATATATATATATATATATATATATATATATATATATATATATATATATATATATATATATATATATATATATATATATATATGTAGGGTAAGAATACTGATTCTGGCTCACTTTTCCCCATGTAAATGAATGGGGGATTTTCAGCGATTTATATTTTTTTTCCCTAAAAATAAATTCCCTTTTTATCCCAAGGTATATTTATTTGTCTCCCCTTTTAACTTGGAGGTTGAACCTCATTGAATTGAACACCTGAGGGTTGAACAGCTCACTCATTGAACCTATAAAGATTTGTTCATTCTCAAATTCCTTCAATAGTTTAATTTTCTTTGCACAATAATCCCCATCTAAAATATTGACAAACAAAACATTTGAATCTTTATATTTTTTAAGATACCCCATTTGTGCCATTACGAAATGATAAACTTCTCTTAATGCTCTCATCTGACCACCTCCTGAGCCACATATCATTTTGAGATTATAGTAAATTGTTTTTTCATTGTTCAATTGATAACCATCAAAGTTTTCAGTCCATTCAAGGATATTCATTTTTTTCTTTACATCCTCTAACTTACTAGTTTTTAAATTAATTCGCTTATTTGTTTTATTTACCTTTGTTTTAGTTATTTTTTCAATAAGACTTATTTGATATTTTTCACATTCATTATGTTTTCCATTTATATACCAAGACTGAGATTTTCTCCACTCTTTAGTTTGATTAATACTTGGTTTAACCATTTATATATTGTGAAAAAACGTAGCGGTGGCCCTTAAAAACCCTAACCCATCTTCCCATCGTTAAAACATAATCTATTTTATACACTCTATCATACAATATCCATATGGAACACAATCTATTCCATTATCTAAAATAAATCTCTTATCATCAAAGGCTCCTAATGCCTTTTTATTTACTTCTTCACTATATATGTTATGTTTATAACTTCTTATTGTATTCATTTTCCTATATTCTTCTTTCTTATTCATCAAACAATTATAATAATTTCTAAAAGTTATTGATTTCTTTATTACATATTTCTTTATTCCCTTTAACCTCTTATCAATCTGTTCACCATACTTATAAGCATATGCCTTTGCTCTCAATCCAATAAACTCACTCATTACTTTTCCACCCAACTCATCCTTAAACTTACCAATAACCTTTTCATTCTTTTTGGAAAATAACTCACTCTTCTTGCTGAAATTACTTGTATCATATACTCCAATATTTTTCTTCATATCTTCATAAACATCATCAGTTTTTATATCTAAGATAAAACTATCAGTATCCATATACAACAATGAAACATTTTCACCATACTCTTTCTTTAAGTCATTATACAAATAATCATACATCAATATCTTTGATAAATCAAGAACTGCTGTTCCAATATAAATTGGTTTATCCATTACAATACTTTCCTTTTTCATATGAATTGCAGAAAAGTTCTCTGAAAAAACCTCTTCTCTCTCAAAACTTGGTTTATTTATCAATCTCGAAGCTTCTTTCCAAGATGTTGCGAATCTAATGTTTTGTCTGTTTCTAACATTTTCCATAGTCTTTCCAAATACAGCATTATTCATTAATTTATAAAAGTCCCCTTCAAATTTTACTTTTGTATTTGCTCTCATATCTGTATTGAATTGAATATACTTTTTCACCCAAGGACTTTGTTTAAATTTTAAAACTCTATGAATTTTAGCTACTCTCAATCCTTCTCTCAAAAACTGTTTTAAGCTTCTCTGATGCAAAACATATCCCTCTTTATCATAGAATGTTGTTAATAACTTTTCTGTTGATTTACCTTTAATATTAAAACTTTTATGATAATCACTTAACCATTCTTTCTTTGGAGTTTCTTTCTCACATGCAAAAGGAAGATCTTTATGCTTATTATGAAGATCACTCGGGTACCTCAAATCAACTTCAAAATAATAACCTTCTTCTTCGTCATTCAATTCCTCTTGAGAAGAAATAACAATATTCATCAAAGCCTTTTCATAATCCTTTTCTTCCACCCACTCTAATTTACCATAAGGCAGAGATTGAGACATTGCCCATCCATACAAATTATTAGCATCAAAATACATCAAATAATTACTATCTTTTTCACTATCATAATTTGGAAGATATTTATTATTTGCTTTAGCATATCTTTTTGAACATACTTGTGATATTCCACCTCTCTTGGACTTCTCAATCATCAAAAGCATATCCACATCACTGATTAAATCTATATCTTGTTTTGTCATTTTCAACATTGCACTCCAAGCTAAACCAGGAGCTGTGAAATAGTGGGCAGGATCTAATCCATAACAATTTTTATTATGACAGAGTGATCTAAAAGCTTCAAACACATCAGCTAACAATAAAACATCTGTTTTTAGATATAAATCGTGATATTCTCCAAGGTTCTTTATCTTAAATATTTTCCATATTTCTTGTGCGTGTTTATATTCCTTATCACTTATCTCTTCTTCATAAAGGTTATTATAGAAACTTTCTTTTGAAGGAAGTTGTGTTTCTTTAAATCTCATAAATGAATCCATATAATCATAAGGATAAATTCCCTTACTTGTAAGAATTTTCTCTTTACTTTGAATTTCATTCCTTGTTTGAATTTCCTCTCTCGTAAGAATTCCTTCTTTAATCAGAATTTCATCTTTAATCTGAATTTCCTCTTTAGTTCGAATTTTCTTTATAATTAGAATTTCATCTTCAGTTAGAATTTCCTCTTTACTTTGAATTCTCTCTTTAATCTGAATTTCCTCTTGAGTGAGAATTTCCTCTTTTGGAAAGAATGAATTAAGATTTGGAAAAGAGTCCGTGGAGCTTAGATTTGATGCGAGGTAGGCTAGTGGTGTTCCCATAAACTTGTAAGAATCTAAAAACCTAATACGAGTTATAGGTTTTGTGAATATCATTTTTGAAAATGAAATATACTTTTGACTTGTGTTTGTTATGGCAGAAATATTCCCTGGTGTTTTTGAAAGTTCATTTATAAATAGATGTGTATCATAGTTGGCGCTGTTGTGAAGAAAGACTGGAATAAAAGAAGGTAATTTATAATTAAGATTACAACAGGAATGAGCGGGACCTCTATATTTACCAGTAAGATGACAATGGTCTCTAACTTTAGACTCCTTAATTTCCCCCTCACAAATATGACAGATATTGTTCATTCTAAATTCTAATTTTTCTTCTTTGGTTAATTTCATCGGTTCATTTGTTTCTTTCATTAATTTAGTGAGTCTTATGCAATCCTTTTCTAATCGTTTTACAAACTCTTGTGAAGCATTTTTTCCACGATAATGTTCAAGTTTGTTATACTTTTCTCCAACAGATGATTTGATATAATAACAGAAACCACAAGGAATATGTTTTTGATATTTATTTGTATATGGTTCTTTTGGATTAGGAGAAGCAGTATTTATCTTTTAAGGATACATTCAAAATCAGCGTATATCACAAATGGGTGCATGATAGATTTATTATAATCTTCAAAATAAATCTTTTCACCAGGTTTAGGCATTGTAATTACAGCTGATTTATGATTACTACAATATTTTGAATGTTGTTCTAATCGTTCTTTTGTATGAAATGAATTAAGACATCGCTTACAAGGATATATTTTGTTTGCTGTTCTGAATACCTGAGAAGAGATTAATCTTGATAAATTATTGATGTATGTGTAATGTGAATTCTTTCCAACACTAAAATATAAAAGGTCAATGTGTGTTTCTTCATTTTTATAGTTGTTTGAAATTTTTAATATTTGAACTTTGTTTGTATCCGTTAATCCATATACATTAATAGAAAGATTATTCTTTTTCTCAAATTTAGGAATATCTGTTAATGGCATTGGGAATTTAAAATCTTTAATGTCCAAGGTATTCTCATATTTCATATATTGTTTTACTCTTTCTGAATTACATTTTGGTGGATGTAAGTGAGCAAGAACAGACCAGAGAAAACATTTATTATCATTGTTCTTAATATTAACAACTGCCTTCTTTAGTTTTATTTCTTTTGGTAATTCAATATAAGAAGAAGCTTTAAGAGGGTTTGATTTTAGAATGTGTATATCTAAAAAGATGATTTTTTTAATATTGAATCCACTTCCTACCACTGTATTATCAACATCCTCCTCTTGTCTTGATAGTTCTTCATAAACCCCACTATTCAAAAAATCTTGAAATGATGTTATAAAATGAAGATCTGTTCTCATATAAGGAGTTTGTTCTTCATCTTGTCTTTTCATATTCATTTTCACTCCCATATAAAACTTTAAAGTTTTCATTTCTTTTAATGTCTTTTTAATAAATTTTTCAACATCGGGTTTCACTATTTCAATTGATTCAGCTATTGATGATGGACCGGGTTCTCCAAATTGAAAAATCCTTATTTTTATATGCCCTTTAAATGCCTCATCAGTGTTTTTAATATAATAGTCTCCCTTTACTTTAAACTCATTTTTCTTGTGTTTTTGTGATTGAAGATGTTGATTATAACTACTCTTCAAAACATCCTTTGAACAGATATCACAATGTTTTCTTTCCAACTCAAGAGGAGATATTTGATGAAATAGATTAAATGTGTGTTTGTTGGTTCGGAGGTGTTTTCTATAATGTTTATATTCGTGATTACAAACATCGCAGTACGTTGTATTCACCATATTTATAGAATAAAACTTTGCTTAAACTAAAATTTTCTTGATGAAAATTTCGTTTAATTTATAGGTGAATCTGTGCTTAAAAACATTTTATCCTCCAACTTTTTCACTTAATAAATACAATGTTTCAAGACACAAAAGACAAGTTTCAATCAATCTCTTCATCTGTTAAAGATACTGAGAAATATGTCAAGGATGTAAAATTGAACAAAGATAAATATAACAACTATTGGATAAAAACTATTATGGTAAATAATATGAGTTCTTCAATTTCCTTCAGTGGAAGGGCTTTTAGTATACCTGGTAGAACATCAATTAAAGTATCTCTAACAAAAGTTTCTCCTCTCCTTCGAGTAATATATTCAAAACTAGAAAAAGCAATGAAACAAGAAAAAGTATCAAAGAACAAAAACCTTATGGATGAAGCTTTAGAAAGAAAAGATAAGACCATCTGTAATATGCAAGGAGAAATTTGTAATTTTTTTAACAACCTTAAAGATGTAAATCTTGATGAAATAAAGGATGTTAATATATCAGGTGAAATGACATTTCGTTCAATAGTAGTTAACGATAATTTTAAAATTACCTTTAATATAAAAAATGTTGTCGTTGAATCTGATAATGAAAAAAAGTATATCGATATCGATGGTAATATACAACTGAAAGTATAGATGAATTTCAGTTTAAGTAAAGTTTTACTTTATAAATATGCTAGACTTTCCTGATTCTCCATATGACAAATTTGAGAATTGTCCTGCGTGTGAAAGACAGGGATTAAACACAGAGTCAAAAGCCTATAAACAATGTATATTCTGTGATTATCTTCTAATTAATGATAATAAAAAATATAAAAAGGAAAATAATTCTTTTAGATTTACACCAAAAATGAATTACTTTACAAGATTGATTAGAGAAATGAATGTAAAGTATGAGGATGATAACACACCTTTCCTTACAAGGGAAGAAACTGAACGTATAAGAGAAATGTTCAAAGGATTGTTGTTGTATATTATTCATGGATGTAATTTTCAGGGAAATATCAACACAAGATATTGTATAAATAAAATAATGGATTATCTTGAAATTAAACCTGAACTTAGGATAAAATATAGAGTTTCTAAAAAAGCCAATAATAAATTAAATAACCTGTTTTTCAAATATATAAATGAATGATTTTTTACCTATTTGGGAAAATAAGATAAAATTTAACAACCATAAAAATCTCCCAAATTCATTAAGATGTCTCATAGTTGGTTCAAGTGGATGTGGAAAAACCTGCTTACTTTTAAAAATGCTCCTCACTCCCAACTTTTTAGATTATGATAATTTAATAATTTTCACAAAGTCGAGTTTTCAACCAGAGTATCAACTACTCTCACAAGGTTTTAATGCTGGTCTTCAAAAAGAAGATATAATAGGTTTATTTAAACGTCAAAAAAACCTAAATGATTATAACATTGAAGATATAATTCAACTATTTTGTGATACACAGAGATGTAAAAAGAAATCAAATCTTATAACTTGTATTCTTAGTGATAATACGGATGATATACCGTCTCCCCAAGATTTGGATAAATCAAAAAAGAACCTCGTTATCTTTGATGATTGTGTTAATGAGAGAAACCAAACGGTAATGGACAGCTACTACACAAGAGAGAGACATTCTTCTTGTAATTGTATTTATCTTAGTCAATCGTACTTTCAACTTCCTCGTCGTTCCATCAGAAACAATGCTAATACTTTTATTTTATTCAAGTTAAATTCAATAGATATCAATAATTTTTGGAGAGATAATTGTTCTACATTATGTAGTAAAAAGAAATTTGAGGATTATATGAAGCACACGACTGAAAAATATAAATATATTGTTGTGAAACAAGATGAGATATTAAGGGATATATTTTTTGTTTTATAAACAATTACATATATAAATGACAACTATTATTATAAATCTTGTGGGTAAATCTGCTTCTGGAAAAAACTTTCATAAATCAAGGTTCTTGTGTAGTACAAATGAGAATATTGTAAATTTACTTAAAAAACACCCCGTGATACGCATTGTATCAACAACAACTAGAGCAATAAGACCTGGAGAAGTAAAAGGTGAAGATTATCACTATATTTCAGTGGAGGAACATATGCGATTGAGGAATGAAGGACAAATATTTGAGGAGGTTTCTCTTGGTACAACAAAATATTCACATTGTAAGAGTGAGTTAAAGAAACTAAAATCTGGTGGTGTTGGGATATTAGAAACTAATCCAGAAGGAACGAGACAAATTATTAAATATCTGAGCGGAGTGAAGATTTTATCATTCGGTTTTGATGTTGATGAAGAAACTCAACACAAACGTATGAAAAGCAGAGATGCAAGGATTAGTGAAGAAGAAATTACAACTCGCATTAATGTTAATAAAGAATTTGATGAAATATTTAAAGAAAAGGATTTATTTGAACACATCTACTTGAATGATGAAGAAAAGGAAAATTTCCCTGTTGATCTTTACAATTCATTAAATGATATTTTACAATAAATAAATGGATACAAAAGAAAGAGCAAGAAGATTTAAGGAACATCAAGAGTTGGTTTCAAAAGTTGTAAAACAACAGGAAGACATAAAGAAGAAACGCAGACAGAAACTAACGGGCGAAGAAGCATTTGAAAAAACAAGAGAAATTTTTTAAACCACTTTTAAAAACTTCCCAAGAAAAAATGAAAGATGTTTCCACAGTTCCCACAGTAGAATATACTCCTAGAAAGCTTCAAATGTTAAAAGATTTCAGTCAAATGACGGAGGAAGAATTAGAGCATTTAGGAGAATTAGAATATGATGATGAAGGTTTATTTCAACAACTGGAAGAGATTAATCAACCCCTGATTATATTGTGAATGCTGTTCAAAACAATGAATATTCAGCGGATTCAAAAACCAAAGCAGGACTCATTCCAACAGAACAACCAGCAATATTTCATCTTGTTCAAGAAAAGGTATTGATATTTAATGATGAATTAAGGTTCTTAAGTTCTGCTCAACCCCTGTTAAACTAACTCCGAGATTAATGTTTCTTCTCACAAAAGATGGAAGACAAGGTTCAACTGTGAGGGATGAATCAAAGTATATTGATAAACCATTGGATATGGAAAATAATGATGATAGAGTATATATTGATTTGCTGAACACTCTAAATTATAAGGTTATTCTTTCTGGTAAAAGTAGGAAGAATGAGAAGGAGAAACACATTATTCAGGCTTTAAGTATCCTTGGTTCAGGTATTAGTTTTCTTCCAAATGACCCATCGCAATTAGTTAATAGACTGTTATTGTTGTTCGGCAGTAAGAAGGCTGGAAATAACAATTGTTTTAATGAAGCATCAGCCATTTTAGACCAGTTGATGAACATGAAAATAATTAATAAATCTCAATATAAAGACATTTTAACTCATATTAAATAAGATGAGAAGCACAATCCTGAGTTTTAATTTCACAACAAGCGACCACACATCTTCATTCCCATACCCACTACAACTTGACACAACAAAAGAATATGAAGCATCTTTATTGTCCATGGAGACTTATAATACCTTATTTAATATAACCGAGAAAAATGACAAGTTTAGTTATAATCCGGGAAGTGGATACAAAACGATAACAGTCTCACCCGGAGCATACGAGATTTCTCAAATATCTTCCGAAATTGCTCGTCTTATGAAAGAACAGGGTGATGAACCAAAAAATATTGTTATAAACATTCAAAAACATACTTCAAAATCAACGATTAAAGTTAAAAATAACTACAAGGTTGATTTCACAATTGATAATTCATTTAGAGAGTTATTAGGTTTCTCCTCAAAAAGATTGAAACTAATGGGACGTTTTACAGTGATAATGTCATTCAAATATCCTCAGGAATAAATTCGGTGTTAATTCACTGTGATTTGATTGATGGTGCTTATAATGATGGATTAAAAACAAATACAATATTTTCATTCAGCGCATACTCAACCCCAATTGGTTATAAATTCAATATGGAGCCTAAAAATTTGGTTTATTTACCTGTGTCAGGAAAAACCATACACAGAGTAAATTTTAGGATAACCGACCAAGATAATCGTGTGATTTCTTTTAATGGAGAAGTTATATCCATCAGAATTCACCTACGTGAAGTTTTTCAATAAATAAATACGATGGTTATTGTGAGGAAGCACGAGTTGGGAAAATATAAAATAATTACAGGGGATGGGATGTTCCTTTCCCCGTACTACAAGGGTGAAGGTATGTATCTTGGTAGAGGATACTATAAACCTAAGAGACAAAGGGGTGTTGGACATCAATTTAGAGGAGATGGGATAATTGATACTCTCATGGGTATTGGTTCAACTATTCTTAAACATAAAGACCTAATTGGTTCAACTGCTTCTGCTGTGGGAAATGTAGCAGGTGCTGTAAAGAGTATAAAAGATGCTCAGAAAGAATCTCATAAATTACAAGCAATAAAAGAAATTAAGAAAGGTAAAACTCAGTTGTCCCCCAAGAACGACAGAAAATAATTCAAATACTTGGATCAGGGTTTCAAAAGTTTTAACATCTTTTTTCCTAAATAAATACAAGTATGGAAGCAATTGATAGTATCTATGATTTGGATGATACTATTATTATCTCAAACTCCACTAAAAAAGAAGATTACTTCAAGGTAAATGCAATAACTGGAACAGACTGGAATACAAATGGTACAAAAAGTTTTGAAATAAATAATCAACAAACCTATTTGAATCTCTCCGAAAGTTTCTTGTTGTGTAAATTTAAATTCACTAAGGCTGGGAATAACACAAACGCTACACTTGTAAATGATTTCTTCTGGAAAATGTTTGATAGTGTGCGATTGTATATTGGAACACAAGAAGTTGAAGCGGTTGATTATGTCTCTGCTGTATCTGAAATGATGAAATTTACACTCTATACATTCAGTGATAGAATGGGAAAGGGGTCTGTCGAAGGTTTTATTCCTGATATGTCAACGGGAACAGACACAGACCCTGGATATATTCAAAGGAAAGGAATGTATAATGATGATACAAAAGCAGAAAATAGTTTTACTGTGGCAGTTCCTCTTAAAGGTATATTTGGATTTTGTGATTATGATAAAGTTCTGTATGGTCTTAAAATTAGATTTCAACTACAAAGGAATGATAATGAAAATAGATTGCTTTTTGGTGTTGGTAATGCTTTTGGTGATCAGAATAAATTTGTAATTGAGGAGATGAGTTGGTATATCAGTGAATATACTCCTAATCTTAAAACAGAAGAGATGTTGAATCGAAGACTTAACTCAAAAAAACCACTCAGTGTATCATACCTCAAAAGAAGATGTCAACACGTTAAACTCAATCAAACTACTTACACGTGGAATTTGGGTGTTCTGGAAGGAAAGCCACGATATCTGTGGATGATTTTTAAAAAGCCAGATGGTGATACTGCGACTGATAAGAATAATGCATTGAGTGATAATGCTAAGGTGAAACAACTTCGCGTTTCTCTAGATGGAACATTTTATCCACGAGATAGATTGGAAATTAATTGGGAAAAAATGATTTTGCTGAAGCATACAAGTCTTACCAAAAGGTGTGTGAAAGTAATGGAAATAAAGAACCTATTTTGGATATGACAGCATTTAAAAGTTTGTATACAATCTATACGTTTGACCTGAGCGCTCAAAAAGAAACTATAAAGTCTAATCGAGTGGATACTTCCCTATACATTGAAAGAGGAGAGAGTGAAGAAGTTGATACATATTGTTTGCTTTTGGAAGAAACAGAATTGCAGATTAATACAGATAATGGTGTGATGATTAGTCTCACATAATTTTTTGTTAAATAAATGAGTGGCAAAGTACCAACTGGGGTATATGTTAATCAAATCAATCTTCATAAACTATCATCTTGTGTTCAAAATCAAAAGCCTTGTACGATTAACGTTAATACAATTCAGAGAAAAGGAGCAGTAAGAATTGATGTTTTGCTCACAAGAGAACAGGTTAAAATCTTGAATGACACTGGCTCACTTAAAATTAAAATGACAAAACCAATGTTGAAAAAATATTCAATAAGAGAGACGAGTGGAGGATTTCTCCCATTTCTAATTCCTTTATTTGCTGGTTTAAGTGCGGTTGGAGCATTGACGGGTGGTATTTCAACAGCGGTCAAAACTGCCAACGAAAGGAAGGCTCAACTCCAGGCTCAAAAAGAATTGGAAAGACATAACAAAGAGTTGGAGAAACAAATTA
Organism: Eptatretus burgeri; assembly: GCF_056783735.1. Classification (NCBI taxonomy): domain Eukaryota; kingdom Metazoa; phylum Chordata; class Myxini; order Myxiniformes; family Myxinidae; genus Eptatretus; species Eptatretus burgeri. The sequence goes on from NC_140969.1 coordinate 74,336,031, forward strand.
GTGGAAGTGGTGTAATTGTAGATTTTGCTGAAAAACTTGAAGGTCTGCCTGATAAAGCGAGATTGTTAGTTGGAGATATGCTTTCTTCTATAGCACAAGCAGGTGTAAAATTAACGAAAAGAGGTAATGGATTATATCTTTCTAATAAATAAATGAGTATTGATGAGTGGTTGAAAGAATTTGGAAAGAATACAACATCAAATTTACAACTTGCCAAATATTGTAAGAAATTAAAAATTCATAATGTGGTTATTTGTATGAGAGATGAATTAACAAATGTGTCGAAACATACAAAGAATATTATTATGAACTTAGAAGATAATGATGGGAACGGTTCTCATTGGGTTTGTATTTTTAATAGTCAAGACAAATATTATTTTGATAGTTTTGGTCTTCCACCACCTGTTGAAGTCATAAAATTCTTACAGAATGGTGTTTATCAAACATTTCAAGTCCAAGAATTAAATTCCAAGTGTTGTGGTCAATTATGTCTATATGTGTTATTTCAACTCAACAAAAATAAAAAATTTTATGATATTATTTTTAATCTAATATAAATGACTTATGTTGGTAAAGATGGTTCTATCTTTGGTGTATCTCAAGAACTGGATATTGATTTATCAAATTATTACACAAAGGCACAGGCTGAACGACATAAATATAATATAAACAAAAATATTAACATGAAAAATGCTTATAAATTAAAAAATTATCCAAGCCCGACTGACGCGAATGACTTGGTGAGATTAAGCGATTTATCACAATATATATACTTAAATAAAACGGCTGTGTATTCTAAAGATACAGAAGTGTTGATATTATCTCCAGGTCATACAGAATTCACAGTTCGAATTAAAATAAATTTTTATAAAGAAGGGCGTATCGTTTGTATGAGAATAGAACAATGGGGGTATGATATGAATGATTTAGGGTATAATTGGTCATTTAAAATTAACCTCGAAGACCTGGAACAATTAAATCAGTCTCGTAAGGAAGAATATTATCCACTTGGTATCGAGAATGAGTTTTGTGGAGCCACGATTAGTAAACAACAAATAAAAGAATTTAATAAGGGTAAATATAATAATGGTTTTGCCCTTGTTTATCTCATGAAAACAGAAAAAACAGGATTATATATAATAAGTAAGGAAATACAAAATGATTTAACTATGGGAAGATGGGGAGGTGTTTCGTGCCATAATATTATTCTAACATATATTTCTAATACATAAATGACAGCAAGAAGGCTTCAAGAAAATTATCATTTCTGTGTTCAAGCATACCTTCAAGAAAAGGGTATTCGGTATTTTAATAAATATGTTCTACAACATAAGAATGAGGTATTTTCAATAAAAGATTGGCATTATGCTGATGTTGATAAACCAACAACTTTAGATTTAATTAGAATGTTAAATAATGAAAAAATTATAAGGTTAAGAAAAGGTAAGGCTCTTTTAGAAATTCAAAAGAAATTTTATTGGTATCCTGTTGTAAAAAAATTATTTTGGATACAGGAATAACAAGAAATCCTGATGAATATATGTATAATATTCTATGGGGTGTAAACGATTCAAGTATAGTAAGGGATGAGGAAGGAGTTGAAGAAGAGAGGGAAGAGGAGGAAAAGGAGGAGGAGGAGAGAGAGAAGGAGGAAAGAGAGAAGAGAGAGAGGGAGGAAAGAGAGAGAATGAATAAATATCAAAATATGGAAACCAGTGAGATTCAAAAAAGAATAGAGGTATTAAAGAAATTAACTTATCTCACCAGGGAGGAATACAAAGAATTAAAAAGTCTATTTACAATACTTTCGACAAGACTATCGACATCGAGAAGACATGTATTTTAATTCAAGTTTTTTCTTAAATAAATGAAGGAGAGAGTGAAGGCATTTCTAAGGATTCTTTATGTTTTAAAAATTAAGATTCAAATGTGCATGTTGGAAACTAAAAAGGTTTTTGCACTCTGCAGAAATTTTTCTCATAAATAAATGAGTTATTGTCTCAAATGTAAAAAGAAAACTAATACTAAAAATATTTCATATATTAAAAGTAAAAATAACAGGGTTATACAAAAAGGTATATGTTCGGTGTGTGGTTCAAAAAAAAATCAATTTATCTCCAAACACAAACTCGGAGGAGATATACAAAAGTTTTTATCAGGAAGTAAATTTACAACTACTGGAATACCAGGGAATTACATCTTCCAGGGTATTCTTTCTGTGGTCCAGGCACAAACTTGGATAAAAGATTAGATGAGGCAGACAATCCTAAATCCTGGAGTAAACCAATCAATAGAGTTGATGAAGTGTGCATGAGACACGATATTGATTATGGGAATACCACAACGTTGGAAGAAAAGCATGAAGCCGATAGAGAAATGTTATATAATTTGTCTCTGATACAAAATCCAACCTTGAGAGAAAAAGTTGATAGGTTCATCGTGAAGAAGATGATTAGTGCTAAATTGAAACTTGGACTTGGAAATTCAAAAAACTTATAGGCTCTAATGATGCCATTAAGACTGAAGAGCAATTAGCTGATGAATTACATAAACCAATATTCACAAAGTTTCAGAGAAGGAAAGTTTATTCCAAGGAAGTTGATTATATCTGGTCTGCTGATTTGATTGAACTCAATAATGATAAGGGGTACAAGTATGCTTTAACCGTTATTGATTTGAGGAGTAGATATGCGTGGGTTGTCCCTTTAAAAAACAAAACAGGTAATACTCTTGTGTTAGCTTTTCAACAGATATTTAATAAAAGTAAGAGAAAACCTAAGAAATTGTGGACTGATGAGGGTAGAGAGTTTTATAACAAGACATTTATGAATTTTTTAAAAAATAACAGTATTACATTATACAGTACCTTTAATGAAGGGAAGGCAGTTGTTGTTGAACGTTTTAATCGTACCTTAAAAGAGAGACTATATAAAAAATTCACACAACTCGGTTCACAACAATGGTTATCTTTTATTCAGGATATTGTGGATAAGTATAATAACACGATTCACACGTCAACGAATATGAAGCCATCAGAAACATTTACAAAATTAAAATATGAAAAAGAGATTAATGTCAGAAAACCTAAGTTCAAAGTTGGTGATATCGTAAGAATATATAGGTGGAAATCTCATTTTGAAAAGGGTTTTACTGAACGATGGACGAAAGAACTTTTTAAAATTGTTGATGTAATAGATACAGTTCCTTGGACTTATAAAATATATGATTTGGAAGGGAAGAGATTTTAGGTTCATTTTATTCACAGGAATTACAAAAGACAAAACTAAGCATATAATACACCTTTGTGGACACTAGAGGGACAAGTCCGAGGTGTATTACAGTATATAATGTGTGTCAAGGGGGACGTTCTTAGATCTGTGAACCCCAAACACAGAATCCTCAACTGAATAGTCAAGGCTTAACTTTTGTTTGTTGATGTGTATGTGTGTGTGTGTCCCAACCCTCACATTCAAAATCTCAACCCCAACCCTCACATTCAAAATCTCAACCCCAACTCAATCCTCGCCCAACACAATGTCTTTTTCAAAATGAGATTTCCACCTATATATATATATTTTTACGTTTTTTTTTTTTCTTCTTCCAATTCTGTCTTTTAAGGCTTTCAGGTTTGATGACGTAGAAAGGGGAGTAAGCCTGCACTTTCTTCCCAGAACTTTCTTGATCTTGCTCCCATCAAGCACCATCCGACAAAGAACTACATCGATAGGTTTAGATCCCAAAGAGTGATAGCAACTCCAAAAGTCTCCAAAATATAAATAAATAAAATAATAATAATAATAAATAAATAAATAAATAAATAAAAGCCCCTAAAAAAGTTTCAAGTGTCCAACATAAACCCAACTTTCCAAGTCTTCAAGGTATAACCACATTCCCGTTGAGTTTCCAAGATATGTATCACATTGTGAGTTATCAATCCAGAACCCACATTTCAAGTATTCAAAGTAAAACCAACTTACAAAGTCTCTTAAGGATAACTCATTTACTGATTTTTTCAAAATTTGTGAGTCTCCAAGGTAGGCCCCATATTTAGAACCATCTTGGCAGAACCCTTTTCCTGAGTCTCCAAGGTAGTTATTTAAACCATCAAGGCAGAACTCATTTACTGATTTTTTCAAAATTTGTGAGTCTCCAAGGTAGGCCCCATATTTAGAACCATCTTGGCAGAACCCTTTTCCTGAGTCTCCAAGGTAGTTATTTAAACCATCAAGGCAGAACTCATTTACTGATTTTTTCAAAATTTGTGAGTCTCCAAGGTAAAACTTGTATTCTGGCTCATCAAGGTATAACTTGTTCAGTGGGTATTGTCTTGATAACTCACAATGAGTACTATTGCTGTAAAACTCTTTTCAGGATTTTGCTGGTCTCCAAGGTATAACTCTTTGGTTGGGTCATCAAGGACGAACTCGTTCTGTGGGTCTTGGTCGCTCATAAGGTCTTCAACCAAGCCAACAATTTCGCCCCAAGTTGTAGCAAAAGCAGTATTTTCATTTCGTATTTCAGACACAATTTCCTGTGAGAGAAAATAATAATGTATTAATTAAGTTATTTAATTATTAAATGAGTATGCTTCAATCAAAGTTTGAAAATAGGAAAATAAAAAATCTTACCTCAATAGATAAGAGGTTTGAATCCAGTTCATCAACTTGAAGGTTTAGTTCCATAGAAGACAGAGAGTTCCAAGGAACACCAAAGTCATCCCACTCAAGGTCTTCAACCAAGCCAACAATTTCCCCCCAAGTTGTAGCAAAAGCAGTATTTTCAGATACAATTTCCTGTGAGAGAAAATAATAATGTATTAATTAAGTTATTTAATTATTAAATGAGTATGCTTCAATCAAAGTTTGAAAATAGGAAAATAAAAAATCTTACCTCAATAGATAAGAGGTTTGAATCCAGTTCATCAACTTGAAGGTTTAGTTCCATAGAAGACAGAGAGTTTGAGACAAGCACACAGAACACCATTGCCAGCAAGAACAAATGTTTAAAATGGAGCCTGGGTTTGAAGCTTTTATAGAGAAAGACTGGTGGGTGTGGTTTCCTTTGGAAATTCCCTGGGCAAGCCTTCATTGGGAAATTTTTCAAAACCATAACATCCTGTAATTTTCTAGTGATTTCTTTGTGAGTCAGAGATGAACTGGAAATGATGTAAGAGTGGGCGGGGCTTAGCAAAAGTAGGCGGAGCTTAGGAAAAGTGGGCGTGGCTTAGAAAAAATACCTTATGAAAAGTGGGCGGAGCTTAGCAAAAGTGGGCGGGGCTTAGGAAAAGTGGGCGTGGCTTAGAAAAAAATACCTTATGAAAAGTGGGCGGAGCTTAGCAAAAGTGGGCGGAGCTTAGGAAAAGTGGGCGTGGCTTAGAAAAAATACCTTATGAAAAGTGGGCGGAGCTTAGGAAAAGTGGGCGTGGCTTAGAAAAATTACCTTATGAAAAGTGGGCGGGGCTTAACAAAAGTGGGCGGGGCTTAAAGAAAAGTGGGCGGGGCTTAACAAAAAATAACCTGTGGCTCAGGAGGTGGTCAAACAAGAGCATTAAGAGAAGTTTATCATTTCGTAATGGCACAAATGGGGTATCTTAAAAAATATAAAGATTCAAATGTTTTGTTTGTCAATATTTTAGATGGGGATTATTGTGCAAAGAAAATTAAACTATTGAAGGAATTTGAGAATGAACAAATCTTTATAGGTTCAATGAGTGAGCTGTTCAACCCTCAGGTGTTCAATTCAATGAGGTTCAACCTCCAAGTTAAAAGGGGAGACAAATAAATATACCTTGGGATAAAAAGGGGATTTATTTTTAGGGAAAAAAAATATAAATCGCTGAAAATCCCCCATTCATTTACATGGGGAAAAGTGAGCCAGAATCAGTATTCTTACCCTACTTATATATATATATATATATATGTATTTATATATGTGTATGTTTATATATATGTATGTTTATATATATATATATATATATATATATATATATATATATATATATATATATATGTATGTGTGTATATATATATATATATATATATATATATATATATATATATATATATATATATATATATATATATATATATGTATGTGTGTATATATATATATATATATATATATATATATATATATATATATATATATATATATATATATTGTTACGTTTGAGGGGGGGTATGCATTCAAAGGGTAATTAGGATGTTTAATTAGGTATGCCATGCTGTTCGAGTTTACCAGGATCTCGATGTAATAAGTAGCAATTCAGTGGTGATAAGTTGTCTAGTAAATGTTCATTTCTTCAAGGGGGAAATGATAATTGTCACGTAATTAGATAGGGACACGGGATAGTGTAAGTGTGTCTGCGTAAACCCCTTTTGGTATTCTCTGGAGACTGGCCGTGACGTCACAGGACAGTGCAGCGGATGGCTCCGCCCCGTGATCACGATTGGCAGAAGGCGACGGCGGTGGGCCAATAAACGGCTCGATTGGAAGTGACGAGGACAGGAGGATAAAAAGGTTCTGTTCGGGGTCGAAAAGGAAGAGGAAGAAGATCAGGACAAAACGATCGTGTTTTTTTGGTGTGGAGGCTGTTGCGCGGAGAGCGTCCTTGTTGTTGTGCTGATTCGATCGTGTTCTTCATCGTGTCTTGGAGCCTTGCTGAGCCTCGTGCCTCACCTTGGTTGGCTCTGGGGTTCTGCTGACTCGGAGTATGGGGTCGAACGGCGGGCGGACCTGCCTCCCTCTCCTGCTTGCAACTTGGCGCCAGAACTGGTTCCCTTGCGGCTGTGAGCGGACTTGGGCCAAGACCAGGAGGTCGACAGCACCACGGTTTCTCCTGCCCCCCTGACGAGAGCAAGGCCAGCTCGTCCGACGCCGATCCAGGGACAGTTGCGTCCACACCACGGTCCAGCCTGACCACCAGAAGTAGCTACGTTGTGTGTGTGTGTGTGTGTGTGTGTGTGTGTGTGTGTGTGTGTGTGTACGTGTGTGTGTGTGTACGTGTGTGTGTGTGTGTGTGTGTGTGTGTGTGTGTGTGTGTGTGTGTGTGTGTGTGTGTGTGTGTGTGTGTGTGTGTGTGTGTGTGTGTGTGTGTACTTGGCGCCTTAGAGGGTTTGAGAATTGTATATTCTTTGGAATTGTCTGTGTTTTCCCCACGCCCGATCCCACACCATCCCGTCGAATCGCCCCGGATCCCTCTTCTTGCCGAGTCTTGTTATTTCTGGTTAATAATAAAAACAAATAAACATCATCAACTCAGTGAAAAGCGACTCGTGCCACCTTCCTCATCCCGTTTGCGGTAGAGCGATTAGAACCGCCATGTTTGGGTTATAAATAAATAAACCGCCTCCATCGTTTCGGCTCATTCTACGTTGGCGGGACTGTTCAAGTCCCGTGGACGTCACAATATATATATATATATATATATATATATATATATATATATATATATATATATATATATATATATATATATATATTTTTGTATATATATATATGTATATATATATATATATATGTATATATATGTATATATATATATATGTATGTATATATGTATATATATATATATGTATGTATATATGTATGTATATATATATATATATGTATATATGTATGTATATATATGTATATATATATATATATATATATATATATATATATATATATATATATATATATGTGTATAGATTGTTACGAATTTGCAATTCAATTGCACACAACATACAGGTTCCCTTAGTCAGCTATGTCGATAAGTGCATGTTCCCGAGATAGCTCACCTTTCATTGTTGAAATGTTTCATTAAAGATCGATTAGATGCGCTGCGGATCGATTCAATAGTTAGGGAATGAAACAATGGAGACGTCCCTCCCCCTCTTCTGCAAAGAGGAAGAAGAACCCTGCGTGACGTCAACAACTCCCTCCCACCCGTGGTTGAGTGGGGGAGGCGTGGATCATGAGGGCATGAGTCATGCCGGGTGTGGGGGAGGGGGTGCAAAGGATAAAGAGGACATCTTTTCTTTGTTCAAAAAGAGTCTCAAAAAGAGTCCCAAAAGAGTTTGTGGGAGTCCCGTGGTAGGGCTGAGTTCGTGGGAGTCCCATGGGCAGAGTTCGTGTGCTGAGTCCCGTGGGAGGAGTAAGCCTTTTGCTTCGGAGAGAGCAGTCGTTCAGCTATCGGGTCCTGCTTGGCTTGCTTGGCTTGAGGCCTTCGGAAGCTTTTTGCTTCGGCAGTTGGGGGAGTCGGGAGGAAGCCAGAAGCCAAGGAGCTGCGTGGAAGTCCGGGCGTCGCGAAGGAGATGCGAGATGGAGGCGCAGCCTTGCCTGCTGTGTCGCGCAAACCACGCGTTCGTGTGGAGAGAGCCGGAGAGAGCTCGCCTGCCACATGGAAGGCCCGAGCTCGACCGCGGCTACGCTAGCTGCCGTGGGGAATTAGCATCGCGGGTCGCCCAAGCGCGTTCGTGTGGAGAGAGCCAGAGAGAGCTCGCCTGCCACACGGAAGGCCCGAGCTCGACCGCGGTTATGCTAGCTGCTGTGGGGACGGGACGTCGTGGGTCGCCCAAGCCAGACACCACGAGGGTGCAGGTAACCTGCAACGGTCTCGTGGGACTCGTTCGGTCTGCCAAGTCCCACGCCATAAAGACCCAAGAGGTCCAGTCTGACCCCATTGCCTTTGATAGGGTCTTTTTCCTGCTTTTATTTCGAATGAATGTTGTGGCGCCGAGTTCAGTATGTTAAACTGTGTGAGTGACTGTACATTAATAATTGCTTATAGACGGTTGTAGTTCTTTTGTCGTGCTTCTGTTGCTTGTTTAATTGCATACATGTTTCATTATAATAAATGTCCTTGTGTAACTGTAAACCTGCTCGTTTCGTCCGTTCCCTCATTGACTAAACATTTCGGTTGTTGGGAGTTAGAAAGCCGTTGGTTTGCCGTAATAGGGGGACATTTGGACCGACGGTTCTTGGCGATTACGCCGCTCGGAATCGCGCACTGACAAGCTCGCCTCGGCGGTTTGTTCCGTACGAGATCCGTCGAGGGTGGAATACCCTGGTAGTTTGATCACGTGGGTATTTAGGTACATTGAAGATTGGCAATCGACCCTACCCCACGTGATCTGCCGATTGGCGTATTTCGGTTCTTGTACAAGAAGCCGTCACTCGGAGTTATCCGGGCGGCGATCTATATTCCGGGCGATCGGTCGGGCCGACTCGACTTGCGGCTCTGTTCAGAGCGGTCGGTTGGCGGCCGACCCCCGGCCCATAACAATATATATGCACTGAACCCGTAGCTTCGCTGAGGGTAATTACCCCACACACAACGTGAAAAGCTGGGTTAAGCAATTGTTTGATGTCCATCCATTTGTCCATTCATCTCTCCCAGCAGTTTATGATCGAGGAACAGCTTATTTCAATTGAATATTATATTTTGAACACAAATCAGAACATGAATTGGAAGACAAGTTTTATCGTTTTACCATATATTGGCTATTAATTCATCCCGATGCGCAGAGAAGAATGCGATAATATTTTGACTCTGCCTGCCTGACAATCAAACAAAATTGAAAATCATTCTAAACAGGAAACTTACTGCTTTTATGGACGTCATAAAGGACACATGCAACAGGCACGAAGAACTAATGTAACGTGTGAGATATGGTGGTATCGTATCCGCTAGAGAAAACGGTGGTAAAACCCGGAATTAATATATTTATACACCTTAAAACCTCTCTCAGTCTTTACTTAAATTTAATTATATAGTTGAAGACTGTAGAACACAAATTTTCTGTCATTATGCTTCCAAAAACCATGCTATATATCGATATATAAGCATCAGAGGGTGTGGAGTGTGTCGGTGTGCATATCAAGTGAAGAACAGCCCACCAATATTGCTATGTACGAACCAATTAATGCTGCGTTCTATGGTGATCATTCAAGCCTGGGTATCGTAAATTGCAACTCAACGTCATCTTATTACAGTGCATAAAGGTGATTTGTGTATAAAACTGCTTCAGTGGCACTAAACTTCCAGATTTATTTAAAATTATCTTTAAAATCATTATTTTACAAAAAATTGAAGTACAGGAGGGTCGTGTGGTGTGTAGATTTCCCCTTCCCTCGATCACATTGAGTTTATTGAGGTAATGTTTATGGATTTATTCACCTAATTAATTCACATGGGCCATTAACACAATATCCCCCTCAAATGCTCCATCATCATCATGAGTTCATACACTGCCCCCTTCATCTCCATCAACTCATCTTTGTTGTCGCCATCATCAACATTGCCATCGCATTATTGGATTAAATTTATCATAATCTAATAAATAAGATTCAATAGATGTCTGTCTGTCTATCTGTCAGTCTGTTTACGTTTTTTGCAAAGATCTCTGGACCGACAACCACTAAATTTGGCACACAGACCATGTCCGATCCAGGGATTGTCCTAAGGGTATTTTCATCCACCACCCGAGCCTTTAAAGATCACTCTCTGGCTTTTTCATTTATATGCAATCTCATTGGTTAACAGATATCACGTGACATATAACACGGCCAAAGGTCAGCACACCTAATTAGTCGAGCTGTGTCTTCCATCCATTAGCTCACTGCACAGCTGGCCTGACTCCACGCACAATTGGAACCAAACTAAATAAATAATACGTTCACCGTTTTCATGCTGTATAAGCCAAAGCTATCTGCTATGATAAGTGGTGTACAGTTCGTTCATATTCGCAATTGCCACGCCATGCCCGTCCATTGAAGATGTATATCTGATAAATAATATTCATCGGATGTCTGTCTGTCTGTTTGTTCGTGTTTTTTGCAAGGACCGCTGGACCGACAACCACCAAATTTGGCACACAGACCAAGTCCGACCCAGGGGTTGTCCTAACTGTATTTTCATCCACCACCTCAATCTTATTTAACATGCTTGAGAGATTAGAATACATGCTTTAGAGAAGACTTTCTACATGCTTGGGAGATAAGACCCCTTAAGACCCCTTAAGACCCAAAAGACCCTTAAGACCATTGAATTCCCCGAACACAATTATGACACTTTAAAACTCTGAATACCCCAAAGACCCTTTGGACCCCAAAGACGGTTAAGATCCTGAAGATCTTAAAAACTCTTCAGACATCAGATACTTAAGACCCCTTCACCCACTGGTGTTCTGGCTCTCCTGCCCCCTACACAGTTCCCCCCCCCCACCCCGGCGGTTCTCCTGCCCCCCAGTCCATCTGCCTTATCAGCCCTGCTGGCTCTCCTGCTAAGTTTCATGATTTCAATAATTCAATAAAATGAACTTTATTTTATGTTCTTAATACAGGAAAATAAGCATGATGTTGGCTTAACGGTTAAAGTGGCTGGCTGGCTTAAGATCTTTGAGTCTTGAGTTTAATCCCCTGTCGTGCTGTTAAATAATACCAGGTGGGTTGACTTAGTCTGTCATTCTTCCGAGGTGGGCAAAATGAGCAGCATTCTATTGGAAACAGGGGGCACTGCATATGTGGCACAGATGTTGTCCCAGCAATGATGCAACCAGCAGACTCAGGCTGAACATGAAATAATATTAATACTTTATTTTATGGTCTTAATAACTTTTATTCATGAAAATAAATATCACAAAAACAATGTACAAACATGTTAATTTCAGGGTACAGTTTGGACAAATTTTAAAGTTAAAGTCTCAAACCCTATTTTCCTCATTGCCCCCTAAGTTTGTGGATTTTTGAGAACGTAACGCCGCAAACAGCAAGGCCCTCCTGCAGATACCTGAACACTGCACGGGGTATCATGTTCCTTGAACTCTCGAGTTGAACAACATAATTTGGACCAAATAAAAAAAATACTAGTTGATCATCCAGATTTTTTTTTTTTTAAAGGAAGGAGGAGGCCCTTTTTATTTGTTATTTGTTATTTTGTTTTTCAAAATGGCCACCCGAATTTGCAAACAGATGAAAACCATCTTCAAAAATGAAGCTTAAATCAATGAAAATGATTTGTAGTGTTCACACAATTTGTCTACATTCTACATATGATGCACAATTTGCTAGTTTTTAAACCAGGAGTATTTTGCATCATTTGAATCAGAAGCGTGCACTGAATTTTACTGCAGCGGCTGTGATGGAATTTACATATGCAGACATGTACACTGATCAGTCTGCTCACATACACACACGAAAACGGAGAGCGGAAGGACAGCTGTAAAAACTCAGTATCGACATTGGGAAAATGATCGATTCAAAGAATGGTGCAAGAGTCATACACTAAGATATGGATTTTTAAGTGGTGCAAACCTCTTCAATATTTGGTATGTCCTTCCTTCCATCCATCCGTCATAAATGACGAGAAATAACCTTTCTAACCCACCGTGTTCCATTTGTTTCTAGTTTGTTGTTGTTTAGTTTTTAGATCCTCGCGGAGGATCTCTAAGTCTTACTCACGTTGTTGTTTTTCATCTTCTTATTGTGGAGTTTTTTGTTTCACAGCCTACAGTTTTCATCGAAACTTCCTGAAACTTGGCATATATATATATATATATATATATATATATATATATATATATATATATATATATATATATATATATATATATATATATATATATATATATATATATATATATATATATAAAAATACCCTGCGCAGACAGTAACCATCTCCGTTTTTGAAAATTCCTCCTAGAAAAAAAAGTTATGACGTCAACAATATCTCCGCTAATGGAAATCGCCTAAAAAATTATCTCCGAAACTAGGCAAGCTTTTTGAATTCTGTTTGCGGGAATCGAACAGGGCATTAGGAAAGATGAATTACCGCACATATGATACATCACTATGTCATCATATCAATTTTTATGACGTCATTCCTATTTTTTGACATTTTTTGTTTCACAACCCAGAGTTTTCATTGGATCTTCGTGAAACTTGCCATGTATATGCAGAAAGCCCACGCGCAGGCAGTAACCATCTCCAATTTTGGAAATTCTTCCTAGAAAAAAGTTGACGTCATAATATCGCCGCTAATGGAAATCGCCTATACCATTATCTCCGAAACTAGGCAAGCTGTTTGAATTTTGTTTGCGGGAATTAGCACAGACAATTTTTCGCAAACCTGATACATCACAATGACGTCATATTCTTTTTTTATGACATCATCATTAAGAGGACGAGGATCTTAGCTCATTTGAGCTTGTTTTCTTATTGTTTGCAGTAAGTTTGCATCAGGACATCAGGACCCCTCCTGTTGGGGAAGTAACTGTCAGTCCCCCACGGAGCTACTTTTTAAGCGATGCAGCCACTTCACTGCCCAGCTTCCTTTGGTCATGAGTGCAATTTTTTTATTACTTTTTTTTCAGGATGTTTGACAAAATAAGTAATAAAAAAACAGGCGGTGGCTTCAAAATGGAAGCTGGTGGTGAGGATCAACTGGTATTTTTTGTTAACTTGGCTTTATACATGTTACAGTTCATTGACAGTCAATATTTGGAATTTTTTAATTCCAGAAACATTTTGTTTACTGCTAACAACCCAGCATTAATTTTAATAATATGCACACTTATTCACCAAAAAACAATATTACAAATTTGTTTTATGTTCCCAGGGATCAGACGTACTTTTTTTTTTCCAAGTTGCAAAATGTAATTCTCATTGAGTCATGAATAATACACTGTTTTAAAGGCCGAGCCTAGTGCTAGACATAATGTTGCAACGATGTCCCAGATGTAATGCTGTCTTACTACACCACCATCTTACTAAATCCTTCATTCCAATTCCTGGCATCTGACAATCAGCCCATCGCACACAGAACTCAGATTGTCGGATTGAGTTAGATATTTGCATTATGGTGTTGAACTGTCATCAGTGAAGCAATGGGGACAGGTTGAGTGTCTGTAGAGCCCTATCCTAATGCGAGATGTAACATAATAATGAGGTCTGAGCAAAAATAGCGTGACAGACAGAGGGATGGATGGATATAGAAATCTGGCTCCTTTAATAATATAGATTTTATTATAGAATCAATGTCCTTGTGTCCGTTTTGTTTCTCCTCCCAAAACACTGATCACACAATGTTGAAAACGGTACTATATTAATCGACAAGGGGACAGACCATGTAGGGTCAAATATTTTTTTTGATTTAGACAACAACATTTTCATTATTTACATGGATGAATGCCCAGACAAAGCAAGTGTTGAGCTATGCTTTGTGTGGCTTGGAAACAAGTCATGAAACACTACTGGTAAGCTGTGCGAGGGTAAGTGCACTGTGATTGGCTCTTTGCAAGTGACATCAATATACCCTTTCTGTACCTATTTTTTGCAGTCTCATTTGCATCTTTGACAAATAATTTGAGACAAATTTGGAGGTTTGTCGATTTTTAAAAAAAACCACCAAATGAGGTTGGCTTTAATGATACTGCTTTACACCAGAAAAGCACAATGACTTTAGAATGAGCCTCCTGGTAATGCAGAATATGATGTAGGGCGCAAGACCAATGAATAATGATATCAAATGATGTTACAATGTAATGAATCTCTCAAAAGGTCAACAATGTGTGTAAGCACCATTAGAACAAATGACTGCTACAACCCTCCTCATTCCCTTAAGAAGCCACCATAGAGAATCCAAAGGGCATTGTCAGTTGTCACCATTCCCAGTGCAAAGGAGCCTCCAATGTGCCAGAGTATGCACAGGAGAGTCCATTCTCTTAAATCTACACCCAATAATGTCACAAACGTACACTATTGGATTTAAATCGGGATTTATTGCTGAGCAGGGCAATGTTGTGATTACGCAATTCCTGAAGAAGTTTGGAACTGCACGAGAACAGTGGGATCTGGCATTGTCATCCATGAATAATATATGCAATTTCCTTGTGTCAAAGCAAATTTGATTTCAAAGCCAAGAAAAGCTTTCTTCCTCACTCAACGCTAAAGCTAATGCTGTTTTAAGTGGGGTACAATAATTGGTAATGAATGACAGAAGATCAAAGGTACTTCTTGCGAATTTATAAAGGGAGTTTTCCATGTTAAGAAATCCTGGGGCTCAGATATAAAGTAGAATTAGAAACTCTTTTAATGATCAAATCATGCTTTAGCTGAGTGAGATTTGATTTGTACACTTTGTTCCATTCACCACCCCCCCCTTCCCAATCCACCTCCCAGCTCCCTCGGAGATAACTGCCGTGCAGAAAGAGGGAGATTCTGGAGATAGCCTGACGCTGACGTGGTCACAGCCGACACAGCCAAACGGAGTTATCCTCGATTACGAGCTCTCATGCTGTCTGAAAGTGAGCACTATTGAACCGCATGAAAAGCCGGTGGTGAATACGAGCTTCTGTGTGGTCTTTCCAACACAGAGCACAGGTTTTGTGGATTTAGTGCTCGTTGGTAAAATAGTCTTGCCTCTAAACTGCTTCAGTTCCCGGTGGAATCAAATCCGCCAAGAATTTCCATTCTCGTACACCGTTAATGATCCATCTTTAAGAGGAATATGCATTTAAATACTTTTTGTGACAATTTTTTTACAAACACTTCTGTTTTTATAAAAACTTTCCTTGTTGCATTCGTTGATGATATTTCCGCTTATTAACAATTTATATCTTGTCTGAATAATTGTGAGTCGTTGAGGATCTATTATGCTCTTCAAGCACTTTTAATAATCTCTATTAAATAAGGTTGAACAGAATGGGGAGAGAAATTATTGCACTGGATAATAATAATAATGAAAGTAATAATAATAATAATAATAATAACAATAATAATACTTTGCAGAGACCTGCGGAACATTTGCGCAACATTCTGTAGGTTAAAACGAAATGAAACCAATTATCTTCTTCCTTATGCATACAGTGGCCTGCCAAAGTATTCATCCCCAACCAATAATGCCACATTTAGATGAATTACGATTATGTAGAAACAATTTTTCCAAATGAACTCTTTTATTCATAACTGAAGAAATCAAACTGGTTTAAAGAGGTTACATGTCAGGAATACCTGTAAAATATAAGTACAAATCACAATTCACTGGTTGTAAAAGTATTCAGCCTTGGAGGACAGTACTTGGTGAAAGCACCTTTTTCAGCAATGACTGCTATGAGTCTTTTTTGGTCGGTCTCTACCAGCTTTGCACAGTGAGATGGTGAAATCTTACACATTCTTTATGTGAAAATTGCTCTAGCTCTGCCAAGTTTGATGGGGATCGTCGATGGACTATAATGTTCAAGTCTCACCATAAATGTTCAATTGGGTTAAAGTCAGGACTTTGACTGGGTCACTCAAGAACATTTATTAACTTCTTGTTCAGCCATTCCAGTGTGGATTTATCTTTGTGCTTCGGATCATTGTCCTCCTGAATTGTGAATCCCAGTTTCAGATTCATGGCTGACTCAAGCAGGTTTTCATCAAGGATTCTCCTGTAATTTGCACCGTACATTGTCCCTTCTATCCTGACAAGCTTGCCAGTTGATGAAAAGCAGCCCCATAACATGATGCTGCCACCACCATGCTTGGCAGTAGGGATGGTGTTGTCTGGGTGATGTGCAGTGTTAGATTTGCACCAGACGTAACACTTTTAATTTAGATCAAAAAGTTTTATTTTTGTCTCGTCTGACCATAAAACATTTCCACACGCCAGAAGTATCATTAACATGTTTTTTTCCCCCCCGCAAACTCCATACGAGCTTTTAGATGCTTCCTTTTCAGTAATGGCTTCTTTCTTGCAAGCTTTGTGAAGGGAACGGGATATTGTTGATTGATGAACACTGACCCCCATCTCAGACATAGAACATTGCAGATCTTTCAAAGACATTGTTGGATTTATAGCGACATACCAAACCAGTTTCCTGCTTGCCCAGCTGCTGAGTTTGGATGGGTGACCTGATCTGGGTGGTATGATACGTGTTCCACTACTTAATGATGGATGTCACCATACCCAAAGGGATAATGAGTGACTTTGAAATCTTCTTATAACCCTCTCCTGGACGGTGTTCTCCACCGCTTTATGTTTGACTTCTTTGAGAGTCTCCTTGGACTTCATGTTTGCCTTGTTAGTTGACCAAGTGAGGTGCACCTTAAAACTCTTTTGATAAGTGGGGTCGCTTCATTTTAAATTAAACAACTGATTTCATACAGGTTATACCCATTACACTTATTTTTTTAACCTTTCAAACAATAATTTGTCCGTGAAGTGATTTTGGGTTAATTATAGAAAGGGGTTGAATATTTATGAAACTGAGAATCATCTGGTTTTCTCTGTTAATCAAACTTATTCACATTTCATCTGCATTTTTTAGCTTTATCACTTTGGAGTAGTTTGTGAAGACGATATACTGTTTGATTTGAAAGCATCATGAAATAAGCTCAGATGGCATCAAAATGTGAAAGCTTTTGAGGGCAGTGAATACATTTTCAGGCCCCTGTATATTTACACACCGCTAAAAGTAAATAATGATCTCAGACAAAGACCTTTAAAATAAAATGAGCAGAACCTACCCGTTGCTTCGCTGATGGACCAATTAGTTGTCCTGTTTGCCAAAAAATTTGGGTGAGAAGGAAAGGGGAAAGAAGACTAATGTACCCATGCATAGAGTACTTAACCCTCCCAGTACTCATGTTCATGTCCTGTCCCCCCCCCTTTCCCCCTATTCATCATGATGTCCCTTCCCACTAGAAATGTCTTACACATGATGACAGGCTTTGACAGTCCCTCCGTTTTAGAGGGGGGGGGTGGGAGAAGGAAAGGAGGACAAATTTAAATTAACCCAAACAAAGAGTGCTTTAACCTCAGCTTTGCTCAGGTAGAAAAGGAAATTATCATACAGTCTGCCCCAACCACTAGGTCTGCCACCACCATCATACTCTCCTCCCCTTCCCTCCTATCCTCCTCCTCAACCCCTCCTTCCTTTTCTCCCCCCCCCCAAACTTCCCTTTCTGCATCGCGTCCGACCAGTAAACATTCCAAACGACCATTATATGTAATTCTCTAGCAGGGGACCTTACACTCGCTCTTCTACTCCCCCTCTCTCCTCTACTACCCCTCTCTCCTCTCCCCCGCCCTTCTAGCACCTGTCCCCCTCTCCCTCCCCACATCATGTCCAACCAGATACATACAAAATGGCTACTAGAATGCATTTTTGTCCAAAAATGCCAATATTCACCTGATTTTCTCACCTTTTGCTGAAGCTGATTCTTAAACCATATTAGTGACTACAAAATAATGAAATCAGATATCGAATTAGAGTTGAGATAAAGCCATGAGGGAGTCTGAGTGGACTTTATATTACAGGCTTTAATTTCACTGAAAGTGCATTTTTGTCTAAAAATGCAAATTTTTCATTAAATTTTCTTCTCCTTTTTTGCAACTGAGTCTTAAACCATCTTTGCGACCATGAAAAA
The DNA here is from genome assembly GCF_056783735.1 of Eptatretus burgeri. Lineage (NCBI taxonomy): Eukaryota > Metazoa > Chordata > Myxini > Myxiniformes > Myxinidae > Eptatretus > Eptatretus burgeri. The sequence continues at coordinate 74,354,424 of NC_140969.1, forward strand.
TGAAATCAGATATCGAATTATCATTAAGATAAAGCCGTGAGAGTGTAAGAAAGTTGTAACCCTTACAAAAGACACTCGATGGAGCAAATAAAATTTAGGCAATTTGATTTTGAAGCCCCTCCCTGAATGGGGGAATCCACTCCCTGAACTGGGAAGCCACTGTGTCCAAGTGGACAGAACGACCAACTGACTGGCAGATATATATATATATATATATATATATATATATATAATATTCGTTAATAATATCACTTTCTGAACATTATTATTCAGCACAGAGGTCTGATTGAATATTCTTTTGATCAAATTTTGACCAAACATGGCAGAATTATTTAAAATGCATGATTGTTCAATTGAAGTATGAATTGTTTTAAAACTACATTGTCAAAGATTAAGTTTTCTTCTTATCAGCCAAATGCCTTTGCCTTCCAGGCTATGGATTTAATGATCCCTTTATATACTACAGGGTGTTCCATAAATCATTAAGGAACATAAAATAAGGACTCTGTTTTGAATGATTTTTTTGCATTGAAAATATGGTCAACCAATCACGTGAATGTATAAATATTTAATTATTTATTTAACTAATCATATTTCCTGTTATTAATAGCATATTCATTGTAATCTTTTTTTTTGTTGTTCCGTCGTGAATTCTGGGATTGCTCTATTTTGTGGCCGATCTGTAACTTCTCATAATAAGAGAACATCTATCTCTCCCACGAGCCTTGACTTTATCTGCAAAAGAAAATTGAGACAGTCAATGATATGCCTTGTGAATTGCCAAAAATCAGGTGCATATGAACTGCAAACAAAGTGGTTTCCCTGCATTGATTTATAAACATAGATCCCCCATTAAATTAGGCCATTTATCGTGGTTGCTAAAATATGAGATTAACACCTGTCCTTGCTGTAGGATCTGAGGGAGCACAACTGCACGTTCCTCAAAGTAAAGTCACGGAGCATCACGGTGAAGGGCCTCCGCCCAGGAGCTGTATACTCTTTCCAGATCCGTGCCCGCACAGTAGCAGGTTACGGAGCTTACAGTGCCCGGGTCTACTTTTCCACCAGTCAATGTGAGTGCATCCATGTTGTGTTCATGAAATCTTTTGTGTATTTATAACACTAGTAAAGAAGCTGTCCTTGAGGATGGGATGACTTGTACTACACACTCCCATTGGGAGTGGAACTATCCCATCTATATTTACAAAGAAAGAATTGGGGTCCTCAGCCCACCCTGATCCCCTCAGACTATTTTTGTTTTTTTTTACCAACAAAAACTTTTTTGCTGAACAAAAACCCTCCCCTCTCCCCCCCCCACCCCATGCCCCCCACCAACCTCCCAAGTACAACCACCTGTTTTTGACTAATTTTGTCCAGCATTTCAGGATTGCTTATGTCAAATAAACAAAGCAATAAAGAAACACAAATGGACCTTCCTCAGGTTATAGCAGGATGTGTACAACACACATTTTGTTTGATTGTTGTTTACTTACTGCTCCCTTGAATTCTGGATCGCAAAGTTTAAAATCATAATTAACACGAGAGTTCATAGAACACCTTACCTCACACAGTCTTAAGAAAAAGGATAAGGAAGGATCTTTTCAACTCTTGCTTTGCGTTTCCGAGCATGATCTATATTTCCACAAGCCACATTTTTGTCTGAATC
>NC_140969.1:74361089-74376089 GCF_056783735.1 Eptatretus burgeri
ACTGGCAGGCCAAACTCGTAATGTAATCCCTCTTTCAACATGTATTTACAAAGAAGAAGAATTGTGGAATATAATATATGTCTCTGGAGTGTCATGGGTTAATTTTATTCTCCTCTCTCGTGTATCATATGGCTGGTGGCTTTCTGTCGTTCCTAGAGAGTGCAGCCGATGCTGACACTCCTGTCGGTTCGGGCAGAAATTTCTCACATTCGGGCCGGAATGCCGGCCGATAAGTCACGTACCCTTCATGAGAAGGTGCTAGGGTCTTTAAGGTCCAAAAACTAATGCTGGCAGATGGGACACCTGGCTTAACATCTTTCCGATGGACAGCGCACTTTGTGAGGCAATGTGAAGCACCAATCCTACAGTTTGTAATCAGGTTCGCAGGTGAACCCAGATTAGAGAGCTCAAAGGTGTGCTACCATCCCGCCAGGACATGCACATTCGATGTAATTATATGACCGACAATCTAGATATTTTTGGAGTGGATATATGAAGGGGTCGATTTGTGTAGGAAATAATTATCGACACGGCATCACCATAGACCTCCACTCAAAATGGGCAATAGTCTCGTGGATTGTCACCCGTTTACATCCACAACAGTCATGGACTGCGACAGAAGAATAAGCAAATATCATAATCAGTATCAAATTAATTAACCTTTATGGTGCCGCGAACAGATCCTATGAGTAATATGGGTCATCTATGCCAATGTTTGAACAGATACAAGTTACTTTACCTGGACCTTTATAATTTGAAAGAACATGGTATGCATAATGCAGAAGAAACCAAATCGCTTAAAACAACGCAATTTCCCTTAACCATGAATATTTAAATGAGTAATACATTTGGAATTTCATAACGAACATTTCCTCATTGTGATGCAACAACAACAAAAACAGCAAGCTGCATCTGAATTCTCAACATACACTACATGACATTTATAAACATTTTGCCCTGAATTGTACGCCAAACACTTAAACGGCTCACTTTAAAAATGTGGGAGAATGTTGTAGATGTATGAAGAAGAAGAGGTTAAATTGGGTACTTAATTATTAACCCCCCCCACCCCCCCCCAAAAAAACAATGATAATTAATTTTGCTTCGTGAGATGATCCCATATAATGGAAATGGTATGACTCATCAACAGACGTTGCCGCAGTGGAAAAGAGGGACAAGAACCTGAGGAAGAAAAATTTCACTTCTGGAGCAGCCACAGTGAGTTTCTCCATGACAAGCACGGTGACATGACATTAATTAGGTATTATTGTTGATCTTTTTTTTTTCTCTCTCTCCTCCGTATGGGAGACAATGCATAAAGCTTCGGTGAATATCACAGGAGCTTCATGTGTGATGTCATCCTGATGGCTTGCCAAATGACAAGCAATTCTACGACTTTACGAGGTGCAAGATAGGTGGTGCCTGTGTGGCAGTTTCATCTGTAATTGCACCGGTTTTTATGACCGACGTATCGATCAAATCATTTTTTTTATATATATACAGTCTCGACATCTCCTTGGAGTTGGGGGGAAATGGCAAGGCACTTCCACAGTAAACTTCAAATCACCTTGCGATATTCTGAAAAGAGATATGCAGGTAACATGATGAGAATGCATTGAGGGTTTGACTTGAGCACGGCTTGCCTTCGGTTTTACAAACGCCCCGTGTCTCCGAGTGAATGGATTTTTTGGCCTGCACTATTACTCTCGTAGGTATGTAAAATAAAAAAGGATCCATCATATATCGGTTTTTTTTCCAAATGTCCTGAGGGATTAAGATGCGGTTGAAAGCATAAAGGAATGCTCAATATAAAATCCAGTTTTCCTACAAACTTTGGTTGCTGGAGGTGCTTTAATGCTTAATGGGATGTACGAGGGGCTTTCAAAAACGTTCTCGCAACGCGATGCTCACAATAGTCCAAGACGCACCAACATTTTTGCTTTACTTTGAATTTTTCAATATAATATCCTCGACTTAAACGTACATCCTCCATTTGTCCTTGAAACTTTCTGCCAGGAAAATTTTAAAAAGTTTTCGGATCGTTCGTTCAGCCATGTCTGAGTTGCTCCAGGAAATTCTTCATTGTTGGTAAATTGGCAGCCAGGCAGGTGGGGACATCAAATTTTGAAACAGGTAATAGTCGAGGGCCAGGTATTGGTGGAATGAAGCTTGGGGAAAGTGGGGTTTGGGGCAAGAAGGGGTGGGTCAGGATCGTCTGTGCAGTATGGGCGTTGTGCGTAAACATGCGAAGGAGCACAACCTTTGGTCAACATCCCTCAATGTTTGTCCTTGATGGCCCACCACGATATTTTATATTAAGCTTATGTAATATTCTCCAGTGATTGTACTTTTGTGAGGTGGCTTAGAGTTAATCAGTGGAATTCTCTTGGCATCCAACAACATTGAGGCCATGATCTTTGCTTGCTGACAATTTGGTATGAAAATTCTCAGGAGTTGTTGATCCTTCATGCATCTATTTCCTGTATTCAAATTTTGCTTCAGGGTGACATTGGCCAGATTTCGTCACCAGTTATAGTCGACTGGGTCTGTGTTCCACAGTTGAAGAATCTCGCAGCATTAATCCAACAGTTGCTCTCAATCATGAGTGCTGAGGTTATGGGTAGGGGAAGAAGGTGGGGGGGGGGGAGTGATGTCTTGCTGAGACTTAGGTGAGGTTGAACTGTCATGAAAGTGTCAGAACTTTAGGGGATGGAAAAATCAGAGAGTAATAATAACAATATGAGTTCCTTTACAAAGGAGGAGGCCATGCAGGCCATCAAAGCCTGCACTATTATTACCAACCTATGGAGGTTTATTCCATACTCTATCATTTGAAAATGTTAAGCATCAAGCAAAGAAGCAGAATGTACCATTATTAAAGCCTTTGGTATGACTCAGCCAGGGTTTGAACCACTGACCTCTCAGATTGAGAGAGCATGCTGTCTTACCATTATACCACTGAGGGTGGTAATGAAGTAATCGTAATAGTTTCCACAAAGTTATGCGAAAGATCGGTTATGAATGGCAAAACATTTTCTATTTTTGGAGGGATTATTGTTGGCCAAAAGGAAGGGTCTCCTAGGAAAATGCTTAAAAATGATTGCAGATCAGAAATGATTGTAAAAAGGCAAATATTAAGCCATATTGTAAACCTTGCATTTCACTGTTTCATGCTTGAGTGTTTGGGCATTGCTGCATTCCAAAAGGTTTTTCCATTTAAATACAGTATTATGTGTAATAATAATGATAATAACCATGAATTATTTTGAGTTGGAAAATATTAACGATATGGCTACAACTCCTCAGACTGCTAAAAGTACCTCTTAGTATTTAATGGCCCAAGTTATTCCCACGTTTTTATGGGGTTGGCTGGGAAACGTTTTTTGACCCAAGTCTTTAGCAAACCATCTGGCCAGGCCTGACATTCGATCAAAGGTGATCTGGGTTGGAATTTGTTGTCTGTTCAGGTTACCAGCGATAACTTGCCTACTCCCCTCGTGAAATCTTTAACGTCCACCAACGACTAGTGCAGGTAGATTGTGCCTCCGGCTTTAACATCTCACTGATTGACGACACAAACATTGATGCCTTGCCCTGCATGCGAAACACCAAACCCAGGATAGACAGCTAAAAGATGATTGTGATTAATCTTGCCAGGTTATAATTATAATGTTAGACCAGGAATGATCGTATCAATGTAGAATATTAAGCCATGTACTCACAACCTTGCACTTCGTTGTCTCGTGCTCGAGTGAACGCATTGAAATTGATCTCATTCAAATTTACAAAAATACTTGTCACCTGTAATGAGGAATAAAGTCAGGTAAGACAATTTTCTTGTTTTCTTCACACGTTTCTTTTGAAACACAAAGAAACTGCATTAACGGCATCAATTTGGTGGCTGCCATTGGTAAGACAGTTAAGTTTGTGCCAAGTATGACAAAATATGTGTGTGCTTGTTTTATTGCAAGCTTCTCACATAAGGGTGTATGTTTTACAGTCAAACTGCGCAGGATCAAGACATACGTAGACCCTCACACGTACGAAGACCCCGCACAGGCTGTGCACGAATTTGCGAAGGAGATCGGCGTGTCGTGCCTGGCCATCCAGAGTGTTGTTGGAGCAGGTGCGGCATTTATGCTATCATCTAAAAATTAATTTATGCCTTTCTGGTCTTGCACCCTCTGCTCTTTCCATGTTTTGTTCTCCCTCCCTCCACCCCCACCCCCCAGGTTTCTGCTGGGTGCACACCCTCCACCATCAATCCCCTTCTGTTTTGAAAATACCTAAACATAGGATCACAGCTCAGCTCCACTCAATTGTTCCTTCTCTTTCCCCACCTGTGGAACAACTTCCACCTCTTCAATCTCATTCTTCCCTCCAGGTCTTCAAGACAGCTGTTCACCACCATCTCAGATCTTCCCCAATCCAAAACCACAATCTTTCCTACCCTCGCTAACCCCCAACCCCACGCCACCCAAGCCCTTAAATTTCAAATTTTCCAGTTTTTCCCTCTTGAAGGTTTCCTTCTGGATACATCTTGTCTTTTCCTGCTCCCGATTCATCCCCCACACCAATTGTTTGACCAAGTCTCTCTCTATCTAGGTCTTCAACTCTGCTTTCGGTGTTTGCTCTCTCACTCTGCTGTTTCTTATTTGTCCTGTTCCATCCTGATCCGTTCAGTGTACTCGCTCTTCCACGAGCCTTGAGAATATATGTACAAAAATAAAATAAAATCTGCCATCATGCATGCAGGAACCGTACTACAGCAGAGAATGAGTGGAATAGAAATTGCATTACGTCACTAGGCCTCAAACCTTGGAGATCATGTAAGGGGACCGGAACATTCTATGATTGGATTGTGTGATTTGAGCTGCAATAACGATTGCATTTTGTAAGCACGTGCAAAAAGAACGGTTATTCACAGGGATCACTGAGAAGTTATAATGTACACACAGTTTGGTGACATGTTGAAAAGATTACATGCATCCGAGTTCAAGTTGCATTGACGCAATAATGTTCTCTAAATTATTGCCGCCACTTGGATCAGTGCACTGGTTGCAGGGAGCAGACTTCAAGCAACAACAGTAATCGTCTCTGAACTGCCTCAGATGAAAGTGCCGAAATATATTTTCTGAAACAAGTTTTGCAAGGCTATCAGACAAAAGGGTTACCAGCTTCCGCATGTGTCGTCCAGTGGTGGGCACCTTGCTCGATTACGAAGTTGAACCAAATAGAATATTCCCTCAATTGGTTTTATCCTGCCTGGCTGCGTAAACTTGAAATCGTTATTTCAACTTAAATCACCAAACTCGGTGGTGTATGGTTAGGGTATCTGCTCTGAGTCTGGGAGGTTGTTGGTTTGAACCCCAACAAAGTCATACTAAATATATATTTTTAGATGGTATGTGTTGTTTTCTGGCTTTACGCTCAGCACTTCAAAAGAATGGAGTATGAGCAAACAACCGAGCTTTTGGCAACTCGTCAGCAGGCTTGATGGGCCTAATGACCTCTTCTTGCATTGAAGTTCCTTTTGAGGGAACTTGTATTTAAAATTTAACGCAGTACCTACTAATTCAGCTTCCGGCACAGGAGGCAAAGCATGTGGTAAAGATGAGGACGGACAGGCTTTTTCTGGTTTGTAACAAGCATGCAATTCGCCATCTCAGTCAGATGCAATTGTATTTTGGAAACATCCTTTTTACGTCCCACCTGAGAGCCATAGAGTTTTAAACCTCACAGTCACCGAGTCAGAGCTGCCACCTGGACTTTACAAAACGGATCGTCATTATTATGACATTAGACAAGGTGAAAGAAAAATCCAACTTAAAGTACAATCTTTCGATGCAGTAAAAAATTGAAGTAAAGACACCAATACAGCCAAATAATCGCAAGGTTCAAAGGCAAGTTTGAGTGGCAAGTGAACGAAAGCATGCGTCCAACTTACTCACATTGGATATGCTGGAGGGCATCTCCATTTTGTTACCTATGTACGTGATTTAGTATATCGGATTTTTGTTTCATTCGCTTTGTTCAAAACGTCGACAACACAGTGAATATTATACCTTGTAGTATTATCTCTCAGTTATCAAAAGAATGCATATTTTCTGCATGAAGTTGCAAATTTGGAATGATGTAAATGAGAAGCTTGTAAGTACCTTGGATATGGGACAATGACATGAAGAGACAAATCGTGATCACGTAATGGACGTCAATGTGTACAAGGATTTCATGTTCAACCTCTCACCTGTTGTCCATATAAGTTGGCATAGTATCATGGTAAATACAATAAATACTTCGCTGTTATTGAGAAAATTGATCCTGATGCTCCATTGTTCAGGTGATTAGTTACGAATGATATCTTGACATCAAAACAATAGTGTGTGTTTAAATAAATTACAGGAAAAATACATGGCGTATTATATTTGAGACCAATTTGCTATTTTCTTCATCGGAAAATGATCCCAATTTGCTATATTTGAGGGAGGATGGTGGGGGTTACTTGCCTCATTTCTTCCTTCATACGTTGGCAGCTTTGCCAAGTTTTAGGAAGTGTATAAGTACTTTCTTTGAGAGACTCAGAATAGACATTCATCCTCTTGTGCAATATTGGGATTCTTATCCTTTTTGCGCAGTTGGTGAGGAGTTCCAAAGGAGGTAAAGAAAAGCAAGAAGGAACAGTTTATATTAAAGGAGGAGGGGTCAGGACACAATTCAGTAATTTAAATTAGAGAGAGAAATGAAAAGCTGCTGACAACTGAAAGAGATTCAAATTGCCAATTGGTGAGAGAAATAGTCAGAGATAGCTCAGGGCTAAAAAACAAAAAACAAAAAAAAACAAGCCAAATGATGGAGAAGTACAAAGGTGTTAAACCAGCTATGATATTAAGTACTAATTGCATTTTCCTTCGACTATCAGAGAAATTGAACTAGTTTCACAAAGTATTTGTCACCTGTAATGAGGAGGGAAGTATATTTTAATTTGGGGGTTTTTTGTGCGGAGGATGTGATATACATTTGGTCGATGAAATCCTCAGGAAAAAATGTCGAGATAATAATGTGCTTGGAATCAGCAATGCACAAGCCTTGCAGTGCAGGAGTGTAATACAGTGAGTGGGAATAATCGATCATAATAGAAGTTGAGAAAGTGATACAAGGAATGTGGAGAGATACGACAAACAAGCAAGGGTGTGTGTGTGTGTGTGTGTGTGTGTGTGTGTGTGTGTGTGTGTGTGTGTGTGTGTGTGTGTGTGTGTGTGTGTGTGTGTGTGTGTGTGTGTGTGTGTGTGTGTGTGTGTGTGTGTGTGTGTGTCATTGGTTGTTATCTCCAGATGCGAGTTTCAGAAAGTGAAATGGAGACCTCCCTGGTCTCAAAGTAGCCACGTTTGTCTGTATTTCTTCATATATATATATATATATATATATATATATATATATATATATATATATATATATATATATATATATATATATATATATATACATATATATATATATATACAGTGCATATAGAAAGTCTACACCTCTTTCAAAAATTTCACCTTTTGTTTCCTTAGAGCCTGGAATTAAATTGCATCGAATCAGACTTTTTCCACCTTTATTTATACATCGTAACCCACAATTTCCAAGTGAAAAACAAATTCCACAAATTTCAGAAAATTGATTAAAAGTACAAAACTATAATATCCTGGTTGGATAAGTGTCCACCCCCATTATAATAGCAATTGTAAATTATCTCTGGTGTTACCAATCACCTTCAAAATCACATCAAGTTAATTGGCTTCTACATGTGTTAAACTATCGCGATTCTGATTATTTCAGAATAAAATTAACTGTTCCTGTAGGTTTCCTTTGCTGAGTGGTGCATTTCACATTAAACACAGCCAAGAGCACCAAGGAGCTTTCAAAAGACCTCCATTATAAAGTTGTGGAAAGGTGCAGATCAGGGTGCAGGTGGTGCAGATTTTTTGTATAAAAATATGTCAAAGGCCTTGAATATCCCTTTGAGCGGAGTCAAGATAATCATTTTAGAAGTGGAAGGCATATGATACTACTAAGACCCTGCCTAGATCAGGCCATCCCTCCAAACTGGATGACCAAACAAGGAGGAGACTGATCAGAGAGGCCATCAAGAGGCCATTGGCAACTTTGAAAGAGCTACATGCCTTTATGGCAAAGATAGGTCACTGTGTGCATGTGACAACAATATCCCAAGCACTCCACAAGTCTGTCCTGTATAATAGGGTGGCAAGAAAGAAGCCATTACTCAAAAAAGCCTACCTTGAGTCCTGATTTAGGTGTGCAAAAAACTATGCCAGAGATTCTGAAACCATGTTGCAAAAAGTTTTGTGGTCTGGCGGAACCAAGATGTAACTTTAGGGCCTAATTGCAAAACGTTACGTTTGGCGCAAACCCTACATGCCACATCACCCAAAGAACACCATCCCCATTGTGAAGCATGGTGGTGGCAGCATCATGTTATGGGGATGTTTCTCATCAGCAGGGACTGGGGTACTTGTTGAGATAGAAGGGAAAATGGAGGAAAACCTGCTGCCCTGTGCAAGAAAGCTGAAATTGGGATGGAAGTTCACTTTTCTGGTTGACAACGACCTGAAGCACACAGCAAAAGATTCACTGGAGTGGCTAAATAACAAAAAGATAAATCTCCTAGAGTGGCCCATTCAAAGCCCCGACTGATATCCAATCGAAAATCTGTGGCATGACTTCAAGATTGCTGTCCATCAACACTCCCCATGCATCTTGACTGAGCTTGAACAGTTTTGTTCACAAGAATGGGCAAATATTGTCCAATCAAGGTGTGCAAAGTTGGTAGAGACCTATTACAACAGACTCATTGTTGTAATTGATGTTAAAGGCTCTTCCACCAAGTATTAATTCACTTATCAAACCAAGATATTCTTGTTTTGTATTTTTTAATAATTTTCTGAAATTTGTATAATTTGCTTTTCACTTGGAAGTTGTGTGTTATGATGTGTAAATAAATGTGGAAAAAGTCTGATTTAATGCAATTCAATTCCAGGCTATAAGGCAACAAAAGGTGAAAATTTTGAAAGGGGGTGTAGACTTTCTTGAGGCACTGTATATATGATTTCTCTTTCAAATTTATTTTAACTTGTTCATGTTACCTGGAGGAGCTTGCATGTATCTACGATGTGGGACAAGCACATTGTTGACAATGGAAAAATCATCAGTTTGCGGGATAATTAATACTGGGCTCACAGTAACATGAGCTAACTCCCCAAATGAAAAAGGAAACAGGGCAGTCGACATTGAAATATTGTTGAACTTCATGAATATACAGCACAATAGCTGCTGTGTTTAGCATTAAGGATAAAAAGCTAATTACTCTTAAAGCCCTATTTAGCAGATGGATGACTTTTAGAGCATGGAAATTGAGAACGTTATTACGTTCATGTAAATACCACTGGATCATCTACACAAAAACATTCATATGTCAATGAAGTGTGTGATTGTCGCAGCAATGCATGATTAAACGATCGCCCGTCGGTGTCCCTTTTTTCCATTTGCAGGAGAGTTTGGTGAGGTCTACCGTGGTGTTTTGAGGCTGACTGAGCAGCCTGAAGTTCTGGTAGCCATAAAGACCCTGAAGGCAGGCTACAGTGAGAAGCAAAGAAGAGATTTCCTGAGTGAAGCGAGCATTATGGGGCAGTTTGAGCACCCCAACATAATCCGCCTAGAGGGTGTCGTTACCAAAAGTAAGAGCCTGTTTTGAACCGTGTGTGTGTGTGTGTGTGTGTGTGTGTGTGTGTGTGTGTGTGTGTGTGTGTGTGTGTGTGTGTGTGTGTGTGTGTGTGTGTGTGTGTGTGTGTGTGTGTGTGTCTGATCCAAAATGATGTGCAACTTTTTGTTTAACTGTAATTGTTTTTGTAATTATTGGTCGATCTTGTTTGTTTTTGTCTAATAATACACATGATTAGATAAATGTTTGTTTATTATAGCGAAAATAATTCTTCAACAAGCAATAAGGAGCAATATCATTCAAAGTTGATGAAGTGCTCAATCCAAGCACCACCCTTCTGGATGACAATTGCCAAACAGACACTGAAGTTGTCGATAACTCAGCTGAGAACTGGAGCTGATGTACATTGGATTTCCCATCTGAGATAATTTTGCAACTCCTGCAGTGGGTTGTTTTCATCGACCTTAGCTTTGAGTGACCCCCATAGGTAGTAGTTGGGAGGAGGCATATCCAGAGTAGGGAGGCCATGGGTTGTCCATCCGTCGATAAGTGAGTCGATCACCCAGGAAATGTCATCTCAAAAACTCCAAAGCACCGGGAGACTTTTGTGGTAGTGCACCATCTTCCTGAAAGTTGTCAATTCATAGTCACATCTTCATTCCTTCTAATTGCTGGAAGGAATCTTCTCTGCATTATGTTCATTTATCTGCCTATCTGACTGTCACAATTTGTCTGGCTTCATTCTCAAATAATTTGGTCTTTCTCAATGTCTCGTGTCTCATGCAACCAATGTCTCAAAACTTTTCAACGATACTTTTGATGCTTTTGCATTGTGGAATTCTTGCATTTGGATAGACCCCACAAAACATATAACTTTGTTGCAAATAGGTCTCTAAAATGAGTGTCTGTTGGGGTGCAGATAAATTGTTCGACAGGGTTGAAACTTCGATGGAAATTTTTTTTTAAAAACTTCTTTACGTGACCTGAAAAAAGAAAAGAGGATCACATTCGTAAAATATGACAGCCATTTGAAAAGTTGCACATCATTTTGGACAAATATATGTATATATGCATGTATATGTATATAAGCATGTATATGTATATATGCATGTATATGTATATGTATATATATGTGTATATATATATGTATATATATATATATATATATATATATATATATATATATATATATATATATATATATATATATATATATGGATGTGTATATGTATATATATATATATATATATATATATATATATATATATATATATATATATATACACATCCATATATATATATATATGTGTGTGTATATATATATATATATATATATATTTTTTATATGTATATAATATATATATATATATATATATATATATATATATATATTTATATATATATATGTATATATTTTTATATGTATATATTATATATTTATTATAGCCTGGTGTTGGCGCAGTGGTTAGGGCAACGGCTTGGGATCCAAAAGGTCCTGAGTTCAAGCCCCGTTGGGCCACTGAATTAATACACCAGGGGGTTGACTCAGCCTGTCATCCTTCCGAGGTCGGCAAAATGAGTACCAGTATACTGGGCCGGTGTATACCCCGGTTAAAATAGGTGTACCATATCACTGTGTCGTAAGAGGCGACTCGGGTTGCGTCAGGAAGGGCATCCGGCGTAAAACATGTGCCAAATCACTATGCGGATCATACGGATGATCCGCTGTGGCGACCCCTAACGGGAGCAGCCGAAAGAAGAAGAAGAAGATATATATATATATATATATATATATATATATATATATATATATATATATATATATATATATATATATATACATACATACATACATACATACATACATACATACATACATACATAAATATACCTATATACATATATAGTTGCTGTGACTACCCTTCATTGTCAAATCATTAGGAATCCTTTAATATGATCGTGTTACTAAAGCGACATTAAAATTATCAACCAGATTTAGGTGGAACCTGCAGGACTTGATGCTCATAGAAAGCAGTGTGAGACTGTGATGGCCTTTAACATTGTTTTGAGCTTTGTGTAGAATGTAGAGAAATGAGGGTGAGATAAACTCGTCTGGGCATCATTGCAGATTGAGAAATTGCAAGAGCGAACAATCATTTAGACCTGATAAATCTCCAGCTTTCCCTTCACCGATATGAACTTTTGAATTCGCAAAAGATAAAGTTTCCTTCCTTGAAATCTTGCTTTTTTAATCGTGAGTGGTGTTTAAAAGGGCAAGGACAGAGTGTCTTGTGTACAACGTTGTAGATGCCGATTATTTATTTTTGTTTGTGTTGCGCTGCATTGTGCAAGCAATCCCGACTCATTGGTTGATTCAAAATAGTGATTTTAAATTTGTTTGCAGAAAGGTCACTTTGACTGTCAAATCGGAATGTTATAACTACTGCACATGGATATTGTTCATACTGATGCTGAGTCTTTACTTTTGTTCTCTTTCTCCTGCTCTCATTGCTGCTTTATTTAATGGGATCCCACTTGTTACTTGACATCCCTTTTGGTATAGCAAGCATGACATGTCACAACAGCCTGGTTCACATGCTATTGCAGCATCTTCATCAAAATGAAACACTTTAATTTTCCCCTTTCTTGAACATGGCCCAGGACAGTCATTGTAGCACATCTTATGAAACACTGTGTTGTGCTATTCATATCAGCATGAGAGGAGCATGAGCTAATCCTACATCATTACACATCATCTGTATTCTAAAAACCGAATACACGCACGCACATGGAATCCTTATTACAGTCATCTGTGCCAGATGTGGACGTCGGAGCTGGACGGTGTCGTCAGAGCCAGACGTTGTCGTCTGAATCAAATGAGTAGTTGGAGGTACAGACAATTGGAAGGTGCCTGGCATTCAGTGATGTGATCAAAGCATCACAAGGTGTTCCTTGGAATGTGGTTCAAAAAAAAAAAGGAGGTGGCCTACCTTTGGCCCTGGGAGGACTTCGTTCAGGAGATTCCAACCAACGAGAAAAACCCTTAATATTTAGTGGTGGTCATTAGCATCGTAACATTTGCATTAATGTCAGCATTTCAGTAGGAAATTAAGTATCAAAGTGCTGCTTGATCATCATTGTTTGCTTAAGTGAAGTTTAGATACTCAGACAACACACTTTCAATGATGTTTCCATTGATGTATTCTGATGTGATTTGAAAGGTGCTCTGCTTTCATTCTGCCACATTTCTTGCATTCTACTAGCACTTGAGTTCAACGTACATGCTGAAATTGTCAAATTTATGATTTTAATTCAGTGCTGGGGGGAATTTATGTCTCCAGATGCATCACATGCGTGCCGTCGTTGAAGATATACGACGTAATTATCCACGCCATTCACCGTTGAACTGTCATTCATGTAACTATTATTCCACCAAGCAATGCTCAATGGATACGAGTAAAGAACAAATTGCCTTGTTTGGTAATATTACTGTAGTCATTTTTGGTAGTATTAGTCATAAAGTCTACCTTCTTACATATAATTTTGATCTGTGGGATCTCTCATGACAGGTGTTTGCTTCCAGTCTGAACTATTTTCATTGTTGGCAGAACCCCACAAACTTTCCTCGTGTGTTGTTGCAGCAACGCCTGTAATGATTATCACAGAATTCATGGAAAATGGCTCATTGGACGCCTTCCTTCGGGTAAGATCGGGGTTGTCAGAGCCAGATGGGGTCGTCCACCGGGGTTAAAATTTTAGTAAGTTAATATGTGTGACAATTTCATCACATTGAGAGGTGCTCATTTGGGTGTACCTAACATCATGGGGTAAATCTCCAATCATTGTAACAAATTTTGGAGATTGTATACATTCAGAATGAGAAATTTCAAGAGCGAGCAAGCATTTAGAGCTGATAAATCTCCAACATTCCCTTCACTTATATGAAACGTTGCTTTGTTTGTTTTAAAATTGTGACTGGTTTATAAAATGGCAAGGACAGCGTGTGTTGTGCGAAACATTATAAATGCTGATTATTTATTTTTGTTTATTGGCCCGTCCTACCGCTTAGCGGGAGACGGGATTTTGCAATCACTCTGTCTGTCTGTGTCTGCCCGGGTACGTGGTACGGCAGCCATCTTTGATTAAACACAAAAAAATCAAAACATGATATCTCTGAAACTGCTGATCGAAATAATTTTAAACTTGGCATATCTCCTTCCACTCACATTGGGGAATAGTGCATTGTAAGGAGGATGTTATCGTTGATGTGGTAGACCAGCCATAAATGTTTTAATTGAAATCCATGTTTACCATTGACATTCAGTGTGTATGTCCAGGCCATAACATTTTTACCAATTCACATTCAGTGTGTATGTCCAGGCCATAACATTTTTACCAATTGAGCTTTTGTCATGAAATCTTCAACAAACCTTTATTATGAGATTGTGGAGAACACAAATTTACAAAATGTACAATTTGTTTTCACTGTTGTTTTCATAACAAGTTTAGTTTGTGTTCAAAGTAGATGGGCTTTCCATTTTGAGATGCATTCTAGTTTTGTGCTGCATTGTGTGAGCATTCCCATTTCATTGGTTGATTCATTCCTTGAAATGTATTAAATATTGTATTGGTTTGTGGGCACCAGCAGTGACCACTATTTTCGTTCTGTCTGTGTGTCTGTCTGTCTGTCTGTCTGTTTGTGACCCTCTCCAGAGAATAGCTCCGTGACGTTTGATGCGATCTTGATGAAACTTGGACACAAGCTAGATATCATTGTCCAGTTGTGTCTTTTTGTATGAGGGGCGTCCCACGCCCACTTGAAATTTTTATATTTTTTTCTCGATTTTTTTTTTCTCGCAATGTCATTTCCTGGAAGCTGTGCGTAATGTCCATAAGTACAACATATAAAAAATCCGATTTGATTTGGTCAATTTTGACAGAAGAAATAGGTTTTTACAGTAGGGCTTCCTCAAAAGTTTCCACGAACTCAATTGTACCTATCATGGCATTGTTCAATAATGCCCACGAACCATCGTCGCCTCCCTTTTAGTTTAAATATATTCGTACTTGGTTTCAATTCCATTTGCAGTTCTGTCATGGTGAGGTTTTAAAATCTTACCCCAATGGTTTCGCAGGCTTTTCAGTGAAATAAACCACTTTAATTTAATCTGCGTGCAAAGCAGCAACCCATATGTGCTACAAAGCACTGATCACTTGAGCTCTTAGATCTTTTTAGTGTTATCAAAAAGCATAATGGAATAATAAATAGCCTTAATGAA
>NC_140969.1:74388589-74428589 GCF_056783735.1 Eptatretus burgeri
GTCGACGTGGTCGAAGGAGAGAGAAAGCTCATGTTGTTACACAGCCAATAGACTAGACACGAGATGTCATGACCAGTGATACCTTGCATTTTGACATGTCGATGACATGTCTATCAGTCTATGTGTCAATCCTTGCGAGTTGAATGTAGACAAAACATTGCGTTTTTTAAATTGATCGTAATTTCTATCCAATACGGGTTTTGACCACACTAAAACAGGTCTGTGGGTTTTCACAAACAACACGGGTGAAACCAATAAAATCCGGGTCATTTGCCATGTATGTAGCTACAAATCGCTGGGTACAATGCAATGCTTATAAACGTCCCGAGACGCCAACATTCGTGACTTTATTTCATTTCCGTCCATGTTGTAACCCCGAGCATCTCTTAAACCAAGTAGAATTACAATATTTAAACTACAGATTTGAACTCGGCAGCAATTCTGATGCGAGAAAAAGTGTTCATTTGTGTAATTCGGACATAGTTTGGACATTCCTACATCGCTCTCGCTTGCCAACCATTTCATTGGAGTGCTTGCTTGAGTGCTTAAGCCACTTGCCAAGCACCCTGCAGTGGATGGCGGTGCAGTTCCTGTCCCGATTGGGATGTACCGTCAGCAGTTGCAAAAGGGAGCGTGTGTTCTCGTAACGAGTTTTCACTACAGAGCGGATATAATTCAACAACAACAACAGTCCTACGTCATTCTGAGTGGATCATTGACGCTTTTTCCACTCTGCGTCATTCAGAGTGAGTGGTTCATGCTCAGTCTTCTTGAGCGAGTGGTTCGTGCTCCGTCATCATGAGCGAATGGTTTGTGCTCCGTCATCATGAGCGAGTGGTTAGTGCTCCGTCATCATGAGCGAGTAGTTTGTGCTCCGTCATCATAAGCGAATGGTTTGTGCTCCGTCATCATGAGCGAATGGTTCGTGCTCCGTCATCATGAGCGAATGGTTCGTGCTCCGTCATCATGAGCGAGTGGTTCAAGCTCCATCATTCTGAGCGAGTGGTTTGTGCTCCTTCATTCTGAACCAGTGGTTTGTGCTCCATCATGCTGAGCGAGTGGTTCGTGCTCCATCATTCTGAGCGAGTCATTTGTGCTCCTTCACTCTGAGTGAGTCATTCATGATGAGCATGATCCCAACTGCTTGAGAATTTCCAAGGTGTGGAGAGAGATGGAGTATGTCCTGAAATATTATAAAGATGTATATGAACAGAAAATGAAGTCAGCGACTCGTCTCCATTATGAATTTCTTCAAAAAAAATCCCAAGTGAATCAGCCTCCATTTCACCTTCAGAGCCTTCAACCTCA
Organism: Eptatretus burgeri; assembly: GCF_056783735.1. Lineage (NCBI taxonomy): Eukaryota > Metazoa > Chordata > Myxini > Myxiniformes > Myxinidae > Eptatretus > Eptatretus burgeri. The sequence goes on from NC_140969.1 coordinate 74,389,898, forward strand.
ACTGGACAACCTGCCACACCTGAATAAGCCTGCCACACCTGAATAAGCCTGCCACACCTGAATAAGCCTGCCACACCTGAATAAGCCTGCCACACCTGAATAAGCCTGCCACACCTGAATAAGGCTGCCACACCTGAATAAGCCTGCTACACATGAATAAGCCTGCCACACCTGAATAAGCCTGCCACACCTGAATAAGCCTGCCACACCTGAATAAGCCTGCCACACCTGAATAAGCCTGCCACACCTGAATAAGCCTGCCACACCTGAATAAGCCTGCCACACCTGAATAAGCCTGCCACACCTGAATAAGCCTGCCTCACCTAAATAAGCCTGCCACAAGCAATATGTACTGCATCCAACCCTAATCATGACAACACTTATTAAAAAGTAATTAATTTTAATGTTTTTATTTGTTATCTGTTTGATTTACACATTGTTTACTGCTTTTTGCCTCTCCTCACTCTCCACCCCTCCTCTCTCCCCCACTTCCCGAGCTTCATCGCTCCCCCACCCTCCCCGCCTCCCATTGCTTCGTCGCAAACCCACCCCTCCTCAGTCTCCCTACCTCCTCGCTCCTGCACCCCTCTCTCTCCCCTTCTTTTTCTCCCCCCCCTTCCACTCTCGTAGTGGATGGTGGTTATGATCCGACAGACCCTCCCCTCACACTGCCTTCCCTTGATGTATCTGGATGGTGGTTATGTTCGGATGATGTTTATTTCTGGACATGTCTGGACAGGAGTTCATCTCCAGACTTGTTCGAGCAGTATTTGTCTCTGGACAGCTTGATTCCGGATGTGTCTGGGCAGTGTTTGTCTTCTGACTGTTTTCATCTCTGGACATGTCCGGGTGCTGTTTGTCTCTGGGCAGTATTTATAGTATGACTGGTAGAAAATGTATTTCAGACATTATTTTTGTTTCCATTTCACTGTCATTCTAAGCAGAATCATTTTGATGAGACAGTATGAATCATAATTAATGCTTCACCACACATCTGCCTTCCCTTTCTCTCACCTTATACTGCCTTCACATTCCCCCACCCTCCTCACTCTCCCTCCCTCCTCACTCTCCCCCCTCCCTCTCTCCCCCACTCTTCTCTCTCTCCCCCTCTCATTATTCCCATCAGCGAAGCGACGTGTGGTATTTGCTGATATATAACACAGTGAGCTGGCTGATAATGACTTTTACACAGGTCCTCCATACTAGAGCCAATGTTCTTCTCCCTGCTTTGTGTTGTGTGGAGCAGAAGAATGATGGGCAGTTCACCTTAACTCAGGTCATGGGAATGCTGCGCGGAATTGCCGTTGGTATGAAGTACCTGGCCGACATGAACTACATCCATCGTGATCTTGCCGCACGTAATGTGCTCGTCAATGGCAACCTCGTATGCAAAGTTTCTGACTTCGGCCTTTCCCGAGGCCTCGAAGATGACCCACAAGCCGTGTACACCACACATGTATGTTGCAAGCATTTTCTTAAGCATACTCATTTTCCCTTTTCTAAAGCACACTCCTTTTCCCTAACTTTTTTGTATACTCATGATTTTTGATGCTGTTTTATAGTTTGAAACCAAAAAAATTTGAGTACTCCTGGCCATGTTCACCTTCTAGGTGGTTATATATATATATATATATATATATATATATATATATATATATATATATATATATATATATATATATATATATATATATATATATATATAATTTTGTATAATCGTCTCAAGTATACCAGGACCCCGACATTTGTGGGAGATACAGTACGTTCCAGGAAAACCCCGCAAATGTTGAAACCGCGAATGTGGGGGCATTGTTTCAATGGGAAATGGGGGGATAGGTTCCGGTGATTTCCCGACCCGCAAAAAATCTGCGAAAGTCGGAGAAAATCTTATGAAAATGCTGTGGAAATAGAAGAAAATCTGCAAGTGTCGGGATAAAATCCATGAGTGTCTAGGTAAAATCAGCGAGTGTCAGGGAAGAATCTGTGAGTTTTGTCATTGTTACAGTGGAGACAAGGGGGGATAACGTTATCGGTTGGTGGCGGTTCCTGGTTCATGAAAGAGGCCGCAAATGGTGACACCAAAAAAGTCGGGGAATTGGTGCAATGGGGACAAGGAGGATAACATTATCGTTTTGCGGCAGATCCTGGATCATGAAAATGGTCGCAAATGGTGACACCAAAAAAGTCAGGGAATTGGTACAATGGGGACAAGGGGGATAATGTTATTGGTTTGTGGTGGTTCCTGGTTCAAAGGGGAAAGTTTTTTTTTTAATGTAACATCTCAGATGGTGCTGTTTGTCTCAAGATGGTGATTTACACTAAGATGCGCTGGATGTTTCCATTGTGTAATGTCCATATGTGGCAGCCTGGTAATTACTGGATACAACAATAGATGCTGTTAGTGTTTTCATTTTGTAAGTAACTCACGGGGGATGACGTCGCGGGGTGACGTGTTACACTGGTGAGACATCCTGTGAAACTATGTTTATGGCAGGAAGCTACAAAACAGTATCGTATGTTTAAAGTGCACGGTGTGATGTCCATCAAAACTATGTTTATCCTGTGAAGTTGCAATACACTACGTACAGTACTGTATGTTTAAAGTGCACATGGTAAGACGTCCCACGAAACTATGCTTATCCCGCGAAGCTACAAGTACAATGCACGTACAAGAAGCAGGTCTTGTCACAGCTCGTGGAAGATTTTGTTTTTGTGTACGTACAGTATTGTGCTGCATGTACATCCAGCTGCTTTGTGCATGGCTCGTGGAAGATGTGTTTTAGAACTGTGTTATGCTCGTGAAAAAAAAATCTCCGCAAATACACGGGGCAATTTCCCGCGAATGTAGGAGAATGTCGCAAATTATCATCCACGAATACGTGGGACCCACAAGTATTTGAACTGTGAATGTCGGGGTCTGGGTGTAATCATTTATTTACATATCAGTAATCAGCTTCTTGCCAAAATGAAAGCCTGAATGTTTATCAGGTATTTTTTTTTATCCCTTATCAAACTGGAATTGATGAAGCTTTAAAAAAATATTTACCACGAGAATTAAGATAATATTGGTCTGACTGAAAGCACACCTGTATTCTTTATCTTCTCCTTCTTTTCATGTGCAGCACATGGCTGCGGGTAGCAACATCCCGTGGGTAGCAACATTGTGGGTCTTGATAAAATTGCCAAGATTTTCATCACCTTTTTGTCATTTGAGTTCTCATCCACCACCTTTCCATCACCAACTCTATTACATACACTGTATTCGAGTTGCAATTTGTATGTCTGTTACTGTGAAGTTTAATCTCTGTGGTTTCCACTGGAGGAGGTGAATGAGGGTGTTCGTTACGAATGTGTGTCACATATGGAGAAATGAGCACCTGGTTTGGACTTGAGCTATGGATGACAAATAAGTGATTTCTTTATATGCCTTGAGGCCAAATGGTTTAGTGAGGGATAAACATGGATAAGGGTCTGGGAAATTGGAATGCCCTAGCACATTGATAATATAATCGGCATAACATTTGGTTGATAAATAATCAACTTTTGACTGAGGAAATAGAACAAGTAATCATCGGTTCAGATGATTACATCTTGTGTTGCATTCTAATATCATGTAAACAAAAATGGCGGAATTTGACCTCCACTTTTGCATGTCCTACTTATGTGCATTTCACTCTTACTCATTTTCCCATATCGCTCCCATTCTGACCTCTTCATTTACCTTTTCTCCCCTCTCCACCACACTCCAATACCTTCCATTCTCTCCTCTGTTGTCCCTCTTTTACTACCTTTCCCCAATATATTTTAACATTCAATTCGTCTCCCAGTTTCCCATTGCACAATCAAAATATAAATAAACCAATGTCACCTGCAGGGTGACCCGTATCTTGCCAAAAGGTGACCACGTGTGACTTCTTTAAGGTCACACTGAGGTGAACAGAGCTGCTATCCACCAGGAGCGACTCCTTGAGGAATATCTGCCGACGAGAGATTCCGATGAGAATCGTTCTACAGAGTAACCATGAAAAATATGCTTTTGCCTCATAACATCACCAAATGATGTCATAATGTCTCAAGCTTGACATATCTAGAAAGCACTCATTGAGGTGTTCAATTTGAGGTACTACACGATATGGTTCCTAAAACTTGAAAATTTGACCTTGGGGTCAAATATGTTTGACCTTAGGCGTTAACCATGAAGGTCAAGGCCAATCACCATCAAAAATTAATCAGCTGAGCGACAGACCATGAACTATATTTCCATGAAGTTTGAAGACGATCCGATCAAAATTACTGAAAAATAAGGGTTTCGTCGACTCCCCTGATTTGTGACAAAGTGACCTTGACCTTTGACCTTGACCTTCAAAATTTTGTGCGCTGAAAGGGACCTCTATAGGCCTCTGATATGCGAAGTTACAAAAATTTCCAATGATAACTGTGCTCTGCAGAATTTTTTATACGTGATTACAGACAAACAAACAAAATAAACCAATGTCACCGGCATGGTGACCCGTATCTTACCAAAAGGTGACCACGTGTGACTTCTTTAAGGTCACACTGAGGTGAACAGAGCTGCTATCCACCAGGAGCGACTCCTTGAGGAATATCTGCCGACGAGAGATTCCGATGAGAATCGTTCTACAAAGTAACCATGAAAAATATGCTTTTGCCTCATAACGTCACCAAATGACGTCAGATTGTCTCAAGCTTGACATATCTAGAAGGCACTCATCAAGGTGTTCAATTTGAGGTACTACACGATACGGTTCATAAAACTTGAAAATTTGACCTTGGGGTCAAATATGTTTGACCTTCGGCGCTAACCATGAAGCTCAAGGCCAATCACCACCAAAAATTAATCAGCTGAGCACCAGACCATGAACTATATTCCCATGAAGTTTGAAGACGATCCGATCAAAATTACTCAAAAAATAAGGGTTTCGTCGACTCCCCTGATTTGCGACAGTGACCTTGACCTTTGACCTTGACCTTCAAAATTTTGTGCACTGACAGGGACCTCTATAGGCCTCTGATATGCGAAGTTAAAAAAATTTCCAATGATAACTGTGCTATGCAGAATTTTTTTTAATACGTGATTACAGACAAACAAACAAACAAACAAAAAAAAAAACATACAAGCTGACGAACATATCTTGCAAAAACTTCGTTTTGGCAAGATAATAATGACTCCTTATTATACAAATTTTATTGTATTTGTTTATCTTTTTAACTTAACACGACCTTGTGTCATCATTCGCTCCCCCCCCCCCACCCCACTCCCAACATATGTGTATGTGTCAGAGACCTGCTATATCACACAACAGATGACCTGAAGCAGGAGTACGGAATGTGTTTTCAACTATATCCCAAAACTAAATGATGTGATGTTCAACATTGCACACAGACGTTCTTGACACTCAAAATGCCATTATGTGTATGCAATCATGATGGATATATAATAAATATATCTATATAGGCATCTACATACATTCAGTACAAAGAGTGGCCCGCAAAAGTACCCGTCCCCCCCAATCACCCCTACCAAAGATTTCACATTTTGATGCCATCTGAGTTTATTTCATGATTCTTTCAAATGAAACTTAATATATAGAGTTTTCACAAACTACTCCAAAGTGATAAAGCGAGGAAATGCAGTTAAAATGTGAATAATTTAGATTAACAGAGAAAATCTGATTATTCTCAGTTGCATAAATATTCAAACCCTTTGCCTAATTAACCCAAAATCACTTCAGGAGCAAATTATTTATCTGAAAGGCAACAAAATAAATGCAATAGGTTTCACCTGTATGAAATCAGTGGTTTAACTAAAAAATGAATATGCTCCACCAATATTCTATGGAGTTTTAAGGTGCATCTCACTTGGTCAACCAACAAGGCAAACATGAAGATCAAGGAGCTTTCCAAAGAAGTCAAACATAAATTGGTGGAGAACACCAATCAGGAGAGGGTTATGAAAAGATTTCAGTCACTCATTATCCCTTTGAGATGGTGACATCCATAATTAAGAAGTGGAAGACATATCATACTACCCAGACTCGACCCAGATCAGGTCCTCCATCCAAACTCAGCAGCTGGGCAAGCAGGAAACTGGTTTGGGATGTCACTGCAAATCCAACAATGACTGAAATATCTGCAAGGCTCTATGTCGGAGATGGGAGTCAGTGTTCATCAATAAACAATATCACGTTCCCTTCACAAAGCTGGCCTGTATGGACAGGTGTCAAGAAAAAGCCATTACTGAAAAAGACACATGGAGTTTACAATATGAGGAGCATGTCACAAATTAGCTCAAATGGAGTTTGCAGAAAAAACCATCTCAATGTTACTGCAGGCACATGGAGAAAAGTTTTGTGGTCAGACAAGACAAAAATTGAACTTTTTGGTCTAAAGTCAAAGCATTACGTCTGGTGCAAACCTAACACTGCACATTACCCAGTCAACACCATGCCTACTGTCAAGCATGGTGGTGGCAGGATCATGTTATGGGGCTGCTTTTCATCAGCAGGGACTGGCAAGCTTGTAAGGGTAGAAGGGACAATGGACGGTGCAAAATACAGGAGAATCCTTGATGAAAACCTGCTTGAGTCAGTCAGGAATCTGAAGCTGTGTAGAGGATTCACATTTAAGCAGGACAATGATCGGAAACACAAAGCTAAAGCCACACTGGAGTGGCTGAATAAGAAGAAAATAAATGTTTTTGAGTGGCCCAGTCAAAGTCCCGACTTGAACCCAAATGAAAATTTATGGCGAGAGTTGAAAATTGCAGCCCATAGACGATCCCCATCAAACTTGACAGAATGAGAGCAATTTTCACCAAAGAATGGGCAAAGATTTCACCATCTCACTGTGCAAAGTTGGTGGAGACCGACCCAAAAAGACTCATAGCAGTCATTGCTGTAAAAGGTGATTCCACCAAGTACTTACATCAGGGGCTGAATACTTTTACAACCAGTGAATTTTGATTTGTACATGACTTTTTTTCATGTATTTCTGACATGTAACCTCCTTCAACTATAACTGTTTAGTTTGATCTCTTCAGTTATGAAAAAAAAAAGTTCATTTGCAAAATTAATTCTGCATAATCGTAATTCATTTAAATATGGCATTATTGGAATGGGGAGAATACTCTTGCAGGCCACTGTTTATACAGTATATATATATATATATATATATATATATATATATATATATATATATATATATATATATATATATATATATATATATATATATATATATATATATATATATATATATCTATCATTGTATAAATTTGGACGGTTGGAATTATACATTTTAAAGGTAGAAGAAGGCGCTTCCAATCAAAAGTAAAAACGAGATCGACTCCGCTAATTTGAGCAAAAAAGCGAGAGCAGACCCAGTCTCAGGGCAACATTTCGGTGGCTTCGCAGCCGGCTTCATCAGGTACAATCGACACACAATTCATCATTATGTATAAATATATATATATATATATATATATTTATACACACACAGTAAGCTCCACAACAACGTCATTAATGTGTCCCGAAAAAGTGACATTGTTGAAAACAAATTTTCGCATTGAAATTAATGTAAATTATTCTGTCCCAAGTCAAAAGTCTTATGCACTAAATATGCCTTTCACAAGTCTAAAAAAACATATTTTATACATTTACATTCAATAACATCCCAATCGTAAAATATAATACTGAACAAACAAAATAAAGTTAAAAGCTTAATATAAGCAAGAAGAAGAGCAATCAGAGATTGCAGACCCTCACCAGGACTTATTTTTTGTGGTGTATTTTGCATGGTGTTTATGTACTGGTGTGTTTCGTAATTAATGAGAGACATAATTAGAACTGCCACTTTATAGCTGCTGGCAGTGATGACCAGGTACCAAGACGTCCCACTTTGATGCAACCCCGCTTTGATCGGACACCTGACCCTGCCGTTTGTTATTATTGAATTGAATTCAGAATGGGATTAAAATAAATTCAATTTAAATCAAATGGAAGACAAAATAGGTACAGTCCTGCATTGGATTTATCAGAAGGCACCCAAACAAGCAAAAAGCAAAGATGAAGTCATCAGGAGGAACCTAGATAGGATTCACATTTCAGCTGCCTCAAGCACATACTCTTCTACCCTCAAGCCCATCCAGGCATAGCCAAGTGAGCCGTATTCAAAAAATAAAAATAAAAAACCCATATCAAAAATTTAAATCATTCTGACTGTCAGACCATGCATCCGATCAAGTTAAAATTTGAAACATGTATTTCCCATCACTACGACATCATAAATATGTAGTTTCATTTCGATTGATTCAGCAGTTCCAGAGAAAACATGATTTAGGATTTTTCTTCAATCCAATATATCAGCCAAACCATTTGTCATGTCAATTATTCCGTAACAAACTTGGACACACGGTTTGGGAAACATCTGTGAGAAGTATCCCCTCGATCTGTCCAGCCATCCGGAGAAGAAGATTTTTGTTGGTTTCGGGTAAATCTAATATGGCTACCAAACCATGTGACCTCTGACATCATATGTGTGAACATTTTGTTCCTCATGGATAGGCGGTCATATGTGTAAAGTTTTGCCGCGATCTGTTCGGCCACTTCAGAGATTTTTGAAGGTTAAAAATAAAAGATTGCTGAATCACGTGACCAAAGATATCAAAAAAAATTGTGGACCATTTTATCCCTCGATGACCCTCAACATTTTTCATACTGATCTGATGTAGCATTATAATCATGCAATTATGACGTCATAACGAAGGCACCGAAGACGTCAACAAAAAATCACACTTATTCCACATGAGGAGTACTTGCCGTGTGCTGAGTGTCAATTTCTGCCTTGGTGCGGTTTCAGAGATACAGAGGTCGAAAGTTTTTCCATTTTCCCAACATGGCTGTCACGCCACGTGACCTATGACATCGTAATTACGATTAAAACATTCTTTTTTTTTTGTATACATTGTCGAGGCTCGTATGAGAGCTAACACACAACTCACAGCAAGGGGGCATGAGACAAGAGGGGCGGGAGTGGAAGGGACAAAACAGTGGGGAACAGACACATTAGGTGAACTGTGGAAGGGAGAGGGATGGGGATGGGACGGGGAACATGGCGAAGAGAAGATGGACATTACAGGGACTTTCAGGAAGGAAAGCAGGGGAATTGAAGGAAGTGGGCTTGGGTGGATTATCGGGGGTAGAAAAGATCGAGGATTTGGATGGGGGATGATAAGAGGTGGTGGTGAACAGCTGTTTTGAAAGCCTGGAGGGAAGAATGGGAAAGAATAGAGTGAGGAAGTTTATTCCAAAGGCGGGGAAAAAAGAGGAATGAAAGAGTGAAGATGAACAGTGATTCGTGATTTTGGTAGTTTTACCAGAAGGGGGTTGTTGGCGAACCTTGAGCGCCCTGTGGAAATGTGGTGGGGACAAATCGCAGAGAGAGCAAAGGGGGGGGGGGCAAGGCTGGAGAGGAGTCGGTAGAAGACAGAAAGACCACCGACCAACCTGCGGTCATTGAGTGAGAGGCCCAAAGACTCAGCTTCATTGCGGGAGATGCCGATGATCCTAAATGCCCTGGTTTCGACAGCGTGAAGCTGAGAAAGGTGGGAGGCAGGAGCACCAGCCCAGAGGGGAGAGCAATACTCCATCAGGCTATGGACAAAAGCTTTGTAAGTGGTCAGGAGCTCAAGAGGGCTGAGGAAGGACTTTGTACGACGGAGAATTCCCAGTCGGCGACTGGCTTTTGAGGCGAGGTGAGAAATGTGACTTTCCCAGGAAAGGTCATGGCAGATAGTGAGACCCAGAAGCTTGAAAGAAAAGACTTCTTCCAGAGGATTGTTGAGAAAGTGGATGGGGGGGGGTTCTAAACATTTCAAGTGTTTCAAGTGTTTTCTAAACAAACATTCTACATGAGTAGTCGCACCGATGGTGAAAATTTCGTTTCTATCCGATAAGCGGTTGCGAAGAAAAACATGAATGTTCTGTGAGGACAAACAAATAGACAGACAAACAAACCTAAACACAATACCCTCTCCTTCGGCAAGGGGAGTAACAAATAAAGTTATGTACTATACTGCACTATATTATATACATATTGTTGCGAATTCGCGCCCGCCGGCGTGCGGACGGCCACGTCACTCGAATCGCGACCGCGTCGCCCACCGGACGGACAATTCAGTCGTGACCCTCCGGGAACTATCACCCGGAGCCAGTCATGGGTGGGCCTTTCGACCTCACCACAATCGTGCCAATCGGCCACCCGCGTTGGTTAGGGTTGTTCGCCAAACTCGACCTACCTAAGTACCCACGCGGATGGTAAACCGGGCGATCGTACCTCGCCGCAGGTCGACTCCGGACACGAGCCGCTTGGGTGGCCCGTTCCGTACTATCGGGATAACCGAGCGGTGTTATCGTTGACCTCGACGGTTCAGATTATTTACCGGGCGTTTTGCACCCACTACAAACCCTTTACGTGAAGCAGGATGGAGGGTCAATAAAGAAAAGACGAAGCAAAACGGGAAAACAGTTCACACAAAGCACATTTATTTCCCGGCACACGGAAAGCACATATATACAGTCAAACAGTCAAAATGCACATATAGCAACCAAAACAAAAGCAAAAACGATGCAGATTTACTACCGACTACGCGCACACACGGCAACACTTATACAGTTCTACTTTACAGACGGCGCCAACACACATTTACACAAAAGCAAAGGAAAGAAGCCACCCTCATAGACAAGGGGGCAGACAGGCCTATAGGCCAATTGTGCGCGTGATCTGGAGGAGTGGCCAGGTCCGCGAGACCGGGAGGGTCCTACCCGTGTCCTCGTGACGCGTTGGCGGGCGAGCCGCAGATGTGGCCGCGTGGCTGTGCCCCGACTTCGTGCTCCTTGGCGGGTTTCATTGACACGACGTTTGGAGTGGGGTGGGAACGGGGCCCCCTTTTGCACTATCTCAGCGCGGGGGAAAGGGGAATTGTTGATGCCCTGGGGGAGGGATATGGCTGGCTGGCTTGGGTCCCGCGACGAGCGATCCCACACCGCGACCTCGTCGCCGACCGCCGTCCTTCTCGCCTTGGACCCGAGCTCCTTTGCCTCTTCCCACAACTCTTCTCAGCCGACTCCAGAAGCCAACTCGATGACACACCGATGACTTCGCCGCCCGACTCGACTGACTTCATTCGCCTTGCGCTCGCCTTCTTATAGGCCGGCAGGAGCACCTAATATGCAAATATACGGATCAGGATGACCTCGGGGGCGGAGCCACGCTCGCCCATTGGTCGGAGGAAAGGGGTCGTGAATCTCCCCTGATCCTAGAATTTGCATATATCGATTTCACACATACGCGCCTGGAGGCGGGGCCAAGCCGCCCCGCGCTTGCTAATTGGATGGAGGAAAAGTGGGCGTGTAGCGTTCTTGATCCGGATTCTCCCTCGGAAAGGCCGCTATTTGCGCTCGCGGCTCGGTGCGTTCAGCACCAATCGCCGAACGGGCCCGAGACAGCCCGACGCTCAGTGTTCACAGGTGGTGCGGGAATGGCCGTAGAAGGAGAGAGGTGAAGGTGGTGGAGGGTTTTCGGTGGTGGTTTGATAGTTATGGTGTCGTTTGGGAATGGCGGTGATACGATGTTTGCGGGATCGATTTGTGAAGGTAAAGGTCGTGGCTGTTGGCGTTGTTGTTGTTGTTGTCTGAGGGTTGAAGCGTGGTTGTAGTTGGTGACGATGGCTGGCATGGTGGTTAAGGTGGTTGTTGTGTGATGGCGGTTGAGACGTGATTGGTTCAAAATAACGATAGAACAGAAAATCGCCGAACTCAAAGGATCGCAGCCCGGATGAATCACATAAATTCCCTCTATACAACGGGTTTGGGGCTAACTACACATGTACTTAGAGATATCTCACCTACGGGCCCTGAATGGTGGTTTGCGAATTTCCACAGCCGTAACAATATAAATATAAAGTATATATATATATATATATATATATATATATATATATGTATATATATATATATATATATATGTATATATATCTTCTTCTTCTTCTTTCGGCTGCTCCCGTTAGGGGTCGCCACAGCGGATCATCCGTATGATCCGCATAGTGATTTGGCACATGTTTTACGCCGGATGCCCTTCCTGACGCAACCCTGGTCACCTCTTACGACACAGGGATAAGGTACACCTATTTTAACCCGGGTATACACCGGCCCAGTATACTGGTACTCATTTCGCCGACCTCGGAAAGATGACGGGCTGAGTCAACCCCCTGGTGTATTAATTCAGTGGTCGAACGGGGCTTGAACTCAGGACCTTTTGGATACCAAGCCACTGCCCTAACCACTGCGCCAACACCAGGCATATATATATATATATATATATATATATATATATATATATATATATATATATATATATATATATATATATATATATATATATATATATATATATATATATATATATATATATATATATATATATATATATATATATATATATATATATATATATATATGTATATATATATATATATATATGTATATATGTATATATATATATATATATATATATATATATATGTATATATATATATATATATATATATATATATATATATATATATATATATATATATATATATATATATATATATATATATATATATATATATATATATATATATATATATATATATATATATATATATATATATATATATATATATATATATATATATATATATATATATATATATATATATATATATATATATATATATATATATACTGATAATACTGAAGGACCAATTTTGTGCTCCTCTTAGCGGTCGCATCACGTTTTTCTCGGTACTGTGACCTGGACTGAAAGAAACTTCGTACCTGTAAGAGTGCATCGCACATCGTGGCAATAGTCAACTTTCAACTCTGAAGCAGAATAAACACTTTTCGTTTTACATTCGTTTACACGGCGATGTGTGATGTCACCGCTGAGAGGCGTCAGGACGTCATGACATCATCGGTCATTCGCTGACGTCTTTACGTCTGTCGTCGACAGACCGTTACTACTGAGAAGTGTAATTCCACTCCTCGAAAATAGCGTCTGCAATGTAAAACCCTCTTCTGCACTTGCTGACTACCTTAGAATGTGAATTTGACACAAAAAATGTAACAAGAAACATTGTATCGATATATTAATACTGAAGGACCAATTTTGTGCTCCTCCAAGCGGTCGCATCACGTTTTTCTCGGTACTGTGACCTGAGAAGTTTTGACATTATATTTGTACGTCAAAGTAGACACGTGCACAAATCAGGGGACTTCTTTACAAGGAGTAGTGTACACCAAAAATGTCGTGTTCAAGGACGTTTTGTCGGCCTCATTAGGTAAGGCCATGGAGTACATCGACTGGGATCCAGCTCTTACAAGAGCCGCCACTGGTTGTCATATTGGGCTCATGGAACGGAATCCGTCTGTGACGGGTTTTCGGCTAGTATATATTATTTCTGTTAACGTCTGCGCGTAATTTGACGTATCTCCTCCAAAACTGCAGGACGGATTGTCACATTTTCAGCATGCGGGTGCTCTGTGGTCTAATGAACAGCATGGGCTATGTGGGATCGCGCCAGACGGACAGGTTTGGGATTTTTGGGCGATTTTCTAATTTTTACATTCGTTTGCATGGCGACGTGTGACGTCACCGCTGAGAGGAGTAATTCCGTCATGACATCATCGGTCATTCGCTGACGTCATTACATCTGTCGTCGACAGACCTGAGGGGTGTAGTGCCACTTCTCGAAAACAGCGTCTGCAATGTAAAACCCTCTTCTGCACATGCTGACTTCCTGAGAAGGTGAATTTGACACAAAAAATGTAACAAGAAAATGTAACAAGAAAATAACTGCCATCTATCCAAAAAATATGAACTCGAGTAAGGGAGTACTCATTCCATCAAACACTGAACATAAACACAACTGATAATAAAATAATAGTAACGCTCAGAATATCAGCAATGGTTGTCATGTTTTAAAAATCAGATTGGAAGGATGGGAACGATGAGCACCAGAGCTCTGCCAACATGATGTACCCCGATTGGCTCTTTCGCAGACTGAACATGCCCTCTTAGACTGTCAATTTGTGTCTGAAATCCAACGTACTTCCCGTACTGAACACGACCTCTTAGACTGTCAAATTGTGTCTGAAATCCAACGTACATATTAAAAACACCTGAAAATAAGTTGCAATAGGCCTACGTCCAGATAACATCAAAGGCTATAATCTGAAGGTAGGGGGAACCAGGGAACGGGTATGAGGTCATCCCTTCATTGCCTGGATTCTCTTCTTTTATTTGTTCTTCAAAAGCGCGGTGTCCGACAATAGATTCTGTACCTTGAATGCGTGCATGTTAACTGTTTAAATTAAAGAGGTGTTCGATTGTCGGATGCACCAAAACAACTGCCGTTCATTGCATTAATTGTCAATATCAACCGCATCATTACCTGTGTTGTGTCTTGCATGTGTGGTCTTCAAATTAAAGCGTCCTAGCGGTGTTCGATCGTCCAATGTGCGCCAAAAAGTGCCGTTCATTGAAATTTGCATTCTGATTCTCGGTCACCCTCCACTGCTCCTGTTCAGTATCGGGCTAGGCCTATATCATGTTAAATTTGCCCCATCAGATGCCAACCATTCAGTCACACTGCAGAGGATGCAATTTCCAGTCAGACTCGTATACTCGATGACCATAAACAAATCCCAGGGCCAAACATGTGACAAACTCGGAATATACCTCCCAGCCCCCGTGTTCTCCCATGGCCAACAATATGTTGCATTTTCACGTGCAAGAGGTTACTCCTATATATCTATCAAAGTGGACAATAATTCCTCACAAGGACTATTCAGCAACAAGACACTCACACAAAATGTCATCTACAGGGAGGTCCTTCAGAAAAGTAAGGACAGGTAACCATAGTGCATCACATCCCTCATGACACCCTCCCCAGCTTCCCATAACATCAACTATTATGCCTCATGCACCTTTTGCCACCCATTCAACTCCGTGCGGAGCATGGGTATATGGTAGTACAGCTATAAATATATATATATACTATATATATATATATATATATATATATATATATATATATATATATATATATATATGTATATATATATATGTATATATATATATATCAACAAAAAAATCTAAAAAAATCTTTAAAAAGCATAGATGTTATACTGCATATATATATATATATATATATATATATATATATATATATATATATATATATATATATATATATGTATATATATATGTGTGTGTGTATATATATGTATATATATATATATATATATATATATATATATATATATATATATATATATATATATATATATATATATATATATATATATATATATATATAAATATATAAGCATGCATGCAATAATTGTAGGGAGTAAAGCGACTTATGACACACCCTGTATATAGCAATTTTTTATTACTTTTTTGATGTATTTTGCCAATTCATGTTATTTTTTTACTGATTTGCTCTATCTGTCTTATTTACTACCCATGTTTCATTACCGATGTTACTCAATATAATGATTATCTAATTTAGTGTGCACATACCTTTCAGTGTGAGGATGATCTTAAGTCATAATGTTGGCCTTTCCCATCCCCCTTACATATGTTCACCTGAAGAAGTCAAGAATGGTGTTGTAGAGTAAGAAACGATGAATTTGCATACACTGGCAAATGCCACTAACCTACAGGGCAGCAAGATTCCCATCCGTTGGACGGCACCCGAGGCAATCGCTTTCCACAAGTTCACGTCGGCGAGTGACGTGTGGAGCTTTGGCATTGTCATGTGGGAGATGATGTCATATGGGGAGCGGCCATACTGGAACATGACAAACCAGGATGTGAGTTTGTTTTGTCTCCTTTACTCGCGAAAAAAAAGAACACTGCCTGTCTTTTTCTTCCCCAATCCCTAATGCTCTCTGATCCCCACCTCAATTCTTTTTTTTCCTTTCTTGCATTTTTCCTTTTTATAATCCCTTTATGGCTTGCTTGAGGCCTGGAAGATGTCTCTCCAAAACCAACTGATCATTTACTGCATATTGGCTGGATTATTAGCTCCGTTGGTCTTCATCCGAAACTGGGGCTTATGGATGGGGTCTCGTGCGTCTGTCCGTCCATGCGTGCGTCCATCCATAGCCATATCTCGGACATGTATGGACCGATTTTGTTCAAACTTGGCACAAAGACAACATATGATGGTATACATAGGCACATAATTTTGTTTTGTGATTCGATCAGATAGCTGACTGCAGCCATTTTAGTTGTAAAAATCTGATGATGACCACTTCCTCAAACATTTCTCGGAGATGCATTTACCGATCTTGTTCAATCTTGGCACACTGATAGCAAATGATGGCTTACATATGCTTGTCATTTTATTTCGAGATCAGATCCATGATGGCCGACTTGCAGTCACTTTGTAACTTAAAGGTGTCCCCAACCATTTCTCAGACATGCATGGTCTGATTTTGTTCAAACTTGGCACAAGCGCAGTACATGATGGCATGCATGTGCACCTCACTTTATTTTGCGATCTGATCAAAGATGGCCGACTGGTAGACTGGTGGCCATTTTAGTTATAAAAAATACCCAGTATTGAACACGTCCTCGATCATTTCTCGAACACACATTTTCCAATCGTGTTATTTTGTTTTTTTCAATCATATACCATGAAGAATCTTTCATGAAAAAAAAATTCAAATTTTGATTCAGCTACTCTTTTCAGTTTCACCCCAGTGAATTTCAATTTCACAATTTCAAAATCGGTGAAACCTGCAAGTACAGTTTACAAAAACGGAATAGACAGTATTTTCATTTGATGATAATTTTCTCTTTAGAGTTATAGAATTTTTTAATACATCAATAAATATTATTAAATGTTATACTGTTTGTGTAATTCAGTATGTCTCCACCAAAATATATGAACATTGAATCCATGCCTGTAGTTGGCTTAATGGTTAGGGTGGTGGGCTTGGGATCCAAGGATCCTGAGTTCAAATACCACTCAGCTGTTGAATTAATACCAGGTGGGATTGACTCTGCCTGTCATCCTTCTGAGGTCGACAAAATGAGTGCCAGCTTGCTGGTATCCTGTGTGAGAGTGGCAACCTGTCCAGGATTGTACCCAATAGCCAAGGAGACTGCTTAGGCAGCACCAACGCTCTGCACAGAGTATGGTACCAATGAATGGATGGATAGTTTGAATCCTTTCTGTGCAAAATTTGCATTCCCAATCAAAAACATCGTACATGTCACGTGACCAACTATCTTACACAATATAACTATGTGACCCACATCATTAATATTCATGATCGAATAACCCAATTGGACGCAATCTTCCATGTCACATGATCACTCCAGTCAGTCACACATATCCACAAATCTTGAAATATGGACAACACTTTAACTCCATACAGCAAAATTACTAAAACCAGAGGGGCAATGCCATTTTATTTCTTTTGAACCCCCGTTGGACTTAGGCCAAAATTGGGACTTATGCATTGGGTCTCGTCCATCCGTTTGTCTGTCCTTCCGCAGACATATCTCGGACATGTATGGATCGATCGATTTTGATCAAACTTGGCAAAAAGACAACATGTGATGGTATACATATACACGTCATTTTGTTTCGTGATTCGATCAAATATGGCCGACTGGCAGCCATTTTAGTTGAAGAACCCAATGTTGAACATGTCCTCAACCATTTCCTAGACTTGCATTTACCGATCTTGTTCAAACTTGGCACACTTGGCTTACATATGCACGTCATTGTCTTTCGAGATCAGATCCAAGATGGCTGACTGGTGGCCATTTTGTTACTTAAACGTGTCTCCAACCATTTCTTGAACATGCATGGTCCGATTTTGTTCTAACTTGGCAAATGTCATAAATGTTCTTCCATGTCACGTGACCACTCAAGTCAGCTGCGCATACACTTAAATCTTGTAAATGTAGGTGAGCCCTTTGATTCCGTACAGTAAATTTCTAAAACCATGGGGGCTGTGACATTTTTATGTCTTTTTCTCCTTGTTCTCCTTGTTTATTTTTGGATTCCAATGGCATGCCCGTGTGCAAGAATCTTAGCATATGAAGGAGCAAGGATGCTTCCCAAATTAAGAATGAGAGTAGTACAGGGATTATGAAGCTGGAGCAATGGACAAAATTTTACTTGGAAGGCAAATTAATACAAGACTTAGGAATTGGACGTTTCTCTCACCTTTGCAACATTCTCAGTGAGCATTGTATTGTCGTACCTTGCTCAAGGTCAGTGTTTGAGGTTTGTGAACACATCCATCTTCACACCACCACCATGTGACTGCAACATAAACTGCACCATCTTCTTGATTTGTGAACAATTAGCTGCGGCATGAACCAATCTTACAAAGTTCAGGGATTACATGAACAGCAGACATTTACGGCGAATTCAGGGAAATGCAGACGTCCAAACTTGTGAATAAGTGAAATGTTGTGCAAATGTCTCCAAGTGTAACCTTGCACCAACCTTCATGCAATTACCACCACCCCTCTTCATTCTGCTCGCCTAACTTGCTATCCTCGGCACAAGTTTAAGGATTAAGGAAAAACAGCCAGAAAGAGCAAGCTGGCTTTGCTAGTTAATCGCTTTTTCCTAATTAAAAATGTTTCGGTTTATTTTCAGCAAGCCCCTAATCTGGAGGTGCGGGAGGGTAGGGGAAGCTAATTGCCCGAACTTGAGCTGGCAAGCGTAGTTAGGCTGTGTGTGATTGAAGTTAGCTTTGCTCCCTGTGGGGAGGGCTGGGCCGAGGCACACGCCCAGCCATCTGCTGTGGCCCAGCACCAGGCCACTGACCTACAGCATGCCAAGCCACTGGGTTGCTGCCCTTGCCGATAATTAAACAAATGACTTTGATGTTCATCCGCCTTGAAGGTACCGACTGGTGTGCAGTGCAATCCATAATGCAAATTTCCTGCAATTTAATCCCTCATTCTTTGCCTTCGCTCATAAAGGTCCAAACCAATTGCAATGAACTTTGCTCTCATATCATGTTAACTTTGCCGAACATTTCGTAAACTCGAAGAAAGAGTATGTGAAATACATACGATAACAATTTGAACTTTCCCTCTTCTGCTTCCTCTTTAACTGACACAATTACTCCGATGTTCTGGTGGGGTTGGCCGGGTTAAGCATACCCCAAGTCTTTCACAAACTGGCTGGCCAGGTCTGATGTTCGACAAAGGTTATGGCAGGAATTTGGAATTTGTTCATGGTGCCGGTGATAGCTTGCTTTCTCTTTGCGAAGGACACCATGGGATCTTTAATGTCCACCAACTAATTTTGGCAGACAGAATGCCTTGTTTAACATCTATCTGGGGGACAGCACACACATTGATGATCACCCTGCCTATGAAACACCAGGATGACAGTATTTAGTTGGGCCAAGATTCAAACCCATGCAAGACACTTAGAGGTGAGTGCATTCCTCATGGCCATCCTGCCAACCCCAATTTGAATCTTCTCTGATGACAATTATTGCTATTTTAGTAATTTTCTCCTGATAATTTTTCTTTTCTTCTTCTTGATGGTGATGAAGACAATTTACAGGGATCATCGCTTATACATTTGTGCAACTCTTGCATGGCGGTTCATTTAGAATTGTAATGATGTAAAAAATTTCTTTTTTCTACAAAATTGAGGCTCATGGAAGAGCGAGGTGACAGGTGAAAAAGGCAATGACTTGCCAGTTGGGAAACGATAAGGGGAATTAACGAACAAGAGAAGAGGAAGGGGAAGAAAGGCAGAAGCAGATATGAATGATTGAGGCCTACAAGAACATGCTGCTGGAGAACGACACAATAAATGAACTGGTACAACAGTATATGTGAAGGTACTCGATGATATGTGTAAATACATTCCATTAACATTATTGCCAATTTATAAAAACTGTAAAGGAGAAAATTTTACGAAAAGTATCTTCAGATTTTGACGGTTTCTCAGAACACAGAAGATCTGGTCTGGTCGTCTGGTCGTGGAGGAACAGTCTGATTGTGAAGGAACCGGGACCAATTTGAGCCAAACTTGCATTGTACCAAATATAATGTTTCATCCAAATCTGGTTTAGTCTGCTACAATTGCACTATTGGCTCTCCTGTGTTGCATGTCAAAGTCCTCACAGGGGTAATGGATGTTTTCCAGGTTATTCAGTCAATCGAAGAGGGATACCGGTTGCCAGCTCCTATAGACTGCCCTTTAGCTCTCCACCAGCTGATGCTCGATTGCTGGCAGAAGGAGCGCTCAGATCGGCCAACCTTTGCTCAGCTCTTGGCCTACCTGGACAAACTGCTGCAGACTCCCGCAGCTCTCAAAGTGACGAGCAGCACAAATGCCAGGTAACTCGACGGCATAAAATATTCCACGTCTGCTAATGCAAGCTATGAATTTGTGAGCAACCCAACCTTTACATGATGCTCAAACTATCAACCCATGAAGCATGTTTCTAACTGCCTTTCTGTGGTCTTTGCACTTCTGTTAGCCTGTCTAATGCGGTACTGTCACCGCAAATGCCCCCCAATGAAACTCACTGGTGCATCGCTGATTGTAATTTGCTATTTATTTATCCATTTTCTGTACAAGAGTGACTTACCTGTCAGTATAAATCAGCCTCAGGCTTTTCCTCATGATACCAAGCCGCGTCAGAGTTGGAAGTTTTTTTTACCCGCTGATTACTGTGCTAGGAAAACTCATCTTAAGCTGCCTAGCAGTTTGAGCCGAGCTTGATTGTCAAAATGAAAGTTGCATTTGAATCGTTCATGCAGTCTTTACTTTTGGTTTAAAAAAAAGTAATCCATTTGTGGATGTTACCTTGGACAGCGAGTCTGCATTTCATTACTTTTGACAATTGTGTGCTCGAGCCCTGTATTGACTGTGATTATTACTGAGTGATGCCTCTCACTGGTTTTCCCATTTGGTGTTCGGTCAAGTCTCGAACACGGCAGGTCCTGCACAATATGCTCATTCTGTTGGACATCTGGACCCGATAAGCCTATTTCACGCCTTTAGCTGGGATCTTGCCCAGGACATCAGGAATGTAATTAGCAAACACACCACTGGGGCTTCATTGAAATAAAAAATCTGCCTGGCCTTTGCTCATGATTATCCCTGCAGGTTTTCTTATTGCCCACTAAGCCCTGTCTCCTGTGGGAAAACAAACAAAGACATTATGCAGAGGCTGGCTGGCTTAACAGTCAAGGGGAAAGTGCAATGCACCAGTGGTCAAAGGCTTGGCGGTACGGCAATGTTTGGGCCGAGAAAATCCCACCCTGAAATGAAGGAAGCTGAGAAAAGTCCATGATTAAAAGTACGCAATTGGGCATTAAAGATAATTACATTAGAGGAATTCTGCAAAAGGACTTTTCGGGAACATTTTCCTTTAACTAATCGTTCTAGTTGTGACAAACCTTTTTTTCATTCTTTTCATCCTTCGCAAAGAGAAATTGTGTCATTCTGTCAGTGCAAAGGGATCATTTTTTTTTTCTTTGTACATCAAAGCCATCATTACCCTCACCAGAGGTTGCATTTGGGTCCACTTATTACTTGTGAAAGTGAAGGTTTACAAATGCTGTACTGTAAATTGGTTCGTCTGGTCTGTTATTAGTCCCATAGCGGTTTCAATGGATGGGACTACAGGTGTGCTCTCCATCTATCCGTCTGTCTGTGTGTCTGTCTGTCTGTCTGTCCGTTTGTCCACCCCACCTGTGGTTTTTCAGACATTTTTTTTTCCATACCCTTCAACATATTCAACTGAAACTTAGTACATGGCTTTATTATGATACGTTATTGAATAAATTCGATTTTCAGGGTGTTTCGTCAATCTTTCACAGAGTTATGCCCTTTTTAGACTTGTATCACATCAGTTGGGGACATGCATTGTAAAGCAATTCCTGCTCTTGTTCTGTCTGTCTGTCTGTCTGTCTGTCTGTCTGTCTGTCTGCCTGTAGGTCAATGGCCTACATGTTGTAATATTACTCTGACGTTCACAAAACTTAACCACCTGGCAGAAGTAGGCACAAGCTAGAAGGGGTTGTTTTTTTTTTAGGTCAAACTTGAAAGTCACAAATCATATCTTTTCATCGATTGACTTAATATGTATATCTTTTCTTAATATAATGGAGCTAATCTGGATATGGCTACACAGCGATGATTGTGTGTGTGTGTGTGTGTGTGTGTGTGTGTGTGTGTGTGTGTGTGTGTGTGTGTGTGTGTGTGTGTGTGTGTGTGTGTGTGTGTGTGCGTGCGTGCGTGCTTTCCATAACTCCAAAACTATGAAACCTCACAGCCCGAAACTTTGCATGCATAATAAGAAACCTCCAAGAGAGTGAAAGAATAAAAAACAGAGTATTTGGGTAAATTTAAACACCTCTTTTGAAGATAATTAACAGGGTGCTCATCATTAAAACCTAAACACAAGCTTACCCTTGGACAGCCCGCGTTCGCCTCGCAGGTGTCTTAAGCTGCCATTTTGTTTCAGCCTGCTCAAAAATGCCTTACCTTGGAACCACGATATACTCTCATGGAATAGTTAAAAGTATATAATCGACGTCTGTCTTTGGATTTGTTGATCGGATTTCCGTGTGGACTAATTAAGCGTCAAAATCTGAAGTGAAATTTGGGAATTTAAAGAAATCAACGATTCTTATAACGAAGCATATTTATGTCTTTACTTGAAGCAAGCAAAGCTGTGATCCCTCCTTCTCAATATTTAAACAAGAAAAATTGTGAAATTGCCTAAAGCATTAAATTTAACGTTTTCTACAGTTCTGACAATTATATTGAGTGAAGAAAAGGTTACGGAATGTCCTGTAAGTGTAAATTCATTGAGTGCAACAAAAATAATTCACCAGCGGGATTGCAGCGAAGGCTTCCATGGCCGCGGCTGGGTTCTCTGTGAGGAAATCTCCGGACTTAAGAAGGCAAAATAAATTAAATTAAATATCAAATTAAAAGAACGACTAATATAGTGAGAGGATTAGAATGAGTAAAGCAACAGGACAAGTGAAGTACAAGGTCAAATGAAGTGAAGTGAAGCAATGGGTGTTTTGGTCTCATCAGTGAAGCAATGGGTGTTTTTGGAGTTTTGGAGGACACACACACACACACACACACACACACACACACACACACACACACACACACACACACACACACACACACACTGACATACACTGACACACACTGACATTTATTATTATAGATTGTAATAATATTTTAATTCATTTACACTTTGAAAATTTTCCACTCAACTTTTTTGTTTCTGTCAGGAATGCATTTCCTCTTTAAAGCTGAAAAGCAACATGAAGCTGAAAAGTCACATTGCACTTAAAAAATAGCCTTGTGGGGGACTGACGGTTATTTCCCCAACAGGAGGGGTGAAAATGAGGGATAAGTGGGAAGGGCCATGGTCCCCCTTCCCGAAGTGGTACAGTCATGGGGAGGACAACTTAAGTTAACCGCATGGCCATTATGTTTCTTGAAGAGTTTTCTCTGCAACTGGCCATTGGTTCCTGGGAAGATTTAAAAAATGAATTACCTGAATTTGAGGGAAATCCTCCTTTTCAGCCTCTTATAGGGGGTGGACCCAGTTGGGGAGCACAACCCCATGAAACCTTACTGTTCTGATGCATTATACCAGATTTTCTCCATATCAGTCATGTAGTTTGTGAGGAAAATATGTTTCAGTGAATATGAGAGAATAGGGGATGGAGGCCAAGGTCCCCTTTCCAGGGGAGATATGGCCATGGGGGGCACAACTTAAGGTTAGTGCATGATCACGATGTTGCATGGCCAGTTTGGGTGAGAATCTGGTTGTTGGTTTCTGAGAAGAAAAATTTTCAATGAAATACCAATATTTGGGGCAAAACCCTCCTTTTACCCCCCTTTAAATGGGTGGATCCAGATGGTGATCACAACTTCATGAGACCTTACTGTCCTGATGCATTGTACCAAATTTGGTCATTATTGGTCAGGAAGTTGTGGAGATGTTTTCGTGAAAATGAGGGATTCGGGGAGGTGGTCCCCTTTCCGGGGGAGATACAGCCATGAGGAGCACAACTTATGGTTAGGGCATGGTCACGGTGCCTCGCTCATGGCGAGTTTGGTGTAGATCTGTCTGTCGGTTTCTGAGAAGATTATTTTCGAATAAAATACCAATATTTTGGGGAACCCCCACCCCCGCCCCCTTTTCCTCCTTTATAGGGGTGCATCCGGATAGGGAGCACAACCCCATGAGAACTTTCTGTCCTGATGCATTGCACTAAATTTGGCCCATATCTGTCAGGTATTTTGTGAAGAGAAGACGTTTTAGTCAAATGTTAACAGACGTACGCACATTCCACATATTGCTGGACACCAGGACCCACTCAACGAATTTATTTTGGAGAAATAACATAAATATATAATTAATACATTTCTCACACTGACAAAAAAGTAATAAAAAATAAGCTTAAAAAAATAATAACTATTTAAGTTCTACAAGTACAGATTCAACACTTATTACCACTTAAATACAAGTTTAACATGAAACGGATATATATTTTTTAATGTCGGATCGAAATACAACAACGTAATTGATGATGACGTCTTGTATTTTCATTGGTCAATTTGCTGTGCTTCGTCACGTGCAGTTTGTGACATAATAATGGATAAGTGGAATCCCACCCGATCCACTTTATACACCCAAACAGTATGATCTGGGTCCAGTGAAACAAAACACCATTACATTGTTGTTGCTTTTTTTAATCGTGCTTACCACGATGTCCTACTGATCTTATACTTGTTTGTGTGGTTCGAACGAACCTTTAAAAATCAGTTCATCCTCGAAGAGGAGGTAAAACTTCACTAATTCAATCACCATTAATACAAAATCTTTTGATGGAGGTGATAAATCCACACTCACCCGCCAACCCCCCCTCTCCCCACAGGAAGGGCAATTTCAATTGTAGTACCAGGGATAAATAAATAATTAAAAACCCTGGGCGCTCACCTGGTAGAATAATGAGACTGAGGAGGAAGTCAACATGGGACGGAATCAGTAAATACCTATCTTGGAGAGCAACTTCCCCCACCCCCGTAAACCCCATTAGTCCCCAATTATTTTTTTAAAAAATAGCGTGAACAAACTTTTGTACATCAGGGGTGATGAAGGTTGCGGTCAAGTTTCATAAAAATCATGTGTGTAGTTTCTGCAAATGCCTATTTTCGTGGGCAAACCCCCCACCTCCCACTCCCCAGAGACCACCTTCATCCTGATTTATTTTTAACTTTTTTAATGACATGAGCAAACTTTGGTACATCACAGGTGATGAAGGTTGTGGGCAAGTTTCATGAAAATTATGTGTGTAGTTTCGTTGAAGAAAGCAAATACCTATTTTGGGAGGCACACCCCCAACCCCCGTAGATCGCCTGAGGGCCTGATATATATATATATATATATATATATATATATATATATATATATATATATATATATATATATATATATATATATATATATATATATATATATATATATATATTTTATGCTGTAAACAAACTTTGGTACATCATGGGTGATGAAGGTTGTGGTTAAGTTTCACCGGAATTGTGCGTATGGTTTTGGAGAAGAAAGCAAATATATATTTAGGGGAAAACTCCTCCATAGACCCCTTACACCCCATGTTTTTTAAATGTCATGAACAAACTTTATTCTTTCACGGGCGATGAAGGATGTGCTCAAGTTTCATCAAAATTGTGTATGTAGTTTCGGAGAAAAAAGCAAATATGTATTTTGGGGAGCAACCTCCCCCCCCCCGTAGACCCCCACTAGAACCAGATTTCTTTTAATGTAATGAACAAACTTTAGTACATCACAGGGAAGGTTTCTGTCTTGTACCAACTCCTCTCCAGCCTTGCCCCCCTGCTCTCTCTGCGATTTGTCCCCACCATATTTCCACAGGGCGCTCAAGGTCCGCCAACAACCCCCTTCTGGTAAAACTACCAAAATCACGAATCGCTGCTCATCTTCACTCTTTCATTCCTCTTTTTTCCCACCTTTGGAATAAACTTCCTCACTCTATTCTTTCCCATTCTTCCCTCCAGGCTTTCAAAACAGCTGTTCACCACCACCTCTTATCTCCCCCCATCCAAATCCTCGATCTTTTCTACCCCCGATAATCCACCCAAGCCCACTTCCTTCATTTCTCCTGCTTTCCTTCCTGAAAGTCCCCGAAATGTCCATCTTCTCTTTGCCATGTTCCCCGTCCCATCCCCATCCCTCTCCCTTCCACAGTTCACCTAATGTGTCTGTTCCCCACTGTTTTGTCCCTTCCACTCCCGCCCCTCTTGTCTCATGCCTCCTTGCTGTGAGTTGTGTGTTAGCTCTCATACGAGCCTCGACCAAGGTATACAAAAAAAAAAAAAAAAAAGTATCATCGGAATTGTGAGTGTAGTTTCTGAGAAGAATGCAAATACCTATCTTTGGGAGCAATTCCCCCCCCCCCCAGAGAGCCCCTTAGACCCTGATTTTTTTTTCATGGTGTGAACAAACTTTGGTACATTACAGGTGTTGAAGGTTGTGGTCAAGCTTCATCGGATTTGTGTGTGTAGTTTCTGACAAGAAAGGAAATACCTCTTTTGGGTGGGGGGGGTTGCAATCCCCCCCCCCGTAAACACCCTCTGTCGACCTCCTCAGACTGCGTTTTTTTTAATGCCGTGAACTAACTTTCGTGCAACATGAGTTTTGAAGCTTGTGGTCAAGTTTCCTCAGAATTCTATGTGCCATTCTGATAAGAAAGTAAATACCTATTTTGGGGAGCCCCCATAAATCCCCTTAAGGCCAGGTTGTTTTGTTTGTTTTTAATGCTGTGAACAAACATTTGTACATACCTGGTGATGAAGGTCGTGGTCAAGTTTCATCAAAATCTGGTGTGTAGTTTCAGAGAAAAAGTTGCAAGTGTTTGTGGACGGACGGAAGGACGGACTGACATGACATCCCATAAGTTCCCTGGAACTAAGTTCCGTGTGAGCTATAAAAAACAGAGCCAAGAAAATCCTACCCCTTCCCCCTCCCCCCCCAACTCCGTTAAATCACACCCTGATACAATGGAATGAAGAGAAGAGTTTTGGTTGGTCTTTTGATGGCTGAGGAGTTCAGCGTGAACATTGGTTTGATGCATGGAAGTGCTCTCAACCCACTCATGTTTATCATGACGATGGAGCTGGTAAGTAGGAAGATGAGCTTGAGCGGCAGTATGGGGAGGATATTGTATGCGGACGACCTGGCTGTTGTGGTGGAGAGTGGACGGGCGATGCAGGGATACTGGGGGAGTGGAAAGAGGCATTTGGAAAGTATGGGCTGAAGATGAATATGGAGAAGACTCAGGTGATGTGGGTTGGGAAGCAGAGAAAATAAATGAATATCAGGTTAGATGGGTAGGCGATCAGGCGGGGAAATAGGTTTGAGTATCTGGGAGGAACAGTCACTGGGATTGGTAAGTCTGAGACAGAGGTGTGGAGGATTCAGGTGGGTCTGAAAGCATGGATGAGGGTGGAGGGAGTCATGGCAGACAGAAAGATATTGTTGCGGGCCGGGGATCGTTGGCGAGAATGGCCACCAGGTGGGGGAAATTACGTCGCCTCCCACTGGACTCCCAGAATTGTAGGCCATCGCTCCGGATAACTCCGTGAGGCGGCGGGTCGCAGAACCGACCGTGGCCGCCAATATCTCAACCGCATAGCGTAGGGTCTCTTTGTCAAGAACCAATTTACCTAATTAACTACGCGATTTCGACTACCGGGGAACCACGCCCTCGGCACACCTTGCTCGAACCGGCTCATGCTATCGGCTGCGGTAGAGTTACAACTACCGACTACCAACTCCGGTTCGGGTGCAGTCGAGCGGAAAATGCCAAAGCCGTGCCGGCAAGGATGAACGGATTATCGGGTATAAAAACCCGGCTAAAACTCAGATCTGAACCATGCTGAACCAATGAAGGAAAAGATGGAAACGAACTGGGAACATTTCAACAATCATTTATTTACAAATAATTTACAAGAGAAAAAGCCACAGGGCAGACTTATGCGGGAATACAATGCAAGCGAGATTTACAATGATGGAAAACACTTAAACAATTCTACTTAATGGACTGGCGCCACACACACAGACACGCACACAAACAAAAATAAAACCCAGGTGTTTTGTTAGACCCTCGCAGCCAGGGAGAGAGACGAGCTGGGGGGGTCGCAGTTCACTTGGGTACCTGCACGTTGGAGGGAGGGGGTGCTCTGCGGTGCGGCACCTGCCAATGGTCGTGCAGCTCGGCCCACGGTCACACGCGTGGGGTTCGTGCCCGCGGAGGAATTCGAGTCGAGTAGTCGGAGTCCCAGGGCGGGAATCAGGGTCACGGACAAGACCCAGCAAAACTCCAACGAACGCACCACACAGAGCTGCAACGAATCCTCCAACGAATGCTCCAAGTAATTCCAGAGCTGACTTTCCCCACACAGAACTCTCTTCTGAGGACGGCGTCGCAATTTATTGACCGATCTCTGTGGGGAGGAGCCTTGGTGAAGCCGACATCACCGTCCGCTCTGATTGGACAGGACCTTCGTGGGGTCCACCCTTTCTGGGCGGGATTTCTGCCAGGCCGGGAAAGCCCGCCCACACCACGCGTGTTTGAAGAAGGTGGATGGTGGTGCAGCCAGGATCAATTACTGCAAGATGATTTTGCCCCAGCCAGCAGGCCTTCGGATAAAGCAGATGGACAGTGGATCGTGATGGGGGATGGGATAGTTGTTGGATGTAAATATTTAATAACCTACCTTAAAAAACATCACAGCGTACACCTTTGATTCTCCCACTTCACCAAAGGAAGGGACCTGACTTCATATGTATTTAACGGAATAACTGACTTTTGGGACATCTGTATGTTTGAATGCATATGGTTTCCAGATCCATAACAATATCAAGGAAATTGAAAGGGAAGGTTCTGATGTGTCGAGTGTAACGCCGGCTTGACTTTACGATCCAGTGATGGTGGCACTGACAGAGAGACAAAAACAGAGGCTGTAGGGTTGTGAGAATAACTGGGTCAGGAGGATTTGCAGGAGTGAAGAGGGTAGCTATGAGGAGGATGGATGAACTGAGGGAGGAGATTGGTGTGCAGATGAGTTTGATGGGGATATTGGTGAAATGCCGGCTGAGATGGGCTGGACACTTTAATCAGATGGGGGAAGAGGGAATGGTAAAGAAAGCGGATAGATTGAGGGAGCAAGGTAGAAGGAAAAGCAGTCGACCGTGGTTGATATGGGAGGATTGTGTGAAGAGGGATATTCTTATGGTATGGGTGGTTAAAGAGTGGAGATTGTTGGTTAAGGATAGATGGAGGTGGAGGATTATTGTGGTCAAGGCAGGGCAGAAGCTTGGTGCAATCAGACCTCACTCCTTATAAAGGGAAGAGGAGAAAAAGATCAAGACCCTTTAGACCCCTTTATACCCTAACTACTATTGGAACATTCCCTTAGACCTTTAAGCCCTATCGACCTTTTAGCCCCTTAGACCCATTACACCACATAGACTATTTAGATATTCAGACCCTTTAGATCCCTATGGACCCCTGAGACCCTCCAGTA
Source organism: Eptatretus burgeri (assembly GCF_056783735.1). NCBI lineage: Eukaryota > Metazoa > Chordata > Myxini > Myxiniformes > Myxinidae > Eptatretus > Eptatretus burgeri. The sequence continues at coordinate 74,419,638 of NC_140969.1, forward strand.
ATTTTGACCCTCGAGACCCATTCTTCTAATTTAGATTCACAACACACCAACTTCGATGGAGTCTTTTTGCAATATACAGACTATACTTTTTCAGCAAATAATGCGCAAACATCACCCAAACAGAGGGTGGGTACTCTGCTGGTTTGAACATAATTTACGTATTGGGTCACTGAATTGGTTCACCAATGAAAACATCAAAGCATATCATTTGTGAGGTCAAAAAAGGTCAATGTTCGGGTCACATAAATCATCAACTTCCATCCGATTGACTTGAAATGAGAAAAGAGTTTGCATATTGGATCACTGAAGTCTATTGTTTTTTAGAAGTCTATTGTTTTTTAGATCAAACGTCAATGTCACATAAAATCATCAATTTTCATCCTATTGATTTTAAATTTGAACAGAATTTGCATATTGATTTTGAATTGGTTCACTAAAAATCAAAATGATCAATTTAGCCATTTTGACGTGTCAACGATTTCCATGATCACATTTTCACCCCATTATCACCAAATGGGACTTTTTCTGAATAATATTACCATACCTCCATAATTTTTCAACATGTCAAATTGAAACTTATGCAGCTCATTTATACGCATGTGTAGTAATGTATTTGTGAGCAAAATCTGATCAAAATTAGTCAAAGGTCAAAGTCAAGCCCATCTGAAATATGTAAAACACCGATTAGGCCGCAGTTATAAAATGTATCAACCAGATTTGTTTTACATAACAATCAATCTTGTAAAACACTTGATAGGTCAAATTTCTGAAATGACAAATTGCTGTTTCCATGGCAACTATTGTTTATTTGGATTTTGCAAATGTATGACATCTTTCTTCTTTGTTTGTTTTTTTGTCTCTCTCTGCACATATAATGTGCTAACATCAACCACAAATGCCACCTCGTGGTAGCCAGTATAAGACGTTATCTTTTTTTTCTACCGAGTACCTCTAAAGTATGGTCAATTTGAATGCTAGTACATCTATAAAGGATGTACTATTAACAATGTGACTGTTTATAAATGGATGTGCTATTAGAATGTGTTTACGTCTCCAGAGTACGTACGATTGAACTTGAATCTACACAAATAAACTGAAAAGGTCTGTTTGTTCGCCGTACGAACATAAACCTACATCGTCAATGCATCGTCTCCACATCACACAAACACACCAGCACACAAACATCACACAAAATACACCACGCGAAACATGTACTGGCGAGGGTCTGCAATTTCTGATCGCTCTTCCTAGTTGCTAATTGTTTTTGATTAGCAATTTTATAATGTGCACTTTATACTATTTATTTGGTCCACTAATTTTTTGTCGTCCTTTTATCGCGCATTTCTAAACGGCAGCACAAAGATTGCAAAATGCCGTTGTGCAGTTTCGTAAGTAACTGAATTCTGTAGCTATTAAACAAACATGAACAACATTGAAACTTGTCGGAATGCCTCAAACATAGTTGCAGACTTTTGTGAAATGGACATCGTGAAATATTAAGATGAAATTGAGATCAAAAAATGTAAGTGCATTAAACCGCTCTTCGTTTTTGTCATTTCCTTCTGTTGGAACTTGTGGATTACAGTAATCAGGTACAAGTGATTTCACAGATAAGCATAAGGCTGAGAGAACTTGCACATTTTAGTTAAATATATCCTTGTGGGCAACAAGTAATAAGAATACAGCAAGGCCAGCTTAGCTAAAGTCGATGTACCGGTTACTACATGTACATCTCTTTGTTGGGGGTTTTGATTTTTTAAACCAAATTTCATGTGACTTGCATTTGAATTCAGGCATAGGCAGCATCCATTAATATAAAACAGGAACCTTGGGAAATTTGTGAGTATCCTGCTTCTGCCAAGTTGAGAATACCCTCTCTATGTACAGTGCCTATAGAAAGTGGACACCCCCTTTCAAAATTTTCACCTTTTGTTGCCTTATAGCCTGGAATTAAATTGCATTAAATCAGACTTTTTATCCCCCGCCGCGTGGCAGAAGGGGGATATTGTTGTCACCCAGGTCGTCCGGCTGACGTCCGTCCATCCGGGCGTCAACATTTATAGCTGTGAGTGCGATAACTCATAAACTGTTCGCCATATCGATTTGAAATTTGGGTCACACATGACCTGAAAAGGAAGAACCCTATTGATTTTGGGCGAGGCCGGATCCAAGATGGCCGACTGGGGCGGCCATCTTCAAAAAAATCTTTTTTTGCCATATCGATTTGAAATTTGAGTCACACATGTACCACCTGAAAAGGAAGAACCCTATTGATTTTGGGCGTGTCAGGATCCGAGATGGCCGACTGGGGCGGCCATCTTGAAAAAAATGTTTTTTGTAATAAATGAAAAACCGCTTATCTGATTTCAATTATTTTTGGTTACTACGTTCCTCACCCCTGGGGAACTTTTTGAAGATGATGACCAAAAGGTGTCTTGTTTCCAATTCACCTCCCTCATTATCTGGAATATGGATGACCTTTTTCATTCAATGGCGGGGGATTCCCCATCTCTGATGGTATATTTCACTTTTATTTTTACATCATAACCCACAACTTCCAAGTGAGAAACAAATTCCACAAATTTCAGAAAATTAACTTAAATTACAAAACAAGAATATCTTGCTTGGATAAATATAATTAATTTTAAATACAAAACTAGAATATCTTGGTTGGATAAATATCCACCCCCAGAGTTAATACATGGTGGAAGCACCTTTGACAGCAATTACAGCTGTAAGTCTGTTGGGATAGGTCTCCACCAACTTTCCACGCCATGATTGGGCAATATTTGCCCATTCTTCTGTCCAAAACTGTTCAAGCTCAGTCAAGTTCCATGGGGAGCATTGATGGACAGCAATCTTCAAGTCATGCCACAGATTTTTTATTGGATTTAGGTTAGGACTCTGACTGGGACACTCAAGGACATTTTTTTTGTTCCTTAGCTACTCCAGTGTGGCTTTGGCTGTGTGCACCGGGTCATTGTCATGCTGAAAGGTGAACTTCTGTCCCAATTTAAGCTTACTTGCAGAGGTGCAGCAGGTTTTCTTTTAGGATTTTTATATATTTTGCTCCATCCATTACCCCTTCTATCCTGGAAAGTCCCCACTGATGAGAAACATCCCCATATCATGATGCTGCCACCACCATGCTTCACAGTTGGGATGGTGTTCTTTGGTGATGTGCTGTGTTGGGTTTGCACGCAAATATAATGGTTTGCACCTCCACCAAAAAGTTCAATCTAGGTTTCATCTGACCACAAAACTTTTTGCCACTTGGTTTCAGAATCTCCGGAGTGGTTTTTGCATACCTCAAAGAGGACTCAAGGTGGGCTTTTTTAAGTAATGGCTTCCGTCTTGCCACCCTACCATACTGGCCAGACCTGTGGAGTGCTTGGGATATTGGTGTGACATGCACAAAGCGACCAATCTTTGTCATAAAGGCCTGTAGCTCTTTCCAAGTTGCTATTGGCCTCTTGGTGGCCTCTCTGATCAGTCTCCTCTTTGCTTGGTTTTATTTTATTTCAAATCCCCGCAGCAATGTTCCAATATCTAGTGGAAAGCCTTCCCAGAAGAGTCGAGGCCATTATTGCAGCAAAGGGGAACCAACTCCATATTAATGCCCATGGTTTTGGAATGAGATGTTGGATGAGCAGGTGTCCACATAGTTTTGGCCATGTGGTGTTGCACATGAGCAAGGATGAGGGCAAAGGGGTGGACTGAGGAGGCAAAAAATAGATAATTTGTCACAGATTGAGAGACCACAGTGCGATCATTTTGTACAGTTGTGGCCAAAAATATTGGCACCCTTGCATTTTTTTCAAATAACTTGCAATTTTCTTGAAAAATAAGTTGAAATTGATGAAAGTATTTTGTCTCCACAATTTGTTATTTCACTCTTAATATTACAGAACCTTTGTTTTTGATTCAGATATTAATATCTCCTTTTAAATCAGAAAATAAAAAGAAATGGCATTGACAAAATTATTGAGACCCTCAACTTAATATTTGGTAGCACAGCCTTTGGACAAAATAACTGTAGTCAAGTGCTTCCTTCAGCCATGAATGAGCTTCCTACACCTCTCTACAGGCAGTTTGGCCCAATCTTCTTGTGTAAACTGCTCCAGTTCTCCCAGATTTGAAGTGTCTTCTCCCAACTGCTGTTTTCAGATCTCCCCACAGGTGTTCAATGGGATTTAGATCTGGGCTCATTGCTGGCCACTTCAGAACAGTCCATCGTTTTGGCTTTTTGAAGTGTGATTGGGGTCATTGTCCTGCTGCAAGACCTACGACCTTCGACGGAGACCCAGCTTTCTGACACCGGGTTGAACATTGTGCTCCAAAATGTCTTGTTAATCTCCTGATTTCATGATGCCATGCACACATTCAAGGCACCCAGTACCAGAAGCAGCACAGCAACTCCAAAACATCACTGAACCTCCTCCATGTTTGACTGTGGGGAAGGTGTTCTTTTCTTTGAAGGGTTCATTTTGTTTTCTGTAAACATAGAGATGATGTGCTCACCCAAAAAACTCTAGTTTGGACTCAACTGTCCACATGACATTTTCCAGAAGGATTTTTGCTTGTTTGGGTGTGTTTTTTGCAAACTCCATTCGGGCTTTCTTATCTCTCTCTCTATCTCTCTATCTCTATCTCTATCTCTATCTCTATCTCTATCTCTATCTCTCTCTGCAGTGGGGTCCTCCTGGGTCTCCTAACATAGAGCCCCCTTTCATCAAGTTGGTGATGAATGGTGTGAGTTGAAACTGTCGTACCTTGTATCTGAAGGTCAGCTTGAATCTGTTTGGCAGTTGATCGAGGTGCTTTCTCCACCATTCGAACAATCCTTCGCTGCAATCTTCGATCAAATTTTCGCTTGGGGCCACGTCCATGGAGGGTGGCTACAGTGCCAAGGGCTTTAAACTTCCTGATAACATTGTGTAAGGTGGACAAAGGAACATCAAGGTCTCTGGAGATGGACTTATAGCCTTGAGATTGTCCATGCTTGGCTACAATCTTGTGTCTGACGAACTCAGATAATCCCCTGGTTTTCTTTCTTTTAAACATGCTCATTGCGGTACACAGTGACACAAAACAGCAAAATGACTCCTTTTCTCTTTTCAAACTGGGTGAGTGAGTGATTTTTATATTGCAGGCACCTGCAACTCACCACAGGTGAGTTTAATTCCAAAGTAAAGGAGAATCACCTGCTTTAAATCTTCTGGTCGTTATCTGTCCGGACTCCGATCGTTATCTGTCCCATTTTAAAATTTTTACCTATTTTTAACGTTTTAACTTACCCACCTTACCCAACACGTGGAACATGTCTTTCAATCCGGGCAAATCTCACACTCTCACTATGTCTCCCTGAAAGGACCGTTTAGAACCGCCCCCCCCCATCCACCTTCTCAACAGTCCTCTGGAAGAAGTCCTTTCTTTCAAGCTTCTGGGTCTCACTATCTGCCATGACCTTTCCTGGGAAAGCGACATTTCAAACCTCGCCTCCAAAGCCAGTCGCCGACTGGGAATCCTCCGTCGTGCAAAGTCATTCCTTGGCCCACCGGAGCTCCTGACCACTTACAAAGCTTTTGTCTGCAGCCTGATGGAGTACTGCTCTCCCCTCTGGGCTGGTGCTCCTGCCTCTCACCTTTCTCGGTTTCACGCTGTGGAAACCAAGGCATTTCGGATCATTGGCATCTCCCGCAATGAGGCTGAGTCTTTGGGCCTCTCACTCTCTCACCGCAGGCTGGTTGGTGGTCTTTCTGTCTTCTACCATCTCCTCTCCAGCCTCGCCCTCCCTGCTCTGTCTGCGATTTGTCCCCACCACATTTCTGCAGGGCGCTCAAGGTCCGCCAACAACCCCTTGTGGTAAAGCTACCAAAATCATGAATGACTGCTCACCTTCACTCTTTCATTCCTCTTTTTTCCCACCTTTGGAATAAACTCCCTCACTCTATTCATTCCTATTCTTCCCTCCAGGCCTTCAAAACAGCTGTTCACCATCACCTCTTATCATCCCTCATCCAAATCCTCGATCTTTTCTTCCCCCGATAATCCACCCAAGCCCACCTCCTTCAAATTCCCTGCTTTCTTTCCTGAAAGTCCCTGTAATGTCCATCTTGTATTCCCCATGTTTCCCACCCCATCCCTCTCCCTTCCACAGATCTCCTAATGTCGCTGTTCCCCACTGTTTTGTCCTTCCCACTCCCGCCCCTTTTGTTTCATGCCTCCCCCCCCCCTTGCAGTGCGTTGTGCGTTAGCTCTCACTCGAGCCTCGACAAGGTATACAAAAATAACATCTGATGATTTCTACCAACTTCTAAAAGGTGCCAATAATATTGTCCTGGCCATTTTAGGATCTCTGTGTGGAATAAGCTAAGATTTAGTAATGATCTCAGCTTCTTTTGTTTTGTTCCACTGCAAACCAACGAAATTCATGTGTGGATACCAAAATATATTTTTAATTTCAACAATTTTCTGGAAGAAATGGTGCATCATTTGAAATAAGTGCAAGGGTGTGAATACTCTTGGCCACGACTGCAAACACAATTAATGACTTCTGCTTTTCCCTATACTATTCCTCACTCTCTCTGTTCAACCACCTTGGTCTTTTCCTGTTTATAACTTTGCACCTGACTGGAATATATATATATATTTTCTTAGACTCTCTGCCCATTTGTTTCTTCCTAATTCCACCTTATATCATCATGTGTTCCCTTACAAGGCACTTTGATGCAGGGGGGAGACCATTAGGCCAATCAAAGCTTGTGCTATGGTTGCTTCTTCTGAGCTATATCCTTTTTAAATGCTGAGTGCCAACTCTTGGAGTCGAGTTACCCTTCTCATCATATTTGGGTTATTACCTTCAGAGGTTGCCTACTGCCCTCCTTCTCATCGGATTATGTATATACAAAATGACTTCAATAGCAATACTGGACTAAATTTTAAAATTCCTCCTCAATCCTGCCTTTCCCCTGAACTTTAAGCTCATATTCGCACCCATATCGCTGGTGGATGAAATTCCCTCAAAACCATTACTCTTACCTTTCATCATGCATTTATCATTTATTATTGGAGCGTCCTATCCTGCTTTTCCCTCAGAACTTAAGCAATATAACTGCATCCAGAAAGTATGCTATGATCTTTACTGACCCTTAACTTTCTGTAAACAGAATCCATCACCTCAATTCCCTGTCTAATGTCATCCAGTTCATCGATTAGATACTCTTTTCTTTATTCACCTGGATTACTGCACTTCCTCCAATTTCTCTTTCCTCCCTCAACTATACTGTACATCTTGGAGCTTCCTAATCCTGTCTTCCAAACTTTAAAATACCGAAAAAGAATAAATATGTACACTTTGTATTCCTCATGCTCATGCAAGCCCCGGCCAGCCGCTGCAAAACAGTTAATTTCAACACTTCACAATCCTCTCCTTCCACAAAAAATGAGGCACTTCTCTAGATGTCGATTATGTAAGTCAATGACTCCAGCCAGATGGAGCGGGTATTGACTCCTTGTTTCCGTTCTCCGAGGGAACGTGTTACTATTACTTAAAGGAGATGCATACGCCATCCATAACGCGAAGCAGAAGTGGGACCACGAGCCTTAATGAAGCAGTTCCTGCTGTTGGAAAGCTAACAATCGATTCCCTTGTTTGGAAAGTTTGAAATCGAATGACTTGGAACAAAATTTTGTGGCCGTTTCATCACAAGCTAGAAAAGCATGACTTTCACAAGCTAGAAAAGCATGAAAAGCCAGCTTACTGGAAACAGGGGACACTGCATCAGCGGCACAGCTGTGCCCCCATGAAATGATGCAACCAGCAGCCACAGGCTGTGCATGATAGTGATCTATGACAGCAGGAACCCTTTCGAAGGACATGAAAGGAGCACAGAAAATCATGTACAGTATTATGTGGGGGTGGCATCATGTAGTCTTTGGAAATTTACCAAGTCGGCCATTTTGACACTTAAATCACGTGACTGGAACGAGCTTTGTAATCCCCGTTACCAGTCAGGAGCAGACCGTTGCTGCCAAATTTCACTCAGATCGGCCCAGCGATTTGGCCTGAGAAGTCTAAATAGGAGACAGGCAGACAGACGGATGGACAGATGATGCGCGGTGACAATACCTTGTCTGGAATTGAAATTCCAGAAATCACTTGACTATAGGTGATGCTCTACCCCCTTCACAGATTCCTCGCACATTGGCCTCCTTGTCACACTCAGCACATGTACAGTTTTATGCCTTAACTATCTGAACAGCTCACCTCTGCCATTAAGCCTGGCCCTGTGACTGGTCAATGGTATCCAGTGTCCCTTGAGAGAAAAAATTCTTCTTCGCCCTCTGGTAAGTTCCAAGACATCCACCGGCAACATCAAGGATGGTGGGCTTGAAGGCACTGCACAACTCTTCAGGATTCACCAAAGCACTCGGAACCCTGAAATTCCCACTCAGCCTCTTTGCAAACTCCTCAGCTTCCATCTCATCCTTGAGCTTGCCAACATCCAGCCTCGGCTGGGATGGTACCTTTCTCCCGAATGGAAGCTGCAACTTCAGAGTTGCCACCACAAGCTTGTGGGCGGTATTGAGGAACTGAGCACTCTGGTAGACCAGATCATTCTGGATCAAAGGAACTGAGCACTCTGGTAGACCCTGCATTCTGGATCATCCTCCAGTGACCATCACTGAACACGTGGTCAATCTTCTTTGCAACACCACCAGCGTTGGACGACTGAGTCCAGCGATGAGCCTGTGAGCGCTGAAACCACGAACCAGCCACCCTAAGTCCATGACTTCTTGCAAATTCAAGGAACTTATTGGTATTCTGGTTCACAGTTCCAGACCCATGGGGACCAACGCATGTCTCATAAGCATCCCTATCAGTTCCAGTCTAGGCATAGAAATCCCCCAAGACGAGAACAGTATCTCGCCTGGGGCACTGATCAACCA
>NC_140969.1:74438589-74483589 GCF_056783735.1 Eptatretus burgeri
GTCTGTGAGAGCCGGAATTCTTACTGGTTGGTAGGTGATCAAATACTTATTTCATGCAATAAAATGCAAATTAATTATTTAAAAATCATACAATGTGATTTTCTGGATTTTTGTTTTAGATTCCGTCTTTCACAGTTGAAGTGTACCTATGATAAAAATTACAGACCTCTAGGTGCTTTGTAAGTGGGAAAACCTGCAAAATCGGCATTGTATCAAATACTTGTTCTCCCCACTGTATATGTGTATTTATGTTTTTTTTTTTAAGGTTTTTGTTACTGCCACTTGTGCATTTAATACTTTTCGGTCTTGGAAATTTAATCAGCGATTGAAGGAATACATATTCACGTAATGAATTTGTTAATATGGTTCGACTGCTGCAGTGGGCTCTTTTACCTCCATCCCCAGATCCTACAAACCATTAATAAGCTTTTTTGCTTCACCTTTGAGAAGGCAAGATAAATAATGGCACAGCCAATTCAAAAGGCTGTAAAATGACATCCTTATTGGCCATGTAATGGGAAGGGCATGTCACCAATCTGAGTGCATCAAAGGGCTGTTGGAACTTCCCATTCAATATGGAGCCTCATGAATGCCTCAGGGAAGGTATATTTACTTTTCATTTCACCAGCACTTTATTTGGTATTTTCTTTACTGAATAGTCCTTTATTCCATGCATTGACATATTTAATAGTGAAACCTTGAGTGACTTTTTGATTCACCATACCAGAAGATTAAGGGTGGGATTGTCCATCACAGGTTTAATATGATATACGTTTTGTTTTGTTTTTTTTTCTGCAAAGAGTGAAGCTTATGGGAGAGAAAGGTTAAACTTACAGTGCAGTAGTGGGGCAACAATTGGGCACAACTAGTGAGGTAATGCACAGACAGGAAAAGAAGAGAGAGGAGGGAGGAAACACTGATACCAGCAAGCATGTGGGTTGGGTTGTGAAAGGTTAATGGAGGAATAAAGATCATGGGTCAGGATGAGAGATGAGAGGAGGTGGTGATTCACTTCCTGCCTGAATCCCTGGAGGGCAAAATGGGGAAAAAATGGAACTTGGAAGGCTATTCCCTAGATGGGAGAAGTGAGGATCAAAGAAGTTGAGGTGTGCACTCAGTCTGGATTTGGAAAGTTTAACGAGGAAGCAGTTACTGGAAGAACACATTTATCCTGGAGCAGATTGGGAGGGTCAGTGGACTGAGAGAGCAGAGGGAGCAATATCGGAGAAGAGGCGGTGAAAAACATATAGACCACTGACTTGTCTACGATGTGAAAGCATCTGACCTTGTGCTTTGGGCCTCATCGTAGGAGATTCCACTAATGTTGGGAGCTTGAGATTGCACAGAATCCAGGTGTGTGTGTGTGTGTGTGTGTGTGTGTGTGTGTGTGTGTGTGTGTGTGTGTGTGTGTGTGTGTGTGTGTGTGTGTGTGTGTGTGTGTGTGTGTGTGTGTGTACGTACTCCATTGAGCTGCAGACTTATAGCTGTTACCTCTGTTGTCTTAACCTGATGTACATGGAAGAGTGTACAATCTTTTTTGAAATTTGAAATCATTCTTTATCAGCTGAAGTTTCTATTTTATTTAATGTATTTTTATTTTTTTAACATTAATGTAAGGCTCATAATGGAGCTTGGACGTAAATCTGACACAATACAAAAGACTGGACATGATTAGGCGTCAGTATTGAATGTATTTGATACAAATTAATTGTAAAGACATTAGTTAGTAGACGATGGCCAGATACATATTGTAAATGTGATTTGAACCTGGGTTCAGAGCACCATAAGCCATTGGTTCTCATGGGAGTGCTCACCAGGGCGAACACTGCTTGGATTTTAAAAGGTAAGTTTTGCCCATTTATAAGAAATTCCCATCAGCATTCAAGGTCAATAACAAACCTTCACTCACCCTGAAATTAACTGGTACATTAGACTCCAGCGTGGCTTCTCAGCCCTTTGCTCACCTGTTCGCAATAACTGCCCAAGTACCGCTGTGTTGAGTGTCTCACAGTAGCGCCAAAGTAATGTAATATGGCTTCTGCCGCCACACTGCCTCCCCATACACCCTGGTGGTGTTTGATATACATGACACCACTCAGTACACCAACCTTCAGCATGAGCCCGGGAAATGGATGCAACCTCAAATTTCCTTCATTGTGAAAGGGACACACAAACACTTTCGGCAGAGTTCCTTTTGTTTTACAGTTTTCTTTCTGAAAAAAAGTTTGAACTTAACCTAACTTAAATTAATCTGCAGTGCAGATGGTAGACTGCACATTGAACTACAGTAAACTGTGAGGTGCTGATTAATTATTTATCATGAGAAAAAAATTAAATCAACGATGACATTACAATTGAATTGGAGTGGTGTCATGTGCCACTGTTTTACACTTTCATCTTACTTTTTGGCAAACTCGATCTGTCCTTAAGCCCACCTCTGAATACTATAGCTAACACCGACTGCAACATTACTCACGAGGCAGGATAAGGCAGCCAAGTTTAGTAACCATAATAATAATAATAATAATAATAACAAGTAAAAAAGTCATAAAATGTCATAGCCCCCTTTGTTTTTGTAATTTTGTTGATTGGAGTTTAAAGGGCGAGCCCATCTTTATATACAGCTGAAATGGCCGCCAGTCTACCAGTCGGCCATCTTCGATCAGATTGCAAAATAAAATGAAGTGCATGTGTATGCCGTCATGCACTGTGCTTGTGCCCAGTTTGAACAAAATCAGACCATGCATGTGTGAGAAATAGTTGGAGACATTTAAGTAACAAAATGGTCACCAGTTGGCCATCTTGGATCTGATCTCAAAAAATAAAAAACGACTATGTAAGCTGTGATTCATTATCTGTTTGCCAAGTTTGAACAAGATCAGTAAATGCATGAGTGAGAAATGGTTGAGGACGTGTTAGACACTAGGTTTTTTTTTTTTGGGGGGGGGGGGGTTACAACTGAAATGGCTGCCAGTCGGCCATCTTGGATCTGATGTCGAAAAAAAAACGATGATCACATGTATACCATCGTGTGTTATCTTTGTGTCAAGTACAAATATAATCGGTCCATACATGTCCGAGATATGGTTGTGAATGCACCCACGCACGGACACGAAAATCGAGACCAAATCCAGAAGTCCGAAATGGGGGTTAATAACGAGGCGAGGTCAATGGCATGCCATCACAAATCCCCACGCTTCCCACCTAAAGCAAAGCTGAAAGATGGCAAAAAGTTTCACCAGGAATAACCCAACATCAGAATTTGAGCTTAAATTGTTTTTTTCTCGTTTTGAACACTGTGACCCAAAGTCCCCACCCCCTGGGGCATGAACCGGGAGTTAAATCCAAAAAATGGTGACATATTTCATGCGTCCCCCAATGTTGATTGCCAATACAAAGTTTCATCAAAAAATGTGTCTGTAATTGCAAAAATGATGGATGGACAAACAGACAGACGGAGCAGATTACGATATCCCATGGTTGTTTTTTGAAAAAGCATGGGGATAATAAAAATTTGGGGGGCTGGCAACAATTCATGATATTACAATGCTAATGCAATGATCTAATGACTTGACAATCAAGGAATAAGGAAAACCATTCCAATTCTGACCCAAGCCTTCCTCCACTTGTTTGTTGTGTTTTCCCAAATGAATAAACTGATGTTTATCATGAACAAAAAATTCAAGGCAGATTCATTGAACCACAGTAATGCGTGCTGATGCATACAGTTTCCAGCTATATTGTATGTAGTTGTGCTCAAAGGTTCAGCTAAAACCAAAATAATGGAGGTCCATCTCCATGGAGGTTAAACTCAACATTATTTATTAGTGCGACGCTTGCTCCAAAGGGTTCAGGTTGACAAAAACAATCATCCCACGATTTACCGGCCATTAACAAAATGCTTCTCTTGATGTGATTCAATGGAGAACAATCTTTCTAATCGGTAAGCACAAACATGCCATCACATAAGCCTTCAGGAAAAGAAAGGCAACAGGGTCAGAAATGCCAGGAATGTTTTAACTCAGCGAAGCTAAAATGAACAATCAAATATCATATTGTCTTTCACCCATAATTATGATGGGGCCGTTGGTCAGTGATAGATGATTACTTGTTTATGACGAGGCCTCACTGAAGCTTTCTTGATTAAGGATATTAATAATAACTTGTCGTCACCCAAACGACCTTCCAAACAATTCCCAACTGAAAACATAATTTATAGATGCAATGTGCTCTGAAACGACCATTAAAATGTGTGCATATGGCGATGTGCGACATGAAAATTACATGCCACATTGTTCTGAAAAATCGAGGTGAGTTGTCAATCATTGCGATAAAGCAATGCTCTTTTGGTTTGGCAATTCTGTGGATAGTAAGTATCCTGATCGGGCCACCGGGACCTTTAATCTCTTTTTAAATCCGAAAATATGATTTGAAGCGCTTATTTGAAAGAAAGTCAGAACCGAACTGATGGTACACAGGTGTTGGTATTTTGGGGGCAGAGAATTCCTTTCGTGTTCTTCAGTACCCTAATATCATCAGCCATGATTCCTTTGATTAAAAAAAAAACTTTATGAGATATTGTGGACAAGCCCCTTTGATGGGGATGGACGAGTCTTCGCGGAATTCTCTGATCTATGAATTGTGACCATTTATAATATCTTTTTTGAAGTAAACATGAAGTGTTAATTCCCACAGACTTTGACAATTAGTCTAAATCTTCATATTTATTATCATTCTGACTATTTCCCTTTCTCTGGCTGTTCTTTTTTTTTTTTTTGGGGCGGGGGGGTTTCCATACTCATGTTCTGTTGGTCTCAGGGTCAGGAAACTATTTTGTGCCAACAATGCCAATGTTTTTCCCTAATTTTGCACACAATATTTCTACTCCTGGGTGCATATCATGTGAAACCAACAGGGTTACATATTGGTAAAGTTATCAAGGTTTGTTTGAGGTTTTATTAGTGGGGGGATAAATTATGAATCAAAAGAGGTATTTTAACATGATAGAAATTTATAATCTGAGGCATAATCTAGAATGTTATATTCATTTTTGGTCATCACATCCGAGGAAGAACACAGCTGCCATAGTGAGTGCAGCATAAAGCAACTAAATCGATTCCGAGACCAGCTCGACTAAGCCATGATGAGCAGCTGAAGGAGACAGGATTTTAAACATGAGAATGGAGGTGATTATGAGGGGATTTAATAGAGATGTTTAAGGTAATGAGGGGAAAGACTAAGTGCAGAAGGGTTTTTAAGCAGAATAGAGAGCTATAGGATCAGAGAGTAGTTAATGTATGAAATAGTCTACCTTGTAAGGTAGTGACAGTGGAAAAAGTAGATAGGTTTAAATTGGAATTAGATAGGTATCTAGGTATGTCGGAGATAGAGCAGTACAGGGATATTGGTAAGACTTGGCGGGAACTTGTGTGTGGATGGGTGATATTTTTTTGGAAGGGCTGGTGTAGTGCAGGCATGAAGGGCTGAATGGCTTCCATCTGCACCAAAACTGTGTGTGTGTGTGTGTGTGTGTGTGTGTGTGTGTGTGTGTGTGTGTGTGTGTGTGTGTGTGTGTGTGTGTGTGTGTGTGTGTGTGTGTGTGTGTGTGTGTGTGTGTGTGTGTGTGTGTGTGTGTGTGTGTACACAGTATATGTTTCTTTATATGTCTTGCTTCCTCTACATCGATGTTCATACAAAAGCTGAAATGTTTCCTGATGTAAAATGTGCTTCTGCTTCAGGGCATCAGACCCTCTACTTGGTCAACCAGCAGTGAGTTTTCTTGCTGTTCGTACAGTTGCCGAATGGCTGGATGCCATCCATATGGCACGTTATCATGACAACTTCATGACAACTGGGTACACAACATTGGAGGCTGTCCGCCACATGTCACTTGGGTAAGTAAACCGAAGCCTCAGTTTTGCATCATGAAAAACCTAACATGCCGAATTTTTTGGTAATTAATACATTTGTTCACCAGAAGGGCACTCGTTTGAGTGCATACCTCTGCCATGCAAATGCCTGATCCACGAGAATATATCGGGCCCATTACATTTTTCAAATACCATGCTACACAGTACGAGATCGTTTTTGGCCCGATCTCTCAATGGTGAAAAATCACTTTAAAAATTAAATAATTCTCGTATCCAGACCTGGATTCAGATCTTCATCAAAGTCGAATCAATTTGTCCTTGCAACACACCCAACCTGTCCACCAAGTTTCATCTCAATCTGTCTACAACATTTTGAGATATCATGCTATATATTGGTTAAGCCCTATCCTTCAATGATGAAGAATCACTTAAAAAATTCTCCAGCCGTATCCGGATTCGGATCTTCACCAAAATCGAAGCAATTCGTCCTTGTCACACACCCAGCATGCCCACAAAATTTCATCCGGATCCATTCACAAATTTTTGAAATATCCTGCACAAAACAAACAGACAAACATGAAGAACACGTCATGCAGAGCACGATACTAAACACAATCCATAAAACGAATTTGACCTCAATAATAATTGATGGTTGAATTCAGTGACAAAATATGCAACTCCTCTTCAAATTTCAAGTGAATCGGATGAAAATTGACAATTTTAGGAATTCGCCCTGCGTTGACCTTTTCGCCTATGTGGACCTCCAAAATAATTGCGAGTTGAATTCAGTGACCTGAAATATAAATCCTCTTCAAATTTCAAGTCAATCAAATGAAATTTGAGGAATTTAAAAATAACTGCTAAGTTGTTGCCCTTTGGCTTATGTTGACCTTTTGGCTGATGTTGACCTCAAAAATAATTGGCAAATTGAATTCAGTGACCTGGAATAAAAATCCTCTTTAAATTTCAAGTGAATCGGATGAAAATTGAGGATTTTAGTAATCTCACTTGAGTTGTTGACCTTTTGCCTATGTTGACCTTTTGACCTCAAAAACAATCGGCTTCTTCCTTATGACAAACTCCACCATGTGGTGAAGTTTTGTGAAGATCGGTATAAAATTGTGACCCGCAGGTGACAAACAGACAAACAAACAAACAAACAAACAGACAGACAGAGACAAAGACAGATAGACAGAATAACAAAATCGACTGACCAATGTACTTGAAAAATCTTCGATTTTGCAAGTAACGAACAAACAAGCAGCTTTCGGTGGTGGAGGTAATAAAGCTGTGATGAATAATTCTTGAATATATGTGAATAACAATGACAAATGTAACTAACTTCATCATTAGTTCATTTATGCTTTAAAGTGTTAATTGCAATGTCTCTTTAGCACAATCCTCTATTAATTGCTGTTTCTGTTTGTTGATTTTTCAAAAGCTCTAGCCACTTGAAAAAAATGCTCCTTCCTTCACTTTGAGGATAAATATAATATTCATGACCTGAGGATCCCAATTTGATCCAATAATTTTCTGTGTTATGTTCCATACATTATTAATGGAATTGGTTCAAGTTTACAAAGCCCATTTTCTAGCTCTTCTATGAGCCTCAACTTTGTATACAAAAATATATAGATAAAAACAGCACACTTTTTTTGCTGAGGAGCATCAAACCTCTTTTTGCATACGCTGGCTTTTTAGAACCACCTCAACACTAGGACCATTAATAATCCCATACAGTTTATGTGATGCTTTTTTTACAGTCATTTGAGATTCTAAGGGCAAGCAGGATAGCCCAGAGGTATATATGCACACACGCCTCTGATTTTTCTCGCCTGGGCGATTCATCAATGTGTTGTCCATCTCTTGGATGGACGTTAAACAGGGTATCCCATCTGCTGGTTGTGGTTGGTGGATGATAAAGATCCCATGATGTCTTCCATGAGGCAAACTATTGCAGGCCCTTTGACTTATATCCAAATTCCTGCCCTGACCAACCTTGGGAAGGCAAAGGCAAACCACCAGTATAATCCTTGCCATGAAGCTGCTTTGGCAGCACTAAACCTGCCTTTGGACAGAGTACAAGAAAGAGGAAGGCTCGTATTGTGGAATGGTCTTTCTCGTAAGGTAGTGACAATGGAAAGAGCAGATGGGTTTAAATTGGAATTAGATATAACTCGCAAATATTACCCGTTGCTTCGCTGATCATAAGAGTGCTGACCATAAGAGTGCTATAGAGTGCTATCATAAGAGGGAGGAGAGAGAGAAGGGTGGAAGAGAGAGGAGAGAGAGGAGAGTGATGAGGTGGAGTGGAAAAGAAGGAGGAGGGAGGAAGAGTGAGGAGGGGTGGGGGAAGGGAAGGCAGCGTGAAGTGAGAGGAAGAGAAGACAGACGTGCGGTGAAGTGTGAATTTTTTATTCATATTCTCTCATCAAAATGATTCTAAATACTGCCCGGAGAAAAAACACCACCCGGACATGCCCAGAGATTAACACATTCTGGAGACAAACACCGTCTGGACACGTCCGGAGACGATCTCCTGTCCAGGCATAGACACTGCACAGACACATCCAGAAACAAATTCCCGTCCGAACATAAACACCGCCTGCACACGTCCAGAGACAAACTCCCATCCAGACATAAGCACCGCCCAGATGCGACCAGAGACAAACACCGCCCAGATGTGTCCAGAGACAAACACCACCCAGAGGCATCCAGAGACAAACACCACCCAGAGGCATCCAGAGACAAACACCACACAGAGGCATCCAGAGACAAACACCACACAGAGGCGTCCAGAGACAAACACCGCCCAGATGCGTCCAGAGACAAACGCCGCCCAGATGCGTCCGGAGACAAACACCGCCCATATGCGTCCAGAGACAAACACCGCCCATATGCGTCCAGAATCAAACACCGCCCATATGCGTCCAGAGACAAACACCGCCCAGACGCATCCAGAGACAAACACCGCCCAGATGCATCCCAGGACAAACACCGCTCAGATGCAACCTATGACAAACAACACCCGGATGCGTCCAGAGACAAACACCGCCCGGACGCATCCAGAGACAAACACCGCCCGGACGCGTTCCGGAAACAAACACCATCCAGACACGTCCGGAGACAAACACCGCCCAGAGGTGTCCTGAGACAAACACCGCCCAGACACATCCGGAGACAGACACCACCCGGACGCGTCCAGAGACAAGCACCGCCCGGACGCGTTCGGAGACAAACACCATCCGGACACGTCCAGAGACAAACACCGCCCAGAGGCGTCCTAAGACAAACACCGCCCAGAGGCGTCCGGAGACAAACACCGCCCAGACACGTCTGGAGACAAACACCGCCCGGATGCGTCCGGAGACAAACACCACCCGGACGCATCCGGAGGCAAACACCGCCCGGACACGTCTGGAGACAAACACCGCCAGGATGCGTCCGGAGACAAACACCACCCGGACGCATCTGGAGACAAACACCGCCCGGACACGTCTGGAGACAAACACCGCCCGGACACGTCCGGAGACAAACACCGCCCAGACCCTTCCGGAGACAAACACCGCCCGGACGCGTCCAGAGCCAAGCTGTTCAGAGACAAACCCCACCCAAACACATCCAGAGACAAACACTGCCTGGAAATAACCACCATCCAGACACATATGGAGATAACTGCAATCCAGACATAACCACCATCTGGATATGTCCGAAGATAACCACCGTCCAGATATGTCCAGTGACAAACAGACAGACAGACAAAGAGAGAGGGAGGAAGGGAGAGGGGAGGAGAGGGGGGTGGATTCCGGCAGATGTGACGTTTAGTTTAACGGAACACATATTGATGAATCACCCTGCCTGTGAAACACCAGGATGACAGTATATAGCTGGGTGAGGATTAAAACCCAGGCTAGACAGCTTAGTGAAAGTGTGCGTACCTATTGACTGTCCTGCCATGATGTTAATAAAACGTTTCAATTTGTTTATTTGTATTTATCTATGCCGAAGTGACCGCAGAACAACACGGGGCCATCACAGACGAGTGACCCCTGAATATTTTCCAAGATGATCAATATACAGTATTCAGTGACAATGCAAATATTGTAGAGTGCTCACCAAGTGGCTTAAACACTCCAGCAAAATGGATGATAAGGAACGGTTCGCTTGTCACGCGATAATCAATCATCAAACCGTCATATTAAACACACACCTCCTGGAGATTCCTGAAATATCAAATATGTCCGAACTGGACAAATTAACACTTTTCTTTTTTGCAGTCAGATCTGCTGCTAAGTTCTAGAATGGAACTTAAAGGAAATAAAGCCTCGAACGCTGGCATCTCCGGGCATTTATAGGCATTGCAATGTATCCAGCGATTCATAGCTATGATGATCAGGCATTCGTAATATGAGTGAGGAAAGCGGAAAAAAACTTTATCATTTAGAAATCGTTGTGGCTTGTTCCAAGTCAAGGCATGGTTGAACAGGCCAAAAAACGTGGTGCCTTCAGACCCCAGCGAAGTTACCCAGGATACACCTTGATACCCCATAGAGAGTGAGGTGGCCACGAATGCACCTGATATAGGATATAATTAAATATGGCCATTAATTTTCTTCAAAATGGGTGTTTTAATTAACCAAAACACCCAATTTTCATTTATGTACTTCCTTGGAGGTCCCTTAGCATGCATGCAAAGTTTCAGGCCATGAGGTTTTCAGGGTTTTGGAGTTATGGTGGACACACACACACACACACACACACACACACACACACACACACACACACACACACACACACACACACACACACACACACACACACACACACACACACACACACACACACACACTGACATTTATTCGTATAGATTAAGGTACCCACATCCGTACGAGATACCCGCTTGTAGATTACAGTGTGAGGACATTTTGAGGCATCAGTGTACCCTCGCACAAATTGAAAGGACAAATTTTTTAGATAATGGATAAATCATCATAGTATAAGATTGGAGCCTGGATTCCCAACATTATTAAGCATGTTAAGAGATTGCAGTGCCAATCAGGCTAATCTTACTATATTGTTTTCACATGATGCTTTCATCACATGAACGTTTTCATCACAAAATAAGTCATAGTGCAACGGTACTACTACTACTACTACTACCACCACCACATCTTTAATAGCCTCAATTGACCCCACCTTCTCTTGTTGGCCAGGAAGCTTCTTCGCTAAGTCTTCAGCAAATAGACTGGCTCAGACTGACCTTTGACTGAAGGTAGCAGGAATGTGTAATGTGTTCAGGGTGCTGGGATGACTCGGCTACTCCTTGTGAAGGACACCATGGGATCTTTAACATTGACCAACTAATCATAGCAGATGGAACATCTAGTTTAACGTCCATCAAAGGGACAGCACAGATATTGATGCCTTGCTCTGGATGAGAAACCTTAGGATGACAGTTTATATCTGGGTTGAGATTTAAACCAGGCTAGACAGCTCAGAGGCTCGTGTGCATTCCTCTGGATTATCCTGCACACCACAATAATAGTTGTTATATGTTATATATCAGAAGAACGGTTGTGTAAAAATGACCCTTTCGATCCTTCAAAGAACCATGTCTATTCCATCACTCACCACGGCCTGATGACAAAAAAATTCACAATTTCAAATCAACATCTGCCTCATTGTTGTGTACGCTTGACAAATGTACAAATGTGATGCACATGTTCTTCGTCCCAGCTGACATTTTAATCCATTTTTGATTCAAAAGCCTCTTGTTTTTTTCCACAGAGACATCCAAAGGATTGGGATCTCGCTGGTTGGCCATCAGAAAAAGATTTTGAACAGCATCCAGGTTATGCGAGCACAGTCCCTACCAGCGCAGAGCACCGGTGTGTAGATCTTCGCCATGATGTGACAAATGCTTCTTGGTGAAAAAGATGATGGCCATACCCCGACCGATGTACGATCGGGTAAAGTTTCCAGGTCTCATTTATTCAGTGGTTGAAAGAGTAGAAGAATGTAAAACCGGAAGGGTTGGAAGAAAACAAGCGCTCAACCCTTTCCCAAATTTATTTCCACTCTGCAAATGACGTTTATGTAATTTATGGGTTTTTTGTATATTAATGCACCTTTGTAAAATAGCCAAGTAGATAATGTAAATATATACTGCCTTTCTCTGTACCATTTGAAAATATGGATGTTAAAATACTACCTTTTGTTTGTTTTTTTCATTAACTTAAAACTGGTAGTTCAAAAATAACTAAATATTTGTTTTTTTTTTAATTCCCTGACACATCCTCTTCCTTTTCTCTCCAAATTTTTCTTTGTCTGTATGTCTGTCTAATTGTATATTACTTCATTGTCTGTCTGTCTGTCTGTGTGTGTGTTTTGTGTATGGTTTGTCAAGGTTCTTCATTGTTTGTTCAACGTTCCCTTTCAATGTGAGATTCACATATTGTGTTTTATGCATTAAGCTGCCATATATATATATATATATATATATATATATATATATATATATATATATATATATATATATATATATATATATATATATATATATATATATATATATATATATGTAGAGCTTTTGTAGTTAAAAAAAAAATGTTGTCAATGTCTAATTATTATGACTATTATTATTTTTTTTGAAAAGGTTAACATTTCCTGTTATTCATTATTCCCATTCGTGCGTTTTCCCTGTTTTATGAACATATTTGATTCATTCATTTAACCACAAACAAAGGACTGTGGTACATTTTTCACTCGGTATTTGATAACTTTGACTTTGTTTGACTTTATGCTATATCATTGCTTCCTGGTACCGTTATGACAATGTGAGGGGTTTGTTTTTGTTTTTTTGTAAAATATTTTTGTATGGAATAAAAATAAAAAAAAACATCCTGCGTACATGTAGACTTACTGCGCAGGAGTGGAAAATGACATCACTCTCACTATATTGCAGTCGTGGATTATTATTCCTTCATGAGATTGTGTAATTTATACTCACAGGTTTGCAGCAACAAGTAAACCAAGTTCACCATCAAGGAAAACCTTGCAGCAGCAGTTGGACATAATTGCGACCACTTTTCTTATCCCTGCTGAGAAAGCCTTTATAATAATCCACCTTTTTAATCTATCGCACAGACTCGGGCTCATGGAGAGCTGTCAGACAAAAATTGTGGACAACAAACGACTTGACTTTTTTAAACATCAGATAGAGGCAGCTGCTGAACTTGGGGGAAGAGATGTAATTTTTCAGAGCACTCTGGATGTCTTTGATGCCATCTTGTGACGTCACTTCTCTCTGCAGTCAATATAAATTCAGGAGAAATCTACCCCTCCCTTCCCACTCCCCTCCCACCCTTCATCACCCTGCCTCCATTATAAGCCGACCCATGAGGTTGAATCACAAGACAGGATTTCACTTACACCTCAATAGGAATTGGGGATACTTTGACATTTTAAAATTAATTTTTGTACCTTATAATTTATTTTTATTATTGTTATTATTATTATTATTATTATTATTATTATTATTTGTACCTTATAATTGCAAAGAGTTTTTGGATTGTTTATTTTTCCTGTCCAGACAGTCACGTTACATTGCACGCCGTCAAATTTACTTTCAGCTCCTTTTTTTCCGTTCAGCCGAAACAAAAGTGGTCATTTCTCAAAGTGTTCACAATAAGGGATGATGTCGAGTGTTTCCATTGGGCGGCATTTCCGGTGCCATTCCATAACGGGTTTGGTGTTGGTCTCATTTATAACCACTCTGGAAGAACCTGTCCTTACATTAATTCCACCTGAATAACGGATGCGATGACGAACTGAATGATGACCATTGCGTATCGTATCGTGCCACTCCTCCACAGGAAGTGGTCAAGGAGTGGCATTGTCATCACACAACAACGATATTGTCACACAATGCTAAAAAACGATTTGCCTTACAAGGAACTTCAACATTGGAGGCCATTTGGCTCATCAAAGCCAGTGCAATGTTTGCCAACACATGGTTCTGTGTCAAGATTGTTATAATATTGACAATGGTTGCCAACATGCTCTATCATTATTAAATGCAGAGCATCAAGCAAGCAACACATACCATTTTAAGTCTTTAGTACGACTCAACTGGGGTTCGAGCTATCAACCTCCCAGACTCAGAGCAGATTCTTCAGAGTCGATGCATGTGTATAATCAAGTATACACACAAAAAAATGTCAAGAAAACATGTTTTGTATGTCTGCCATTAACTGTTTAACGATGTGCATTTACGTAGTTCATAAAAATTTGTCAAATTCTAGGGGATATAAAAAAAGAACAAAACTCGTTATCAGATTTGTATTTTAAATATTAATCTCAGGTTATTTTTGTTTGTTTGTTTCGCGATGGGTAAAATTAAAGGCCCGGTCACACCTTGACGTTTTAGCCAGCGATGGCAACGTGTTAAAATTTATGTAAAACGCTGGCTTACGTTGAACTTTTGATGTTTTTTTTTAAAGATTCGGACGTATTCATAGCGACTTGGTCTTATGTATAACGCATTGGTAACTACACAGAACGTTTCGTTGTGTTATAGATAACTTATACCAACGAATGCTGAACCTGTTGTCGGCCTACACAACCGATGCCCAACGATAGTCTAACTCAGGCATAGCGCGTTGCACGCATCGCCGACGATGTCGTGGCGTAGCCTATTAAAAGGCTGACGCACAACGATTCGAATCATAACTGCCGTAGAAATGGAAGGGTCAAAATTGCGGTCACACCTTGGCGATCTTGCCAGCGTATGCCGACCTAAGAAAAATGTGTCTAAAACGTTGGGGCACGTCAAATACGGTATGGGTAAGTTTGGTATGCGCGAGTAGAACGCTAAATACGCTATCATACGTCGTAGTAAGTAGAGTACGTCAAGAAATTTTGAACATGTTCAAAATTTTACGACGTTCTCGGCGTATGACACACGTTCGCATGCGATGGGGATAAGTTTTACACACGATATGTGGACGCTTACACACGTCCACAAACGCTACTTATAAGCTACTCATAAGTCGAAACACGTCGCGGTAATGTCTTTTTTTACGCGAAACTTATTTCTAACTTATGTTTGACGTGCTTTGAACCAATTCCTCACGTAGTCCCAACACACATCGATGTATGTAGACGTATTCCAATGACGTCTTCCGGTCGACAAAAAAAAAAAAAAATGAACGTGTTTCTAGGTTACAACTGCCATATAAAGACGTGTTCCCAGCGGTTTTGGGAATTGGTATATAAAAATGCTGCTCATAAAAGGGGAACCCAACAGTGTTTTCGAGTCCTTTTTGAGTCGATGTCCATGTCAGCAGTAACAGTATCAGTATCAGTATTTCTATTAGTATTAGTATTAGTAGTAGTTTGTTCATGTTGGCAGTAGTAGGTGGGTGTGAGGGGGAGGGTGTGGGTTATGATGGATCGTCCTTGCGTCCGCGTGTCCACGGGTAGGTTCATAAGCTGCCACTCAACGATTTAAATGGCTGCATCTCCATGATTGAAAGTAGACGCTTGCGCTCAACAATTGGATTTTTTTACACTCAACGACTTAAACGGTACCACTCAGCCATTTTCATTGTTTACAATGAACGATTTAAATTGCTGTCACTCGCCTTTGTTTTTTTTTTTTTGTTTTTTTTTGACGCTGGGGTTTGGAAATTTGAAACGTTTCTTCTGAACGTGTTAAAACGCTCAAACTCGACTATTTTAAATAGACGCTGCCGATGGACAATTGGAATCATAGCCAAGCTAGACATCGAAGTGTGATCATCCTCGTCATGCCGAAGAAAAGTTTGAAGAATGCTGCAAATAAGTGTCCTGGCCGTGGCCGTGGACGCTGACACAAGGACGATCCATTATACCGACGTCTTTCAGCCTATGAGTAACTTAAAAGTAACGTCTGTCGACGTGTGGCAATGATCGCGTAACGTGCAAACAACACGTTAATCATAGGTAGGAAATAAGTTTCGGGTACTCTAAACACTACCTCGGCGTGTCTCAACTTATGATTAACTTACAAGTAGCATGTGTTGACGTCTGTCAACGATCGCAGACCGTGCCTACAACTTGTGGCCAGCGTAGCGGAACGTGTGAGTCATACGCCGGCATACGTCGTGAAATTTCAAGCATGAAAAAATTTGAGGACAACCGAAAAGTACAACGTTTAAAGCCAACGTACAACGACGTATGGCAACGTACTACGACGTATGCCAGCGTGCTCTCAATGTTATCAAAACTTACCCATAACGTATTCAACGTGTGCCAGCGTTTTAGAAAAAAAATTCAAAAATCGGCATACGTTGGCTAAAACGTCAAGGTGTGACCGGGCCTTTACGGTGCTGTTTCCACTCTGCACTTTTATTGTTTCAATTCTAAAATTGTTTTAGTATTAAATACTACATCTTGATATTACAATTGTTAAGATATAAAGATCATATAATTTTGAAAACTCCTTCCTCTTGCAGTATGTCTCACCTGGTCCCTCTCCCTTCCTTTACCTTTTGCTTAGCTCCCAACCTCGTAATTTTTATTCTTCCATATCCTACCCCCCTCCCCCACCCTGCCTTTGCTCAATCTATTCCTTTTCCCAAACTTATCACTTGTACAGTGTACACCCAATCCCTACGGGAACGACAGGAAGGGTCATGTTGTTATCCTCTCCGGGGTATATCGATTACAGGAGATCCTGTCTCGGGTCCATTCTTCTGTGGTGGACACGATAAGCCTAGAATGCCTCAAAGAAGTCGGGATTCCTCCATATTTTTCAGTTTAGTGTTAAACATCAGTAGCAACTGTTTAAAAAGGTAATCATCCATTTTTGTGGTTTATAAGATTTTTTACTTCTGGTAGGCCTCTTCTTCTTCTTCGTCATCTAGTTCATGGGGCTTGCCCCACAAAATTCCATGACAAGCTATTTATACATGTTAATACGGCATTTGCCCAAGGAGTAAAAAAAAAAAAACCCTTGGGGGGGGGTCGATATTATTAGTGTTAATATTGTTTTGTAATAACTTCAATATTGTTGTGGACCTGGAGTCGCGGGGGTACGAGGGTGGGAATATCCCAGGACTCACCAGGATTCGAGACCGTCACACACGAATAACTTGATGTTGCAGCGGGTCTCGCTAATCAACCACGAATGCCAATAACTTAACAATGTGATTCAGGGTCCTCCGTCTAACAACCGTTCACAGAAGAACACGATCTCCTTGCCGGGGAATCACACCCTCAGCAATTGTGCTGTTGTTATCTTTATTGAATCTTGATTAATGCAGCCTAGCTTTCTCCTAGCACAATGCCAGACTGATATGAGAGCCAATTCGTTGAGGAATTATAATCTCCCGGCTAATCTACATACGGACATTGCTGGACCAATGGAAGTTAAGGACAATCACAGGCAGATTGGAAATATAACAGGAATAATTTATTTACAATGAGCGATGAGGGGTACGGGAAGGAGGGAGGGAAATCAAGAGCTTTAATGACGTCAAAGGGCAACCAGAGCAGGAAAAGGGGAAATGCAATGAAAACAGCAATCAAGATGTGTGTTTACAAAATGGAAAGAGAATGTACAAGTTGTAGACTTAGCTTAACCTATACCTTACCTACCAGATAACAAAGCAGGGTACCCATCTGACCAAACACACATGGGGAGGCAAATTGGGAAGGGCAAGGCGGCCTCAGCCAACCGGTATATACATCACCGTCACCCTCCGCAGCTTGATTCCACTCTCCGGAATGGCCCCAACACTGCTCTCCATAACCAAGGGTCCACAATCGCCGGCGAGAGCCCAAAGCAAAGCGTCCAGGATCAGGGAAGAAGCAAGGGCAATGCAGAGTGTCCGGGACCAGGGCAGAAACGAGTGTGATGACCAGGGCAGAGAGAGAGGGCTCGAACCGACAGAGTTCGAATGCATGCCACGACCAGGACCGAGAGAGCTCGAGGCGAGAGAGAGAGAGAACCAGGCGCTGAGCACAGCTTTATATCCTCTTGGGCAGGCGGGGCCGATAAGCCACACATTAGATCTTCTGAAGTGGCCTGGGACCAGCTATTGGGCCACGTCAGATCCTACGAGCCGGTCTCAGGCCAGCCATTGGAGGGCTCCCCCGCAGCCCCGCCCATTCTGCTGCCTGGACGGATATTCACTCTGGTCCTTCCAGCTGTCGTCATGAGCAGAGCTCCGCACTTAACAATGGCAATCGCCCCTTCTACCCCCCCATGCTCCCAGGACGAACTCCAAACATCCAACAATGCCCATGACACAAAGCTAAGGAATGGGGCAATAATTTCAGGGAGACTGGGTCGTGTCCCGGTCCATTTACCAGTCATTTTGGGTGGAGGGAAATGAACGGAGGTTTGGGGAACGAAATACAGTACAGGGTTTGACTGCAATAAATTACATTACAGGGTAGACGTCCATATATATGAACAGACAAAGAAGGACTTTAAACAATAAATGGGAATTTGAGAATTTGGCGTGTGTTCCACACTGCTGGTGTTAGTCGCACACGTTGAATGCCATGGCAGTAAAAGACGCACGCTCTATGTGATGACGACGGTCACAGCACACGTCATCACGTGCTGATGGCTGTATTATCCCAGCACATTGACAGGGGGTGCTAACTTCCCAACCCAACGCATTTATTCACATAATAACCCCTATAATTCTTTACGTTCATTACGGCAAGAGCTATTCCAAAGAGTCTACGTGCTGTGTGCATTTTAATCTCACCATGTGTTTTATAAAATCACAACAATGTGATGATATTATCATGAGTATTGTTAGTATTTTTATTAGAAGCGGCCTTGGAAAACGCCATGTTTAGCTGTCCTGTAACCTCAGCAAGGACTTCACCCAAGGCAGAAAACCCCCTTGGGGAGGGGGGCAAATGAAGTCGCTACATCCTCTATCGTGTGACCCTTAGTCCTTCTGTCAAGTTTGGGTGACAACGGATAAGTAATGACCGAATGTATCGCAGTCAAAAAACCATCAGACAGACTGACACCAAATTGTGTGTTTCAGTGTGATTACTTTTCTATGTCCCTCCCCCCACTCCCCACCAATACGAATTACAATTCTGGTTCACCATTTTTTGTTTGAATTTATCTTGAAAAGATTTTGCAGATGGATGAACAAAACAGATTATTGGTCAACATTTGGCCTGAATGACAGCACAAAATGACATGAACTTCACAAGATGGGAAATTGCATCTAGTGACATTTGGTACCATTCCTACTGAATGTATGAACTTATTGAAGTCAAAGGGGATAGACTAGTAGTCCGGCAGATATGTGAAAAAAAATGTTCCTTTAGTGATGCAAGCATGAAATTTGGCACACTGATAGGGCAGTATCTTACAAAGATTTTTGGATATAGGGACATTCCAGATTCTTCCCAGAGCCAAAATGGCGGCCATTTTACAAAATAGCCGATTTTGTGTTGTACAAGGAGGATACATGTGGATACAACTATATTTAAGAAGCATACCAGTGGTTTTATTTAACTAAATATAGATTCTAGCAAATAAGAAATAGCAAATAAAGGTGACAAAGCGTAAATAAACCATTTATCTGGTCATTTTTTGGTGCATTTTTGCACTTTTGGACGGTTTTCTACAACAAACTCTTCAAAAAACTGTTATCAAGCACCATGGAATGACTTGTTCATTTAACACTCTTGAAATCAGAGGAAGTGCTTCTGTTTGATCCTAACATCAACTTACAGAGTCAAAATTATACAGTGGAACCTCTTGATCCAGGTAACAGAGTCTACTATGATGCATGGATACATGTGTACATGTTACATAATTATCATCTGTGATCTCTCTTGTCCCAGTTCTACTCTCTTGTACACTCCCCACCACAGTGACATAGAGCTGTGCACTGGAGTGCAGACTTGACACACTTGCACTGTCCTCTGCATCCCTTTTTGCAGCCACACCTTAGTAGTTGCCGACATGCCTCAGTTGCCTCTGGGAGGGTTGTCCAGTCCCAGCCATTATCGGTGTGAACCCACCCCCAGTCACTGGGCGATGGGAGCTCTGGTGTGGACACCATCATCTGGCCCCAACAGTAGCCGGCTTGGTAGGTAGCTCTCTTGATGTGCTGTTTCAGGGCTTCACGAGTTGGTGGGAGAGCATCTATTGATCTGCCATTCTGGGTGAACAGATGCTTGCGACACTCATTGACATGTTCCTGGTGACTGGTGTGATCATACAGCACAACAACAAAACGCTCCAGTGCATCCATGTGGTCATCTACGGCTGAAGGAGTTGGCGTGGCAGCCAAGGCACAGAATGCTGCAGTGACATCAGTGACCTCATCACAGGCTTTCCAGGTTTCCCATGCTTTTTTCTTCCCCCTGCCTCCGAAGCTTGAAACGGTGTCGCATCCAGTGAGGGCATGGAAGAATGGCAAACCTCGACACTTGTTAGGTCCCAGTGCCACAGACATCTCGTGAGCTGCCAAGAACCTGAAGTTCTTTCCTGTGCCAAAAGCAACCCAGAGCTCAATGTCCAGACGTCCAGCTGCTGTCACCGCAAGGACCACGACATCAGTGTCTACTGTACGGATCGACACTTTGCTGTATCCCTGCTTCACAGCGTCTTCAGCATGGAGTAGCATTCTTGTGTCAGCCTCTTCATGGCTACAGGGGGCAAGACCAGCAACATCTCGGGCAGGCTTGTGCTCCTCCATGTCCGGAAAATATGTCATGATCCGGTGCTTGAGTTTGGTCGAGTGAACACGTCCAGTCAAGACTGTTCCAAGCTGTTTCAGCCGGTTGTTGTACAGACTTGTTAGGTCTGCCAGCTTGAACACTGGTGCCACAAGAGCGTCCATGCGGGCATCATCGATGTAGGACACCAGTTCTCCGAGAGCTATGCCATGATTGATATCATCCTGGTCATCCAAGGTTCTCTTTGTGTCCCTTGCTTTGTTATAGAGGGAAACCAGACACTTCACATGGTACAGGGCATCTTGTGCCATCATATCTCCATCACTCAGTTTAGCAATAAGTGGCTTGTCTTCTAGTTTCAGAGCACATTTCCTGACTCGTCTGTCCAGGTCAAAGGTAGAAGCTTTGCGCAAAGACTCGTTACCTGCTGGCTTGTCACAAAAGAAACACGTTTCGAGCAGTGACTGTGCGGTCCACACTCTGACAGGTATACTTTCATGTCACGCCTTTGGTATCCCCACTGGTTGTTTTCCTCTTCTCTGCCCGAATCAATTGAGTTTTATTGTATTGTAGTCTGCACGAATCATGCCACTTAGCCCTGTGGTGCTGGAAGGTGGACTCAATACCCTCACCATCGTCCAAGCGGGACATGTCGAGAGATTTTGGCAAGCAGTCAATCTCACTGAACCTGAGGAGGTTGTCTGCCAGAGTCTGGTATCCAGACCCTCCTGTGCTTCGCTTGGAGTCAGCTGGACAATGAAGAGGCTCAGTGGTGTCCATCTGACACAGCACACATAGTTTCCAGTCTGTCTGGTTAATTGA
This sequence comes from Eptatretus burgeri, assembly GCF_056783735.1. Classification (NCBI taxonomy): domain Eukaryota; kingdom Metazoa; phylum Chordata; class Myxini; order Myxiniformes; family Myxinidae; genus Eptatretus; species Eptatretus burgeri. The sequence continues at coordinate 74,459,991 of NC_140969.1, forward strand.
TGTAACAGATGTACTTGGCCCTCGCTGCTGGGGGTCTAATAGTTTGAAATGCTTGGCCATTGTCTTGAACCACCACCAATCAGTCACTGTAAAATTGGGAAGAACCACCACCAAGCAGGGGATTAGTCTTTGGGTACACTACAGTGGAGTTATCACCTGAAAACAGAATAGCAGAGTTAAAATGTCTTCAAATCCGAACCCCAGCCCAGAGGAGATGCATATATACACAATGGCGATCTTGGGTGATTGTCACTCGATGTCCCCAATAGGCCACCATACATTATTTCTTTGCGCTGGACAGGACCATGTTAAACCCAAATCAATATGAACACACCATTGTAGTTTGAACATTTCTATTATGCAATCATGAAAATTAATACAGTGAGGACATCAATATCGATTTCGCAAATTTATGCATTTAATCGCGACATTGCCAGCTACCAGTATGTAATTAATAATGGAAATATTCATGGAGTCTAAGTTCCTTTCACCAAATTTGATTTTTGATCTATTTATATTTCCAGAAACAATATTCAGGTAACATTCACATGCATGATCATATTGCAGAGCTCTTGTTCCAGCCATGCATTATTGCGATGGTAAACTGTTATCTGTGTCCCTCATAGACCACCGTAGATGCATTTTTTAGTCAAATATGAAGTAGATAATGAAGCATGTGCATACTAGTTGATAATAATCATATTATACTCACTACATTGTGTTTTGCACCAAGCACATATGACTTTGCTGACCTTGTAGGCAGAATTTGTTATTCGTGGCAGCCATTTTGTAAAATGGCCACCATTTTGACCCTCGGGGTAATCTGGAATGTCCCTATATCCAAAATGTTTCCTAAGGGTATGCTATAACTGTGTACCAAATTTCATGCTTGTATCATCAAAGGCACAAAACTACCAGAATATTTCACATATCTGCCGGACTATAGGAGACTAGGAGTGGATGCTGATGGGACGGTCAAACACCTGCCACAGGTACTCATTCAGATTAATATTCTGGGATGTCATCACAAGTCCAGATGTGCAATATCTATGACATGTTTCTCAACCCAGACGAGTGTAACAACTCTGATGGAGAGCGTAATTCTCATCCTGGACTAAACATGCAATTACCTGAATACCTAAGTAGCACATATGTGGAAGCCTGATGAGCCATTATTTTTAAATACACTTTCTATATACACTTTATACAAAATACTCTTCAGACATCCTGTCCTGGCTTGACAAACCCCCTGCTAGCTTGATATATATATATATATATATATATATATATATATATATATATATATATATATATATATATATATATATATATATATATATATATATATATATATAGTTCCTATTATAACAACATTGACTGTTATTAATGCAGCTTAGTTTGAGTGAGAAGAAACCAAGATTATCATTTAAAAAAATTTCATTCACATTGATCGTAATCATCAAATACTTGTGATCACAGCAATTCAAAGTAAACTATATATGAACAGCTACTATGAAGTGTTGTTATTGTTGTTGTTGTTGTTGTTGTTGGTGGTGTTGTTGTTATCCCCCGCCAACCAACGAAGTTGGCGGGGGATATAGAAATGGGTTCCGTCCGTCCGTCACATTTAGTTTCCGGAGCTTAACTACAAATCCCCTCAAGATATATTTACGAAATTTGGTACACATATCAAGCAAGTGGTGAACTGGTGCCTTTTGATATTTAGAGATTTCCCCCAAAAAAATTTCTGTCACTTTCCATGGAAACAACTTGGGTATTAAGAAATAATTGAGGTTAACCTTTGTTTCCAGAGCATATTTGCAAAACTATTAACTATTTCTTTATGAAATTTGGTACACACATCAAGAACTAGAGGGAGGGGGGGCACTCGGTAGAGTGCAAAACCTCCACCGCCAATACTGCTGGGTCAATTAAGTGAACCTGATATCCTATTCATTGTAGGTCAAAACGGATCAGACTCTACTGAACCAAGATTGAATAAACTAAACTAGATCGAAGCGCATGCAGAAATGCCCAAAAAGTAAAATCGACATTTTTTTGAAAAAAAAGGTGCAAAATTTCTGAGTTTTTTTTCTCTAACAATTTTTTTTTGGGGGGGTGGAAATCTCTTAAAACATGTGGAAATGCAAAAAAAAAAAAATTCAAATATTTTTCAAATAAAATCAAAATTTTTTTGAAAAAAAGTTGCAAATTTTTTTTTCCTCTAACAATTCTTTTGTGGGGGTTGGAAATTACTTAAAACGTGTAGAAATGCAAAAAAAAAATTCTCTAAGAATTTTTTTGGGGGGGGGGGTTACAATTTTTTGGGGGGGTTGGAAATCACTTAAAACATGTAGAAATGCAAAAAATTTATATTTCTCGAACAATTTTTTTTGGGGGGGTGGGGGGACCAAGTCCAAAATTTAATGGACCATACCTAACCCCCCCCCCCACCAAGTTTCGTTGAAATCCGTCGAGGAGTTTTTTTCCGTAATACTGTTCACAAACAAACAAATACACAAACAAACAAACAGAAAGGGGTGAAAACAGTCACCTACATCCATCTTCGAAGATGGCGGAGGTTAACGAGAGGGGGAGCACTCAGGAGAGTGCAAAACCTCCGCCGCCAATACTGCTGGGTCACTCAAGTGAACCTTATATCTTATTCATTAAATATGTCAACAGTGATGGCAGAGTTATAGTTCATTTCTACAACATTTTTTTTGGGGGGGAGGGAGGGTTGGAAATCACTTAAAACATGTAGAAATGCAAAAAAAAGAAATCGAAATTTTGTTGAAAAAAAAGTTGCAAAAATTTTTTTTTTCTCTAACAATTTTTTTTGACGGGGGGGGCGGGGAGGTTGGAAATCACTTAAAATATGTAGAAATGCAAAAAAAATATTTTTTTTCTCTAAATCTTTCGGAGGGGGTTGGAAATCACTTAAAACATGTAGAAATGCAAAAAAAAATTTAAAAATTTTCTCTAAAAATTTTTTTGGGGGGGTAAAAAAAAATTGGGGGGTTGGAAATCACTTAAAACATGAAGAAATGCAAAAAAATAAAAAAATTCTCCAATTTCTTTTGGGGGGTAACAATTTTTTTGGGGGGGGGGGTTGGAAATCACTTAAAACGTAGAAATGCAAAAAAAATTCTCTATTTTTTGGGGGGTAACAATTTTTTTTTGGGGGGGGGGGTTGGAAATCACTTAAAACATGTAGAAATGCAAAAAAAAAAAATTTCTACACAATTTTTTTTTGGAGGGGGGGTAACAATTGTTTTCGGGGGTTGGAAATCACTTAAAACATGTAGAAATGCAAAAAAAAAACTTTTTTTTTCTCTAACAATTTTTTTTGGGGGGGGGACCAAGTCCAAAATTTAAAGGCATGATCCTTGGACCATACCTAACCCCCCCCCCCCACCAAGTTTCGTCGAAATCCGTCTAGGAGTATTTCCGTAATACGGTTCACAAACAAACAAACAAACACACAAACAAACAAACAAACAGAAAGGGGTGAAAACAGTAACCTCCATCCATCTTCGAAGATGGCGAAGGTTAACGAGAGGGGGAGCACTCGGGAGAGTGCAAAACCTCCGTCGCCAATACTGCTGGGTCACTCAAGTGAACCTTATATCTTATTCATTTTTTTTTTTTTTTTTTTTTTTTTTTTTTGTATACCTTGGTCGAGGCTCGTATGAGAGCTAACACACAACTCACAGCAAGGAGGCATGAGACAAGAGGGGCGGGAGTGGAAGGGACAAAACATTTGGGAACAGACACAGGTGAACTGTGGAAGGGAGAGGGATGGGGATGGGACGGGGAACATGGCGAGGGGAAGATGGACATTAAAGGGACTTTCAGGAAGGAAAGCAGGAGAATTGAAGAAAGTGGGCTTGCGTGATTATCGGGGTAGAAAAGATCGAGGATTTGGATGGGGGGAAGATAAGAGGTGGTGGTGAACAGCTGTTTTGAAAGCCTGAAGGGAAGAATGGGAAAGAATAGAGTGAGGAAGTTTATTCCAAAGGCGGGAAAAAAGAGGAATGAAAGAGTGAAGATGAGCAGTGATTCGTGATTTTGGTAGTTTTACCAGAAGGGGGTTGTTGGCGGACCTTGAGCGCCCTGTGGAAATGTGGTTGGGACAAATCGCAGAGAGAGCAGGGGGGGCAAGGCTGGAGAGGAGTCGGTAGAAGACAGAAAGACCACCGACCAACCTGCGGTGATTGAGTGAGAGGCCCAAAGACTCAGCTTCATTGCGGGAGATGCCAATGATCTTAAAAGCCCTGGTTTCGACAGCGTGAAGTCGAGAAAGGTGGGAGGCAGGAGCACCAGCCCAGAGGGGAGAGCAGTACTCCATCAGGCTACGGACAAAAGCTTTGTAAGTGGTCAGGAGCTCAAGAGGGCCGAGGAAGGACTTTGCACGACGGAGGATTCCCAGTCGGCGACTGGCTTTTGAGGCAAGGTTGGAAATGTGACTTTCCCAGGAAAGGTCATGGCAGATAGTGAGACCCAGAAGCTTGAAAGAAAAGACTTCTTCCAGAGGATTGTTGAGAAAGTGGATGGGGGGGTTTTTTAAACGGTCCTTTCGAAGAGACATAGTGAGAGTGTGAGATTTGTCTGGATTGAAAGACATGTTCCACGTGTTGGACCAGTTTGTGATTTTATCCAGATCTGCAGTGAGCGAAGAAGCTGCTGCTTGCCGGTCTGAGGGATGACAGATGGTACGGCAGAGGGTTGAGTCATCGGCAAAGAGAAATAGAGGATTTTCCAGAGAGTCCGAGAGATCATTGATGAAAACCAGAAAAGAACAGGGCCCAGAACGCTACCTTGAGGAACTCCAGCCTGCACAGGAAGAGGGGATGAAAGAACTCCATTTAGGGCCACACGTTGACTGCGACAGGAGAGGAAGTCTGCGAGCCATGAGTGGAGATGGCCTTGAATACCATGGGCAGAGAGTTTGGTGAGTAGGGCAGGGTGCCAGACTGTGTCAAAAGCACGTGATATGTCCAGGGATACGGCTCGGATTTCCTGTCTGGCATTGAGGACCTCCATCCATTGATGGGAGAGCAGTAGCAGCATATCTAGGGTAGAGTGACCTGGTCTGAAACCAAATTGATGATTGGAAATCAAGCCATTGGAGAAGAGGAAGGATTTCATGTCTGAAGCGATGATGGATTCCATAACCTTGCTGATGATTGGGAGAAGGCTGATTGGTCTATAGTTACAGGGATCTGTTTTTGCACCTTTTTTATGCAGGGCAGTGATGTTAGCAGATTTCCAAGCAGATGGCAGATGACCTTGGGAAAATGAGAGGGTGAATAGAACAGAGAGAGGGTGAGCAAGAGCAGAAGAGCAGGCTTTGAGGACACGTGGGCTGATGCCGTCTGGACCGGTTGCAGAATCTGACTCGAGGTTTGAAAGCAAGCTCTCCACCTTGTCAGGAGAAAAGGATACAGAGTCCAGGGACAGTTGGGTGCGACTGGGTAAAGTGGGTAGAGATAGTGATGGGTTTGGGACACAAGATTTAGCTGCAAACACCGAGTTTAGACATTCAGCTTTATCACGTGTGGAATCAGCAGTGCGGCCATTTGAGGTAAGGGAGGGGATGGAGGGGGAACATACACCAGAAACAGATTTGATTAAACGCCACCAGGATTTTGAGGAGGGAGAGAGGTTTGAGAGTTCAGACTTGAGATGAGAAAGATGTTGTTTTCTGGCTCTCCTGAGGGTAGCTACACACTTGTTCCGAGCTTTGTGGAAAGAACTGAGATTGCCCTCAGTTGGGTTTGCTTTCCATGAGGCAAAGGCAAGTTGTTTCAGGACAACTGCCTCGCCACAAGCTTCAGTAAACCAAGGGCGGGAGGAAGGATAAGACAACTGAACACGAGAGGGGATAAATCTGTGCATGAGGGAGAGCAAGTTTCTTTGAAAGAATTCCCAGGATGAGTTGATGTTTGAGAAAGTAGTGATAGGAGACCAGTCTGTAAGTTTGATGGCTGCTCGGAGACCCTGCCAGTCGGCTTGAGTGAAATGCCAGACTCGACGGCGGTGAGGTGGTTCTCTGATAACAGCCAGAGAGATGTCCACTTTGACAAGGACGTGGTCAGAAGACCCAATTGGAGCGAAGGAAGAGCAGCAGATATTGGTCAGGGAAATTTGTCAAAATCAGATCCAGAAGAGATGGAGTACCATTGGTTGAGATCCGGGTCGGGAAGTTGACCGATTGAGTCAGTCCCAATGAGTCACAGAAAGCTTTTTGTTGATGTCCCATGGCAGGTGAGAGAGGCACCACACCTAGCCAACTGGCGTGATGACAATTGAAGTCGCCACATAAGAGGAAGAGAGAGTTTGGATGAGAAGATAGAAGATGGTCCATGTTTTCGGAGAGTGAGGTGTAGATGGAGTCATCACTGTTCGGTGGACGGTACAGTACACATATAAACATGAGGTGGGAGTGGAGGGGAAGCCGAAGCCAGAGGTATTCCTGGGGGTGTGGGGGAGTGAGAGAGCAGTGCAGGGAGAGTGAGGAATAGAGTCTTTGATGAAGAGAGCAACACCTCCACCAGGACGAGGCTCAGGTCTGTCATACCGTAAGAGGGAGTAACCAGGGAGAGATACTTGGGAGTCAGACACGTCTTGGGAGAGGAAAGTTTCTGTTAGGCAGATAATGTCTGGTTTGTCAGTGGCAACCTGCATGGAAAGATCTGAAAGGTTTGAGCGAAGGCCCTGGATATTTGAGGTCCACACTTTTAATGAAGAGGTAGGGGAGGAGGCTTTTGGTGCAGGAGGTGGAGGGGGCGGGGAGGGCCGGACGAGGGACGAGGGGGGGGGGAGGTAAGGAGGGGTGGTGAAGGAGTGTGGGGTATTGCAGAATAGGGAGGGGGGGGGGCCGAATGAGGAGGAGAAAAGGCTCTGTGGTGCTGTGAGAGAGGGGGACAAGAGACAAGGAAGATGGCAGTTGAGGATTTGAGGAGGTGGAGTGAAGAGATGGAGATGAGAGGGCAGTGGAGGGAGGCAGGTTGGTGGATGAGAGGGGGGGCAACTTAGAGAAGGAAGAGTGAGGGGGATGAAAGGTGGGAGAAAGGTGAGGGGGAATTTTTGAAAGAGGTGAGAGGGAGGCTTGGAGGGAGAAGAGTGGGATGGTTGCTTTGAGAGTGAGAGTGAGGGTGAGGGGGGTGAGTTGGCACTGAAGTTGGAAAAAAGAATGGTTGATGGAAAGCGAGCATCCATGGCAAACTGTGGTTTTTAAAAGTTTTAGGTCAGATATACGATTTAACACAATTCTTGATGGATGCAATGAAGGCGAATTCAGAGCATGGAGAGAAGAAGCGCTGTAATAGTTGGATTTTTTAGGCAAGGAATGAAGGAGAGGTCGAAATGAGAGCAGTCTGTTAAAATAGCAGAAGAGTAGTGCATTGTGAAACAGTAAAGAGTACCACATGTGTGAGAGAGGAAGATGAAGCATTATAAGATCGTTTTTGTTGTTCATATTAATGTATGAGAGAGTTCAACAGATTAGGTCATGGAAGTGTAAAAAAAAAAAAAGAAATCGAGGAAGACGAGGAGGAAGTTAAGAGGAAGAAGTAGCAGAATCGGGAGAAGGTTGTTGTTGTTGTTGTTGGGTTTTTTTTTTTTTTTTTTTTTTTTTTTGAGATAAGAAAGAGATTAGTTGGGAGAATGGGGGATATTTGGAAAGTGGGGAGGATGAAAATTGAAGGTAATGGGGAGGATAGAAATTGAAGGTAATGGGGAGAAAAAACAAACAAACAAAAAAAAAAAACGATCGAACACCAAGTGGAACCGGTAGGCCTCAAGCCTAGGACTAGGCCTCAAACACCAGGTGAGAACGTCGACATAAATACTCACAAAATAGCACGATTTTTGAAACAAAACCGAACTAGGAACACACATTAACATGTAGGTGAGAAAATTAAACAGTTAAAACGGGACAAATAACAACCGGAACTTAACTTTGAGAATGTCAGCAGGGAGCCCCGAAGGAGACCTCTTGCCGCTCAAAACCGGAACCGGAAGTCATCAATTATTAAATATGTCATCATTAAATATGATGTCAACAGTGCTGGCAGAGTTATAGTTCTTTTCTCCATTTTTTTTTTGGGGGGGAGGGGGGAGAGTTGGAAATCACTTAAAACATGTAGAAATGCAAAAAAAAACAAATTGAAATTTTGTTGAAAAAAAAGTTGCAAATTTTTTTTTTCTCTAACAATTTTTTTTTTGGGGGGGGTTGGAAATCACTTAAAATACGTAGAAATGCAAAAAAAAATTTTTTTGGTCTAAATTTTTCGGGGGGTGGAAATCACTTAAAACATGAAGAAATGCAAAAAAAAAAATTTTTTTCTCCAAAAATTTTTTTGGGGGGTAACAATTTTTTTTGGGGGGGTGTAAATCACTTAAAACATGTAGAAATGCAAAAAAAAAAATTCTCTAACAATTTTTTTTGGAGGGGGGGGTAACAATTGTTTTGGGGGGGGTTGGAAATCACTTAAAACATGTAGAAATGCAAAAAAAACTTTTTTTTCTCGAACAATTTTTTTTTTTGGGGGGGGAACAAGTCCAAAATTTAATGGCATGATCCTTGGACCATACCTAACCCCCCTCCCCCCCACCAAGTTTCATCGAAATCCGTCAAGGAGTATTTCCGTAATACTGTTCACAAACAAACAAACAAACAGAAAGGGGTGAAAACAGTAACCTCCGTCCATCTTCGAAGATGGCGGAGGTTAATAAATTGAACTGGTGCCTTTTGCTACTTGTCCTCATTTACTATGGCGGGGGATATCGAAGACTTTGTCTTCAACGGATGCTAGTTGTTGTTGAAGTGTTCCTAGCTAATCCATCACATTGACCAATCAAGTGTAATTGATGATTCAGTGTTAGGTTTTCCTCGTCATTAACATCATGGGTTTCTCGTTGCACATCCATCAAGCTAGAAAAACATTTTTCTTACTGCAGAATACAGATCAATCAGGATTATCAGTTTGCTTTAAACAAAATGACTAAGATTTCAGGAGATCACCTTAGAATTGTGTTTCTGAATAAAGAAGGAAAAACAGAGTAAAATGACATGCATCACTCAGTTTTCAAAGTGTGTTATCTGAAGCACAATCAACAGGTACAGGAAAACACCAGTAATCGACAAAGCCAGGAATGGAAGATCCAAAAAGCTGTCTAAGCAGGATAAGCAACACTTGAATATAATACCCTAAGGAATGCAAAGAAGACGAGCATTGAATTGCCAACGGAACTTGCAGAAGGCTCAGGTGTCATCCATCCATCAACAGTAGGTTGATCACCTTTGAAGCCAGGACTTAAAGGATTTGTTTTCGTAAGAAAACCTTTGTTAAGAAAGGTGAGCAAGACTAAATGGCGAGAATATGTGGAAGAATGCAGAAATTGGACCATGGAACAATCATCAAAGGTTCTTTGGATAGATGAGTCAAAGATTCAGTTATTTAGATTTAATCGGACAGTATGTGAGATGACAAAAAAACTGAAACCTTGAAAGAGCCTTACTTGATGCCAACAATTAAACATGGAGGACGTTCAGTTCAACATTGAGGGTCCATATCCTCAAGTGGTGTTGGAAAATTGATGGGATGTTGACTGCAGCAAGGCCCAAACAAATTTTAATGCACCGTGCTATCCCCAGTGGTTGAAGTATTATTGGTCTAAACTTCATCTTTCAGCGAGATAATGATCCAAAACACTCATCTGGAAAAATTAAAACTTATTTGCTGAAGAAAGAATAAGCTGGAGTCCTTCAATGCTCAGAATTCCCCCCTCAAGACCCAGCTGTCAATATCATTGAGGCTGTTTGGGATGATTTGGACAAAGAAAAAAATAAAAATAATAATTCCAGCAACTTCGATCTTTAGTTAATATGAAGATAGTGGAGTTTGTTGATAAATTTGGTTATTTCAGTAATTTTCTTTTTCTGAAGGTGTATTTGCATTGAACACAGTTTTAGTTTCCTTATGCACCAGAGTAGAAAAATGGACACACTCGCTATTATGCATTGTTAGCTGAAAACAACACCCCCGACTTGCTGCGCAGCTGAAAGAAGAGCTGACATCTGGGTGGGATACTCTGCTTGATGAGGTGGTAACACTGTGGAAGCAGCTTGGTGACTTGTCAAGACAACAGTGTTGAGCAAAGAGAAAAAGCAGAGAAGTTTTGCTTTTTGTGATGAATGGCTTTTCAACATTTTGTTTCAACTTTTGCACAAATGTTTTCAGTCAGGAAATTGTGATTTGTTTCGATGGCAAAACAGTCAGAGTATGATCACACTTTTAGCAATGAAAATAGTTTTCATAACTTTGAATGCGCAATCACTGTAAATGTAAACGAGAAGGGCACTCGGTATAGTGCATACCTCCGCCACGTAATGACTGATCCACGAGAACATAACGAGCCCAATACATTTTTGAGATATCCTGTACACAAACAAACAGACAGACAGAAAGGGATGAAAACATAACCTCTGCCACCGAATTCACTTCAAAGGAGTTCACTGACTTGACATTTATGGTAATAAATAAAAGAGGTTCATCGACTTAGCCATCAATATGCTAATCCTTCCTCATTCATAACCTGTCTGCTTTCCTAGCATCAAACGGCACCTGTTAATAGGAAATACTCATGAGAAAAGAAAAAGCAGCAATTTGCACTTTAATGTAATGCAAGATGTGATGTACTTGTCACAACTAGACTTGAAGATCCTTACAGATTGAAATTATAAGGTGTTGACAGGTGCAACATGATGCCATAATGCTCAACAAAGTGGCCCGCGAAAGAATTTTTGGCTGTTGTTGACAATGCCGATCCCCGGCCACATTGTGAGCAATAAAAAAAAAATGGGGAAATACAACAACCATCGTATTGAAGATGCTTTTTAAGGAAACAAACATGCCAACTCAGAAGGGAGCAGCTTTTATATGGAGGTGGGGTCGAATGTTTATACTGAGAGTCACTAGTGATTATTATTTAACTAACGGAAGCTCACACCAGGCAAACACAAGCACTAAACCCCAATTGTGGAAGTCGATTGAGAGCAACACTAAATGATTCATCCAGTTTTCATATCCAATTGAAGAAATGTTTTATTACTTCCTCTAATCGACTCTTTACTATAATCCTCACTTGTATGGAAGTTCTTCTTTATTGGAGGATCTATTCTTCGATTGATGCAAAGTTTCTTAAAAGTAAATGAGTCTATCCAATAGCTATGTTTGTTCTCATTCACGCACTGATGACACAAATCGTTTCTTCGGTAACCAACGTAGCAGGATTATGAAAGAGTAGAGAAAACCTGAAAATGAATTGAACAATCACAGATATTTTGAATGCAACAAAGCACTTGAGAACGGCACTCGATAGAGCACATACCTCTGCCTTGTTGAACAGTTTATGTTTTGTATTCCACTGATAGGAGGGATCTGCTGACCCGAACCAAATTCAAATCAATTCGTCCTTGTCACACATTCATCCTGTCCACCAAACTTCATCCGAATCCGTCCATAACTTTTTGAGATATCGTGCTATATATAGTTTTGGTTCTATCTCTCAATGGTGAAGAATCACTTCAAATTATAGGAACAGAATCCGTATCTTCACCAATATCGAACCAATTCGTCCTTGTCGCACACCAAAACTGTCCACCAAGTTTTGTCCAAATCCGTCCACAACTTTTAGGGATATCCTTCTTACAGACGGACAAACAGATAAGGGTGAAAATATAACCTCTGTCTACCTTAGTTGGTGGGAAGTAATTTTTTTTTTTTTTTTGTATACCTTGGTCGAGGCTCGTATGAGAGCAAACACAAAACTCACAGCAATGAGGCATGAGACAAGAGGGGCGGGAGTGGAAGGGACAAAACAGTGGGGAACAGACACATTAGGTGAACTGTGGAAGGGAGAGGGATGGGGATGGGACGGGGAACATGGCGAAGAGAAGATGGACATTTCAGGGACTTTCAGCAAGGAAAGCAGGAGAAATGAAGGAAGTGGGCTTGGGTGGATTATCGGGGGTAGAAAAGATCGAGGATTTGGATGGGGGAAGATAAGAGATGGTGGTGAACAGCTGTTTTGAAAGCCTGGAGGGAAGAATGGGAAAGAATAGAGTGAGGAAGTTTATTCCAAAGGCGGGAAAAAAGAGGAATGAAAGAGTGAAGATGAGCAGTGATTCGTGATTTTGATAGTTTTACCAGAAGGGGGTTGTTGGCGGACCTTGAGCGCCCTGTGGAAATGTGGTGGGGACAAATCGCAGAGAGAGCAGGGGGGGCAAGGCTGGAGAGGAGTCGGTAGAAGACAGAAAGACCACCGACCAACCTGCGGTGATTGAGTGAGAGGCCCAAAGACTCAGCTTCATTGCGGGAGATGCCGATGATCTTAAATGCCCTGGTTTCGACAGGGTGAAGCCGAGAAAGGTGGGAGGCAGGAGCACCAGCCCAGAGGGGAGAGCAGTACTCCATCAGGCTACGGACAAAAGCTTTGTAAGTGGTCAGGAGCTCAAGAGGGCCGAGGAAGGACTTAGCACGACGGAGGATTCCCAGTCGGCGACTGGCTTTTGAGGCGAGGTTGGAAATGTGACTTTCCCAGGAAAGGTCATGGCAGATAGTGAGACCTAGAAGCTTGAAAGAAAAGACTTCTTCCAGAGGATTGTTGAGAAAGTGGATGGGGGGGTTTTGTAAACGGTCCTTTCGAAGAGACATAGTGAGAGTGTGAGATTTGTCTGGATGTATTAATAATGGATGTATTAATATTTGTATTAATAATGGATGTATTAATATTTGTCTGGATGAATAATAATTACTATTGGTGAAATGTTAACGCAGTAACTTCAATGAGATGCTTTGTTGTTAACTAAGTTTGGGGAAGTGTAAACATAAGCTTGGGTCCAAAATAAATAAAATCATGAAGGGAGAATTTATTTTTTTCAAAATCATGATTGAAGTCACCAAGAAGCCCAATTTCATATCTGGTTAAGTACAATAAACAAAAAATGATGTGGACATCGACACAATCCTAAAGAACAAATCTGATGTTCACTGAAATGTCAAATTGTGTGGTCAATAGGTACAAAGTGTTGGTTTTCATTGGGGGAAATGGACAAACCCCCATGTGGTAGTTTTCATTGGGGAGGCATGAGCAGAAAGTAGAGAGCTAGAAATAAATAAAAAATTACATTTTGTTAGCCAAAATACATTCCAGTTTCATTCGATCCAAACTACCATAAAATCAGACTGTGCCCAGATGGATTGAGGAGACGACCACAACAGGACCTCACCGCAGGCAGCGCTCATCACCTCTACAAGTGTAGCAATATTTACATACATGAATCCAGGTTGACAAAGTGCAAATCTTCAAAGCCAGCTCGCACAGAAAAGGTGAACTGCTGAGCCAATATCCTTTGGTGATTGAGGCAAAGCTGCAGGTGAAGCAGAACCCCCTAAAGAGATGATTCTAAAGTCACAACCTAAATAACAAAAACAGCTCAGCCTTCGATTTAGCATTCACATCTGAACCAATAGCTGCTTCTGCTCAGGACCCCCCCCCCCGAGTTCAAATTCCATTTTATTACTATTTTGTATGCAACCTATGGCTGCTGGTTGCATCATTGCTGGGGATGCAGCTGTGTCAATGATGCAGTGCCCCCTGTCTCTAATAAGCTGGTACTCATTTTGCCGACCTCACAATGATGACAGGCTGAGTTAACCCACCTTGTGTTATTTAAACAGAACAGGAGCTCAAACTGAAGACCCTTAGCCCATAAGTCAGTCACCTTAACGGTTAAGCCAACTCCAGGCTTTCAAATCCTGTATACTACATTATTTAATCCGATGATTATGAAGGTCTTTGTCCTGCAGGTGATTTATGCCTCGGTGAACCATAGATGAAAGTAATAAAATTGAATTAACTGGTTTGGCATAAAAAGTAAATAAACAGGTATGGCGTTACCGCAAGGTGGAGGAGCACAATTGGGGATTTTGGCAATGACTAATTAGAAAGGACCTGACAAAAGTCAACATGGAAGGTTACCTTCGACAGAGCACAATGGTTACAATGAAAGGAACACAAGCCTGGTGTTGGTTTGACGGTTAAGGTGACTGGCTTACAATCTTAGGGTCTTGAGCTTGAGCGCCTTCCGGGCCATTAAATAACACCAGGTGAGCTGACTCAGCCTCTGTCACCTTTCCCATGTCAGCTAAATGAGTACCGACTGACCGGTAACAGGGGGCACTGCATCAGCGGCCAGAAGATAATGCAACCACCAGACGCAGGCGACATGCGAAACAACAACAACAACAATGAAAGGGCTTTTGCATTTATACCGAAAGAGCATTTTGAATAATGTCGTTTTGACTTTAAAAAAGAAATCTCAGCGGTAATCAAAATGAAACGCAGTAAGGGAATCCGTATCCACCAAGAAAGGACATCACCCATAATGTAAAATTACCCTGAAATAATTGACAACTTGCTGGTACAACGCCCTATTGTTAGTAATGCGTTGCGAGTTACCAATGGGGCCTGGTAATTGCATCGCCATTAAGGGGACGCGTCGGTAATCGATGCCGAGCTCCGTGATGAGAATGTCACCGTGAATTCCTTGGCCGTGCTTTCTAAGGTTGGTAATTGGCGTATTTGGCCGGCTCACAGGACCCCCGACACCCGAAGGGCCGTGAGAGAGCACGACATGGCGCGGCGAGGGCAGCGAGACGCATCTCCATCCATATTCATCGGTGTGCATACACGACGGCAGCTTTCACCACGACTAGTCGCCGTGCATTGATGCACGACTGAATGGCCGAGACCCGAGCTCTGCAGCCTACTCCCGTTAAACCTTGGGACGTGTTTACTCCACCGTTGCTGTGCCTTTTGTCAAGCGCATGACGTTCCGTCCTGGATTTCCTATTCCCACCAATTTTTTTTTTTCTCCTGCAGATCTCTCGCTGATGGTCCGATGGGTTCATCCCCATGACTTATGCAAATCACTGATGTGCAGATGCTAATGACGTTTTCTTCATCCATCTGGGTAATAACCCGAGGATCCGGGAGCAAAAACCCACAGCAATGCCATCCTCCCCTAATGCAGAGAATCTGTATGCCTCGCGTAAGTGCTACTTTGTCGAAGTCGCCATGCTTTGTCATGCTAAGTTAACTTAGAGAGAAAACAAACCAGAAAGGGTTCTCTCTGACATGTCCTGAATCAAACGCAGGTTTCCAAAAAAATTTCTGGAGCCTCATCTGAGTGTTTGTACACTTGCTCCTGACCATTCCTCGAGCACGAAAAGCACTTTGGAGGTGTTCGTTCGTAATTCCCAATCAGAGGAGCAGCACAAAGGAGTTGCAATGACGATGAAACGACCGCAACAAGTGAGCAACAATCGGAGGATCTCCGATGTTCAGTGAAAGACATTACAAAGAAAGAACCTTTGGAGCAAATATGTACAAAAGAACACCTGAAAATGATGGTCAGCTTTCACTTGGAAATATCACAACATGGTCCTCATAAATAAATCATTAAAATAAACCAACTTGGATACTGTGGGCCCTGGCAGGGCATCATTACGCTTTTTGATACCTGCGAAAGGAGATCACAACCTCCGGAGAGGTCCAAAAAGAACCGAGCAGAACCAACAAAATGAGCCGCAAGTCAGGAGACGAGAGACAAATTGCTTGAATTGAAAGAGAAAAAGATGACTGGTAAGTCGAGCAAATGTTACAAAGGTGTGCAAGAACTACACAAGCTCGGAGATGAATACATTTAAGTTTATCTGCCATGAGGACTAGGAAAGCAACAACCACAAGCAAAGAAACAGGAAAGATTTCATTTTACTCAGAGATCAACGTCGTCCAACACCTGACTCGTGGTGTGAACCTATACTATTCAATCTGATCTTTTTACCTCCACCACCAAAGGTGGGCAATGGTTATGTTTTCACCCCTGTCTGTCTGTCTGCCTGTCTGTGAACAGGAAAAGTCTCAAAAAGTTGTGGATGTATTCGGACGAAATTCGGTGGGCAGGTTGGGTATGTGTCAAGGATGAACTGATTAGACCTTGGTGAAGATCCAGATCCGGAGCCAGATACGAGAATTCTTCAAATAGTTCTTCACCATGGAGAGATCGGGCTAAACCGAAATACAGCACGATATCTCAAGTTGTGAACAGATTTGGATGAAACTTGGTGGATGAGTTGGGAGTGTGTCAAAGATTAATAGTTTCGATTTTGGTGAAGATCTGGATCTGGAAACTAGAATAATTTACCTGATTCTTCACCGTTGAGAGGTATGGCCAACAACAGTATGCAGTACAACACGATATCTCAAAACCTTGTGGAAGGATTCGGTCAAATGTTGGATAGTGGTTGGGTGTTGGACAAGGAGGAATTGAATCCATTTTGATGAAGATCCAGATATTGATAGAGAAGTTTTTAAGTGTTTCTTCACCATCGAGAGATCGGGCCAAAAAGGATGTTTTAAGCACAATATTTCAAAAAGTTGTGTACGGATTCAGATGAAACTTCATGGATGAGTTGAGTAGGTGACAAGAACAAGCCGATTAGACTTTATTTCAGGCCCGGATGGAGATCCGACCTATCAATGGGATACAAAATGTACCCGAATCAAAGCTTTTCAACTTGCACTCCTCAGGATAAAACTGCAAGCAGATGAAGAAGAAGCACCAAGCTCTCTCTGAAAGTGACAATGCAAAGTCCTCAACGTTGATTGGTTGAGACAAAGAAAGGATGGGATTACCTGATTGGTGGAACGAGAGAGCATCATGAATAATGAGTCGGTGGAAATGAACTATCATAAATAATGAGTCGGCGGATATGAACCATCATGAATAATGAGTCGGTGGAAATGAACCATCATGAATAATGAGTTGGTGCAAATGAACCATAATGAATAATGAGGAGGTGGAAATGAACCATCATGAATAATGAGTCAGCGGAAATGAACCATCATGAATAATGAGGAGGTGGAAATGAACCATCATGAATAATGAGTTGGTGCAAATGAACCATAATGAATAATGAGGAGGTGGAAATGAACCATCATGAATAATGAGTCAGCGGAAATGAACCATCATGAATAATGAGTCGGTGGAAATGAACCATCATGAATAATGAGTCGGCGGAAATGAACCATCATGGATAATGAGTTGGCGGAAATGAACCATCACGAATAATGAGTCGGTGGAAATGAACCATTATGAATAATGAGTCAGCGGAAATGAACCATCATGAATAATGAGTCGTATTGGCAGAAATGAACCATCATGAATAATGAGTCGGTGGAAATGAACCATCATGAACAATGAGTCGGCAGAAATGAACCATCATCGATAATGAGTCGGCAGAAATGAACCATCACGAATAATGAGTTGGCGGAAATGAACCATCACGAATAATGAGTCGGTAGAAATGAACCATCACGAATAATGAGTCGGCGGAAATGAACCATCATGAATAATGAGTCGGCGGAAATGAACCATCATGAATAATGAGGCGATGGAAATGAACCATCATGAATAATAAGTAGGCTGAAGTGAACCATCATGAATAATGAGGCGGTGGGAATGAACCATCATGAATAATGAGTAGGCGTAAATGAATCATCATGAATAATGAGTCGGCGGATATGAATCATCATGAATAATGAGTCGGTGGAAATGAACCATCATGAATAATGAGTAGGTGGAAATGAGTAGGGTGAATACACTGATTCTGGCTCACTTTCCCCCATGTTAATGAATGGGGGATTCTCAGCGATTCATATTTTTTTTCCCCTATAAAATGAACCCACTTTTTATCCCAAGGTATATTTATTTGTCTCCCCTTCTAACCTAGGGGCACTTTTTTCAAATAACCAATGCATATTGTTTAGCTCACTCATTGAACCTATAAAGATTTGTTCAAGTAGTAAAGTAGTAGGGTGAATATACTGTGATTTGTTTAAGGTGATTCTAAAGAAATATCTAAAACATGTAAGTGAATGGAGATTTTAATAGCCTCCCCTTTTAACGTAGGGGCACTTTTTTTTTTTCAAATAACCAATGCATATTGTTTCGCTCACTCATTGAACCTGTAAAGATTTGTTCATTCTCAAATTCCTTCAATAGTTTTATTTTCTTTGCACAATAATCCCTATCTAAAATATTTAAAAATAAAACATTTGAATCTATATATTTTTCAAGATACCCCTTTTGTGTTATTATGAAATGATATACTTCTCTCATTGATCTCATCTGACTACCGCCTGAGTTGCATATCATTTTGAGATTGTAGTAAATTATTTTTCCATTTTTCAATTGATAACCATCAAAGTTTTCTGTCCATTCAAGGATATATTTTTTTTCTTTACATCCTCAAACTTACTAGTTTTTAAATTGATTTGCCTATTTGTTTTAGTTATTTTTTCAATAACACTGATTTGATATTTTTCACATTCATTATGTTTTCCATTTATATACCAAGACTGAGATTTTCTCCACTTTTTAGTTTGATTACTACTTGGTTCGACCATTTATATATTGTGAAAAACGTGGCGGTAGCCCTTGAAAACCCGAACCCATCTTCCCATCGTAAAAACTTGTGTCCATATGGAACACAATCTATTCTATACACTCTATCATACAATATCCATATGGAACACAATCTATTCCATTATCTAAAATAAATCTCTTATCATCAAAGGCTCCTAATGCCTTTTTATTTACTTCTTCACTATATATCTGATGTTTATAACTTCTTATTGTATTCATTTTCCTATATTACTCTTTCTTATTCATCAAACAATTATAATGATTTCTAAAAGTTATTGATTTCTTTATTACATATTTCTTTATTCCCTTTAACCTTTTATCAATCTGATCACAATACTTATAAGCATATGCCTTTGCTCTCAATCCAATAAACTCACTCATTACTTTTCCACCCAACTCATCCTTAAACTTACCAATAACCTTTTCATTCTTTTCTGAAAATAACTCACTCTTCTTACTAAAATTACTTGTATCATATACTCCAATATTTTTCCTCATATCTTTATAAACATCATTAGTTTTATAATAAGAGATCTAATAATGAGTTTGTTAGCCATTATATAAATAATCATACATCAATATCTTTGATAAATCAAGAACTGCTGTTCCAATAAAAATTGGTTTATACATTACAATACTTTCCTTTTTCATATGAATTGCAGAAAAGTTCTCTGAAAAAACCTCTTCTCTCTCAAAACTTGGTTTATTTATCAATCTTGAAGCTTCTTTCCAAGATGTTGCAAATCTAATATTTTGCCTGTTTCTAACATTCTCCATTGTCTTTCCAAAGACAGCATTATTCATCAATTTATAGAATTCCCCTTCAAATTTTACTTTTGTATTTTTTCTCATATCTGTATTGAATTTAATATACTTTTCCATCCAAGGACTTTGTTTAAATTTTAAAACTCTATGAATTTTAGCTACTCTCAATCCTTCTCTCATAAACTGTTTCAAGCTTCTCTGATGCAAAACATATCCCTCTTTATCATAGAATGTTGTTAATAAGTTTTCTGTTGATTTACCTTTAATATTAAAACTTTTATGATAATCACTTAACCATTCTTTCTTTGGGGTTTCTTTCTCACATGCAAAAGGAAGGTCTTTATGCTTATTAGGAAGATCACTCGGGTACCTCATTTCACCTTCAAAATAATAACCTTCTTCTTCCTCATTCAATTCATCTTGTGAAGAAATAACAATATTCATCAAAGCCTTTTCATAATCCTTTTCTTCCACCCACTCTAATTTCCCAGAAGGCAGAAATTGAGACATTGCCCATCAGTAGGGTGAATATACTGGTTCTGGCTCACTTTTCCCCATGTAAATGAATGGGGGATTTTCAGCGATTCATATTTTTTTTCCCTAAAAATAAACCCCCTTTTTATCCCAAGGTATATTTATTTGTCTCCCCTTTTAACCTGGGGACACTTTTTTTTTTTCAAATAATCCATGCAATAAGATAAAGATTTGTTCAAGTACTAAAGTGGTAATGTCATTTGTTAAAGGTGATTCGAAAGAAATATCTGAAACGTCTAACCCTCGGGACACTCTTTATCAAATAACCGATGCATATTGTTTAGCTCACTCATTGAACCTATAAAGATTTGTTCATTCTCAAATTCCTTCAATAGTTTAATTTTCTTTGCACAATAATCCCCATCTAAATTATTGAAAAACAAAACATTTGAATCTTTATATTTTTTAAGATACCCCTTTTGTGCCATTACGAAATGATAAACTTCTCTTAATGATCTCATCTGGCCACCGCCCGAGTTGCAAATCATTTTTGTGCATAAACCACGCCATAAAAAAAGTTTTGTTTCAAATGTTTTCAGTTCGTGTCATGAAAATGAGGAAGTGTTTTTTTTGACACGGTCGTGCTGTGTGAATGAGGAAGTGTTTTTGGACAGTCATGCTGTGAAAAAAATAGGAACTATTCTCTGAGACAAGGCCTCGTGTTTCTATTTTATCTCAGAACACGAACAGGCTTTTAAACATGTTTAATCAAAACTATTTTAGGGTATTTTAAGTATGTTTTAAAAATGATTCATACAATTTGAGAATATATCGCCCAGTTATTTTCCAAGCTGTCTCACCCGAAGCATCATTTCCTGTGGCCACACCCAATGATTAAGCAATCTCCTCATCGTTGCCTTTTAAGGGATTCGCCAGACAAAGTTTCTGCCAGACGGGATTTTCATTTTTACAACTGAGACATGAGCGATCTTTCTTCCGCGAACAAAACAGCTCAACACAAAGTTGGTAAGCCTGTGTATAGGTTCCTCTTTTAACGATGAAGCAATTGATTATAAATTAAATCGTGATAATTCTGATATCTATATATATATATATATATATATATATATATATATATATATATATATATATATATATATATATATATATATATATATATATTTTTTTTTTTTTTTTCTTAGCAGGTCTTTGGAAGAAGAGCAGTTTACATATCACGACGAGGTGCATGAAATTAATGCTCTTATTGAAGAGGTCAATCATCTTAGAAGAGAATTGAAAAACATTTTTAATGACTGACACGACATCTTATCACGGCCTCTGATCTTTTTGCCATCTTGTACCAATGGTAAAAAAAAACTGAGACATGGACTCACTCTCTTCCGATGAAGATAACAGCTCACTACAAAGTTGGTAAGTTTGTGTATGGTTTCCTCTTTGAACGATGAAGCAATTGATTATAAATTAAATCATGATAATGCGAAAATATATATATATATATATATATATATATATATATATATATATATATATATATATATATATATATATATATCTTTTTCCTGGCAGGTCCTTGGAAGAAGTGGAGTTTACATATCACGATGAGGTGCATCAAATGAATGCTCTTATTGAAAAGGTCAATGATTTTAGAAGATAATTGAAAAACATTTATAATGACTGGTACGAAGTCTTATCACGGCCTCTGATCTCGAATAAATTAAACCAATGGTGACACACGTGTGTGTGTGTGTGTGTGTGTGTGTGTATATATATATACCACGGGGTAACATCCCTGGGTCAGATTGCGGGAGAGTGTGTCGGAGTGGTGCTGAGGTGTCGTCCACCAGACGGCGGTCTCCTTGGGTTAACCTGAGGCGGTTCCTTCGGGTGGGTGCCTGGAATGTCCTATCCCTAAGAGAGGATGATCACCTGTCTCTGTTATCATCTGAGCTCAATCGTTTGGACATCGGGATTGCAGCTCTCTCTGAGGTTCGGAGACCGGATTGCGGCGAGATAATGGTGGGTGGTTACACCTACTATTGGTCTGGTCGCTCTGATGGTTACCATACCCAAGGAGTTGCTGTAGCTGTGTCCAATAAGCTGACCCCAATGATAATTGAGGTAACACCGGTCAACGAGCGTATTATGAGATTAAGGATTCGTCACTCCTTAGGTGTCATTTCCCTGGTCTCTGTTATGCTCCGACTGAGGCGAGTGATCTTACCGTGAAGGACACATTCTACGCCACACTCGAGTCTGTGGTTGATCAGTGCCCCAGACGAGATACACTTCTAGTCTTGGGGGATTTCAATGCATCGACTGGAACTGATAGGGATGGTTATGAGGTGTGTGTTGGTCCCCATGGGTCAGGAACTATGAACCAGAATAGCACTAAGTTCCTTGACTTTGCAAGAAGTCATGGACTTAGGGTGGCTGGTTCATGGTTTCAGCGCCCGCAAGCTCATCGCTGGACTTGGTATTCCAACGCTGGCGGTGTGGCAAAGGAGATTGACCATGTCCTCATTGACGGTCGTTGGAGGATGATCCAGAACTGCAGGGTCTACCGGAGTGCTCAGTTCCTCAATACTGACCACAGGCTTGTTGTAGCAACTCTAAAGCTGCACCTTAAATCCTGGAGAATGGTACCATCCCAGCCTAGGCTGGATGTTGCCAAGCTCAGGGATGAGAGAGTAGCTGAGGAGTTTGCGAACAGGCTGAGTGGACACTTGGGGGGTCTGGGTGCTTTGGGGGTCCTGAAGAGTTGTGGAGCACCTTCAAGACCACCGTCCTTGATGTTGCCGGTGGATGCCTTGGAGTTCACCGCAGGGCAAAGAAGAATTTTGTCTCTCAAGGGACACTGGATACCATTGACCAGAGTCGCAGGGCCAGGCTGAATGGCAGAGCTGAGCTGTTCAGGGAGCTGAGGCGTAAAACTGTACGTGCACTGAGGGTGGACAAGGAGGCCTATGTGCGAGGAATCTGTGAGGGGGTAGAGCATCACCTGTGGACAGGTGATTCTCGTCCCGCTTACAGGGGAATTCGCGCATTACGTTCATCCAAGCCCATCCCTCGGAGCACTGCAGTTCGAGCAGAGAGTGGTAGGCTCTTGACAGAGGAGTCTGAAGTGAAGGCCCGCTGGGCCGGTTACTTTGAGCGGTTGTACCAGGCTGATCCCCCAGCTGTCGAGTTGGACGTCAAGGGTGTTACAATCCCTGTTGCTGACCCTCGAATCAACTGTGGTCTGCGGTGAACCAGTTGAAACGGGGCAAAGCTCCAGGGATCTGTGGCATCCATGCCGAACTTCTCAAGGCTGGTGGAAATGCTGCACTCGCGTCGTTGCATGCAGTTTTGTGCTCTGCCTGGAACACAGGCATCATCCCAACTGATTGGAAGAGCGGCCTTGTTGTCCCTCTCTGGAAAGGGAAGGGTGATCGCCAAGACTGCAACAACTACCGAGGGGTGACGCTGCTCTCAGTGCCGGGCAAGGTCTTTGCTCGGATAATTCTTGATAGGGTTCGCCACCATCTGCTTGAGCACCAGCTGCCCAGAGCAGTCAGGCTTTACACCAAAGAGGTCAACGATTGACCGTATCCCTTGCACTTCGTGTCCTCACCGAACGCAGACGAGAGTTCGGCAGGGCTGCTTGCAGCCTATGTTGATCTCTCTGTAAAGCGTTCGATTCAGTGAATCGGGATGTCCTCTGGAGGATTCTTGGTCTTCGTGGGGTGCCACCAAAACTGATCGATCTGATGTCTGAACTCACTCTGGTACTGAGAGTGC